>NW_027466098.1:15840000-16327500 GCF_046127955.1 Nelusetta ayraudi | reverse complement strand
CCTTATGAGGCAAACACAGCATCCACCTGCTCCTGCTCCGCTCCCCCACCCTGTCACATTTTTAGCACCCATTGTGCAAGTTTGCCCACCTTCAGACAGATGCAGCGATTTGAGGGAGGAGGCGGTCGAGCGGCTCACGGACGCCAGCCTGAGGTCGATGCGGCAGTGGGGGGCTTTCTTGGGGGCGGCGGCGAGCGAGGACACGCTGAGGGCGTCCTCCGACTCTCCGTCGGTCCGGCCGGCGTCCTCCCTGGAGCTGGACTCCGGGCTGCTGACGCAGGAGGAGGCGGCGGCGCTGCAGGGGGCGCCGTCCCAGAGCGACCCGTGGTCCAGGGGCCGGGCGGCAGCGGAGGCCGCGGCGCTGCGGGGCGCCGCCTTGGCCGAGCTGTTCTGCTCCGAGGAGTGCGAGGACAGCGACTCCATGCTGCCCATCGGCGTGCTGCCCGGGCTGCTGCTGAAGGCGTCGCCTATGCAGGGGCCAGCAGAGAGGACACCAAGCCCTCATTAAAACCCGCCGGGTGACAAAGTGCATTCATAGAAAGAAAACGCGCACTAGGGCTGGGCGATTTTGGTCAAAAATAAAATCCCGATTTTTTTTTCACTGAAAACTCGATTTTCGATTTCGATTTTTTTTTGGGGGGGGGCGGAAATCTCGTTAAATATGCTACAAAAGGGGACAAGTGCATGTTGTATGCGACTTCAGAAAAATAATTTACCAGGTAGTGGTGAGGGCAGCAAACAGAATCACTTCCTGGTTTTAACACCTGCTGTGGCTAGTGCAGATGCGAGTATACATAGGTAGTCACTTAACAGCTTCTCGAGGGGTGAGGACTACGGTACCCAAGAGGCGCCAACACGGAAGCATGAAAGAGGAAAATCGATTTTCCGATTTTCCTCTATGCAACATTTTCCCCCCAAAAATCAGAAAATTTTTCTTTCTCCAAGGTGGGGCGTGACAGAGAAAGTTTGAGAACCACTGCCCTAATGCCATGCAAGTCTATGGGGTCAAAAGTCAACTTTGTCCTAGAGACATGGGGCCACTTGCAGGTTCATCGGGATCCCTCAAGACACAGCCACGTTAAATTTGGGGCTTCTAGCCCATGAGGAACCCTGAAACCCTAATTCCAGCAGTAACCCTAACCCTAACCCTAATTCCAGCCTTATCGCTAACCCTAATGCCATGCAAGTCTATGGGGTCAAAAGTCAACTTTGTCCTAGAGACATGGGACCACTTGCAGGTTCATCGGGATCCCTCAAGACACAGCCACGTCAAATTTGGGGCTTCTAGCCCATGAGGAACCCCGAAACCCTAACCCTAATTCCAGCAGTAACCCTAACCCTAATTCCAGCCTTATCGCTAACCCTAATGCCATGCAAGTCTATGGGGTCAAAAGTCAACTTTGTCCTAGAGACATGGGGCCACTTGCAGGTTCATCGGGATCCCTCAAGACACAGCCACGTCAAATTTGGGGCTTCTAGCCCATGAGGAACCCCGAAACCCTAACCCTAACCCTAATTCCAGCCTTATCGCTAACCCTAATGCCATGCAAGTCTATGGGGTCAAAAGTCAACTTTGTCCTAGAGACATGGGACCACTTGCAGGTTCATCGGGATCCCTCAAGACACAGCCACGTCAAATTTGGGGCTTCTAGCCCATGAGGAACCCCGAAACCCTAACCCTAATTCCAGCAGTAACCCTAACCCTAATTCCAGCCTTATCGCTAACCCTAATGCCATGCAAGTCTATGGGGTCAAAAGTCAACTTTGTCCTAGAGACATGGGGCCACTTGCAGGTTCATCGGGATCCCTCAAGACACAGCCACGTCAAATTTGGGGCTTTTAGCTCCAAATTTGGGGGGGGGGGGCATGAAAAATGTACTTCTTCCAAGGTGGGGCGTGACAGAGATGTTCTTCCTCCAAGGTGGGCGTGACAGAGAAAGTTTGAGAACCACTGCATTAGACAGACCAATATGTCTTTGAATACGTCTATTTTATTCAGTCAAAAAGGTGGTTTGCAAACAGCCTTAATAGGCTAATGTGTATGAAACAACAATGAACAGAATACAGTAACATAATGTATTTACCACATTGCCCCGAGCATCTCTCTTTGGGCAAACCAGCCCATAAATAGCAGCCTAAAATAATAACTCTAGCCCAAACTATATTCAAGAATTTTTGTACTATTTTTGTACACAAAAACTAAAGTGTACAATAATGTCACGGCAAAGATGTAAGGGCTGAGAAGTATGAATGCACCTCCTGAGTGTTTGTTATTATAAATGTTAAATAAAAAGAAAGTTCCAAAATAAAAGCTCTCATTTAGACAAAAGGTCATTTTGAGAGTACTTAAAAATAAAGAAAAGCATTGAGAGACTCTGTGAAGATGGCCGACGCAGACGGTGGGACGGGTTATTTAAAGGCCAGTGGCAGGTTTTTTGGGAGACTGGGGGTGCGACGCCCCGCGGCCTCGGCGGTACTCACTGTCTGCGTCCGCCAGGCACAGCGTCGGCGTGTAGAGGCTGCGGGGCTTCCGCGGCGCCGCCGACAGGCAGATGGCCCGGTTCCTGCGAGAGCCGGGCCGACTCTGGGGCTGAGGCAGGGGCACGTTGGGGTCCGGAGGCTGGTGGAAAATCTGGAGGTACAAAGAGAGAGAGGTGGGGGAGGAGGATTCGGGTTAACATTTGGGTTAGTCAACATCATCTGGTCCGGAGGCTGAAACTGGGAAATATATTTGGTTTGAATCTTTGTTGGAGGGTGGAGGGGTGAAGAGGTGGGGGTGGAAATCAGAAGATTTCAGACTTTGGTTGCATGTCCGGTTGCATTTAGCACAGAAAGGTACAGATGGTGCAAAGTCATTTAGACAAAAAAAAAGATTTTTCTTTCTTTCTTTGTTTATTTAATAAGGATCATTAGTTTCCACCACAAGAAGACTATGGTGAAAACTAAGGAATTTTCAGACAAGCAATTACAATAATTACAAATCAAAGTGGGTGAAAAATATTCACCATGTTCATCACTCAATGTGCAATGCAGTGGTAGAAGTTGCATAAAAGGTCCATATAATCTTATATATTTCAGAATTTCAGTGGATTCCGACAATGAATTCCCTCTGCATGCAGCAGTCTCTGACTGATCTTTGAACTGAGATGGTTTGATAATACATATTTTATATGTATCGATATGGATTCCATAACTAACCAAGTTCCTTTTAGCTGAGAAAGAAACCAGGACTGTGAGCCGAGACGCTGCTCAGTGACATTAAGCAGCATCTCGACTCTCTTCCTTTATTCACAGCAAGACCATTTCTGTCAGAATTGAAGAGAATTTTCACTTTAAGAGCAGAATAAAGAATTTAAACTCTCGAGGTTTTCAACAAGTGGCCGAAATCTTTTCGCTTTACTCCTCACAGACTTTAGCAAGAATTTAGTTTAATGCCGCAGTGTTCAGCACAAGTGCTGCCACCAGTTGAAGCCAGAGGGAACAACGACCAGTAAGAACCTTTGCTGCTAAAAACAAGGCTGTTTGTGTAATCACCTTCCAAATGCTGACAGCAACCCTTTTTTGTGCCAACATTTACTTTAAATGGAATAAATGCTTCACAAATTAAAAACCGCCGAGCCAAAAAAAAAACAAAAAACAAAACATCAACCTTGTCGAAGTTCTCGATCAGTATTTCCACCACAATGTTTTGGAACTTGATGTTCATCATGGCGGCCACCGTCTCCTCCTGCGAGCGCATCAGGGTGGGGCCGAAGATGACGCCCAGGTTGGACACCGTCATCAGGTTGGACTGGTTGTGGGTGGAGACTCTGCAAGGCAGGAGAATTCCATCGTCATGACATTTTGCTAATTTGCAAACTCGTCTGACCGAGACCGAGACAAGATGAGTAAAAATGCCTCCGAGTCTGAGACGAGACCCTTAAAAAGTGGTCTCGAGACCAAGACCAATCTCCAGTACTGCAACACTACCCCGCAACGCAACTTCCAACACAAACTCCAAAACCGAGGACTCCTGTAATCACAATACATTCTTTACATTATACATAAAAAAAAGGCAGAATACTGTTTTGAACAGGGAGGCTATCCAGGCAAGTGGGTTCTGATGTTTCTACGAGGGTGAATATATCTAATCTGTGGTGTTGACGCGTGAAGACAATTTAATCAGCCATGGCAACTTTTATCTCTCGTCGCAGCTTAAAAGGCAGCGAGTGCGGCTGATTGGTGACGGGAGGACGTACGTGACGAGGTGCCTGACGAGCAGCTGCAGCATCTCCCGGTTCCTCTCGGGCAGCTTGTGGACCAGGGCGTGGACGGCACACACCCTGTAGTTCTGGTCGTCCGACTCTGACAGACAGACAGAGGGCAAGCGACGGCAAAGTGAGCGAGTGACGCATCAACACAATCGTAGCAATTGAGATCCTGAAATTTTACTTTGTGATGCAAATTGCCCATTATCTGATGTAAACGGATGATTAATCATGCATGTATGTAGTTTAACATCATCTGATATTCTGTAAAAAAATAAAATAAATCAATAAAAAAATTCTAATTTTGGTCATTATGACACATGATGCAGTGACAGTATGTAAAAAATAATAATAATAATAATGAAAAAATTTAAATAGCATGCGTTTCTAGCCAGTACATGAACTTCCCACTAATGAGAAAGTCCATCCTGGTGCTGAGTTGCTTGCCATACTTTAGTGTCCTAAAACAGGTAACAAGTTCTGGTCAAAGGTCAAGCAAAGAATCAGTTTGCGCTCTTTGCTAAAATGAGCATTTCTGCTGGAGGCTGTAAAACAAGAGAGCTAAATATGTCTTTTTGAAAATTAATTTATTAGACTTTATAATGCAGGGCTGCGCCATAGACCCTGGGGTAAAATGTGGAAACTGATATGACATGAGGGCTATCATAATGGAAGGAACAGAGGTATCATGAGCATTTTCCGTGGGTTTTTCCAAACTTACTGACAGCCATGATGAAATCTTTGTGGAGCTTGAAAGTCATGAGAGGCTCGGAGAGACACCTGGGGGGGGACGGAGAGCACAGTTGGCGTCAGTTTCCCGAGAGACACGGCTCTTCTGAATGGAGCCAGCCGCCTCTGTGTGAGTCACCGGCCGGGCTGAATGGGCCGACGTACGCGCGGGGAGGGAGGTTTTATTTTAAAGGAGCCTGAGACAAACTCCCAGCAGCGTGGGGCGAGCTGACCTGAGGTAATTCTTCAGACCGCTGGTGATGGTTTTGTTGTCCCACGTCTCCGGATCCAGGTCCATGTCCACCGGAGCCTTGTTGGCTGTCAAAAATACAATGTCCTTTATATGCCTGCCAACCAGGCACTTTGCTAAAGGTAGGTTATTATAGAAAAATAATCTTCTTAGGAGCAGAGCGGAAATGTGACAGAGGAAATGTGGGAGGCGTCATGTGGTGAAAACAGTGTTCGGAACGCCTTCAAACAGTCTGGCTCATATTAAAATGTAGGAAATCTGTGTGTGAACTGAATTACTTCTGAACCCTCAACAAAAGCGTTCACAAAGTACTGTGACGCAGTTGCAAGGTCGCACCACAAGGGGGGCCTCTTTCCCCACTGCAGAGTCGCAGCTTGAGACGTTGGAAGAAAGGAGAATTTTGTTCGCCGGAAGAAAAATACAGGGTGTCCCCCCCCCCAAAAAAAAGAAAAGAAAAGGAAAAATTTACATCATTTTAAAAGCAATTATCTTGAAAACTACAAAGTCCAGCTCGACAAAATTGAAAAGTTGACACGGCACAAGTCAACTGGGGTTTCCGTGTCACAAGAGGGCGACTGTGCGTGCGAGCATATTTCAAGACGCAAAATGACTTCTCTTTGGGAGTGAACGGCACGGCTCAACCAGGAAACAGAACAAAACATGAAATATAAAATTTTGATCCGTTTCTGTTCCTACTATCTGTGAAAATCTGAGGTCATTTCAACAGGGATTGCCAAAATTATTGGCCTGCGAAATGGTGTCAATTTTCTTTTTTGGGACACCCTGTGGAAATGGATGGGAGTGTTGGCATTTGAGTATTTTATTTTTTATTCCGTACCTCTGTTAGACAAAGATACGTTTTATAGCCTCAATGTAAAACGGAATAGACAAACACACGCTGAGTGGTTTTTACATATACAAAAATCAATGTGTCAGGAGGACAAGTGGGACCCCTCATGCTTCATCCAGTGTGACGGTTTGTAAGTGCTGCTTACAAAAAACAGTGGTCATCAGCTTCTGCACCTTGGAGTTGACTCCCCCGATCCGGTACAGCCCCAGTGTTTTAATACCTGCACGGCAATCACAGAGGAGCTGTTTTAAACAGTCAAGAGTCAACGTGATTATTTTCCCCCCGACAGGCCTTTCGTTTAAGCCGACGCAACACGTTGCCTCACCTCTCGCCTCCACCAGGTCGATGCACTTCCTCACAAAGTTGAATCCGGCCTCATTAAGATACGCTGTACAACAAGACGAGAGCGGGGGACGGAGGCGCGAATTAACTGTCAGTTAAGCATGCAGCACAATAATAAGCCACTCCGCGCCGCCCGGAACCCCCGTTTCCCAGGCTCCTGCCGCGGCTAATGGGAGGCGTCCCCAGACGGCGCTGGGAGGCCGCGGCTGCCGTCAGCCGAGTGGCTGCATGTCAAGTAATTGTGTTAATGAAGCGAGATGGCTCAGAGTAACGAAAACTGCATGTTGCTGTGTAAAAAAAAAAAAGGCCCACGGAGCATCATTTTTATGCATTTCAATGAAACAGACTCACTCTCTTCCTTCTTGCTTAATATGGCCGGCAGGTTGTAAATCTGGAACAGAAAGCCTTATTTAGTTAAAGTCAAGAACCCCCCCCCCCCCCGCAAAGAAAAAACATTTATGACACTGTTTTTCCTTCCCTCTGGAACTTTTATTTTGCAGCCACTTCCGGTGAACCATCCTATTTTTAGCATAAGTAGGGCTGTTGAGTTCATAGTTTCTTATAAATGACCGGGTCCCACCAGAAGAGGGGGCCAACATACGACCCGCTCGCTCCAGCAGTCTTTGAAAATGTTAAAAAATAAAAGAGCCATGGCACAAACAACAGCAACAGGCCGCTTTCCAGGGAAAGCAGGCTGAGTTCCTCACCGGCTCCTTGCCATCCATGGCCTCCAGCCACAGTCTTCTGTTGGACTCGGAGAGCGCCTGCAGTGTCATAACACCATGCCTGGAAAGATTTCAGAGAAAAGCGGGTCTCAGTCTGATCTCATCGCCTCGGGGCCCTGCGGACAGACCTTGTTTACACTGGATGAGACCGCTATAAAAGGACTAGTGCGACTAAAATAGCCCGTGTGCAAAAAAAAAAAAAGAAAAAAAAAGAAAAAAGAAAAAAAGTAACGCTCTTCAGACTTCAAACTGTGCCCTCGGCCGGCTCGGCGCTCCACATTCCACTCCCAATTAAACGCCACACGTGCTCGATGTTAGAGTGATTAATTTTTCGCACCCAACATGCACCTGGATTTCATCCGTGGCCGACGGCGGCGCGCCGCCTCGAAATTTATTCAGGCTTTTACCTTTCCCGGCGGTGGGGGGGGCGCGGGTGTATCTCCACATGCAGACGGCTCTGGAATTTTATGAGCGGCTTTTGGAGATTTGGGTCCCTGATATTAATCTGCACTCCAGCAAAGTGGTGGCGGCAGGGAGGTGTGGATGATGGGACACTGTGTCTCACAAACATCACAATTCATCACCGTCATCATCCTCACCCTCACCCTCATCCTCATCAGGCTGCTGCTGCCACAATGACATTGCAAACATACTGATTTAGAACTAACGTATTTGGTAACACTTTATAATAAGTACACACTATCAACAAGCATCATTAAATACTGAATGCATCATTTATGAATCATGTGTCTGACATAAATACTCACTCGTATGTAGTTTACCAATACAGTTATAAAGTCGAATGGAACATAAATTTGTGAGTTTTTATAAAACTAACTTCACTAAACATTAAGCCTGCTTTAGATGAGCTTCTTAATGAAGAGTAAAACATTTAGAACTGTGTTTATGAAATATATACTAATGAGTATTCATGACAGAAACACGTTTTTTTAAATGATGCAGCCGGTACTGATTAATGCTTGACTAATGATTAATAGTAATGTACTTATTATAAAGTGTTTCATATATTTATTTATTCATTTATTTTTGAGAGGTTTGGGGGTCCTGTTCCTGGGCACTGCAATCACAAAATATTCTTTACATAATACAGAAGAAGGCAGAATAAAGATTTGAACATGGAGGCTAGCCAATCAAGTCGGTGCTGAACTTATTACTGGGGTGAATATATTTAATCTGTGGTATTAAAGTAGAACTAGTCAAAAATAAATGTGCTTCTACAGCAGCTAACTACTACTACTCTAACTCTAAGCTAACTTGCAACATTTCCTTGTGACAATTAACAAAGACAGCTATCATGGTGTAGCCTTAATGGTAAAAAGGTTCCAGTTAACAAGAAAATCAGCTAAAAATGCAATTTTGCATTAGAAAAAAAAAGACTTTGAAAGACTTAAATAAGAGTCGTAGGTTGCAGGTGGCTCATATTTTCTCCAGAACTTTTAATTCCATCTTTACACTCGTTCTGTTGCTAAGTGATGAATCTACTTTCATATTAAAAGTTAATGCTGCAAAATTTGTGTATTTTTTACTAGTCTGCACATGCCTGCTTGAAATAAATGTCTCAATTTGTTCGTATATGAGGCAATTTGTGCAAAAACATTTCCAGCGAATTGCGTATTCCAGCCAATTTCCATCTAGGGTTCTAAACCTGGAACACCTCCAAATTCTCCCCACAGTCTGACGCCCCGAAGGCAATTCTTTAGAAATTTTATGCCTTCTTGTAACCCTTCAAATAATCAAAAACACCAGCTTTCTTCTACCGTTAGCATTGTGTTTTTTCTTAATCGGGCAGTGGCCACCGCATCTCAAATCCTTCCTTCGGTAATTCAGCAGAAGCCAACTAAACATGATGTTGCAAGGAGGCGTTGGTCTTATCCCGGCTGGGCGTCAGCAGCAGGTTGTAATGAGGATGAATGGATGAGGCCGGAGTCGGCCGGAGCTCGGCCTGGTGTTGTCCTTGCGCTTAAAAAACAAGCACCTCTGGGCTTCGCTGCCGGTGATAAATGAGGCGGCCCCGCAAATAAAGTGCAGGTGTTCGTCCGAGCCGAGCCGCGGCCGGCCGAGGGCGCTGGGCCCCGTTACCAGTAACGGCACAGTAATGAGCCGAGTCTGTATGCTGAAATACACATCACGGTGACGGGCTTGGAGCCAGGAAAATAAATTGAAAAAATAAGAAAACAATGACTTAGTCAGTTCAGCCACTATTAATCAGCGGGCAGCCAAGGTGAAGGTGTCTGTGAGCAATTCCTCATTTCTGTCTCCCAGGATGATGATTTTTGAAAAAAAAAAAAAAAAAAAAAAGAGTCAAAATGATTCAATAGTCAATAAAGAGGCAGAAAATGATGTTGTGATTCTCATGAGGGAATTATGGTTCTAGCAATTGCAGACACAAAGGAAGACGTCGGGAGGAGAGCGTCCCTCCGTCGTTAGCAGATGAAATCCAATCAAAGGTGGTTACGGGTGCGAGACAGGGTGGGGGTCGGGGGCACTGGTGCAGGGTGAGGCGTGAGAGGTCACGTGACGGGCGGTACTGGCGTGCATGCGGTGCGAGCACGAGCGTCAGTCAGTTCACATACCGGACTTTATAGAAAAACTGAAGCGGCCTGAAAAGAGTTCCACGACAGATGTCAGTTCTACGTCGACATGAGGACAGAAGACAGAGATGCAAAAAAATGGGGGTTGAGAGAAATAAAACTTAAGACGGGCAAACAACATCATAGGGAAGGCGGCAGCGGCGGCGGCGGCGGCGGCGGCGGCGGCAGGGTGATGACGACATGCGGGACCACACACACAGACACAGCTGCAAACATCCGGCGCTGCTCAACGTGGATGTTCCCGGGGTTAATCCAGACTGAGAGCAGCGTAATCTGGGTTGACACTCACTCATCGACAGCAGCCAGAAATACGCAGAGTCGACCGAAAAGATGCGCGCACACTTCAGGGGGAAAAAAAAAAGTCGACAATTACCGTAATAATAGAACCAAAGCGAGCAGCTCTCGTAATTGTAGAGGCCAAAGGGAACTCAGGTGAGTGTTTTGACGTTTTAAATAAATGTAGCTTTAAAGAGGTTCTACCATAAAAAAAACCCCTCAATTTTACGAAAAATCACAATTTGTGCGTTTTTAAGTGGGCAGTCTTTGTCTGTGTCACTGCGGTTTTGAATATTGATAATTATTAAGTACAATCATTCATTCAAATGATAATGATTCATCTGTTAACTCCTCTGCAGACTTTGTAAAATGTGGACGAGGTGTCAATGCATGAGATGGCAGGAAAGAAGCCATCTGAGCGGCTGGCCAATCACAAGGCGGAGCCACGGATGGAGCGGGTAGGGGAGGGGTGGGAGGGGGGGTGGGAGCCAGAACAGCCTCTTGCAGGCTGAGCGAGAGAAACGCAGGTTTAGTAGTTGGAGGTGGAGGTAAACCATCAACATCTGGGTTGATGGGTCTGCAAGGGACCACAACCCCCCCACTCCCCCCTCCCCCCTCCCCCGCAGGCGAGCGCGCGCATTTTCATGGCTGACTGCATACGGGCTAAACAACACGATGTGCTGAGTCTTTTCACTGCGCGCGGCCGGTATAATTTCACTCCTGTGCCCGGGTGGGAGAAACCTTGGCGGGAAACTCCTTCAACCTCGCACAGTCGACGCCGCAGGTGGCAACATTTTCAACGTCATGCGCGGTGCGCGTTCAGTCCTCGTGAGCGTGCGTGCGGGCGGCGGGCGGCGGTGGCGGCGCTCGTTCACCAACCTCTCCACCACCTCGATGTCGAAGCAGAAGCGCTTGTCGATGGAGTCGGTCTTCCTCCGGATGCAGGACTTGAGCTTGAACATCTCGGCCTGGTTCACGACGAGGCCGTTCTGAAAAGGAGAGCAGCCGTTTCATCGCGCTACAAGTTCCTGTTTTGTTTTTTTTTTAACTTCTAATTGGTTTGCTTCAGTGAGTGCAACAGCATTTTTGAGTCTCTGTCAGCGACACAAATCTGTTGATTTGAATGTTTACCAAAAAAGAAGCCTGGTGCTGTTCTGTCTGTCCAGAATTTCATTCCACTCATTCCTCCTCCTCCCGGTTGTTTGTGAATGCAAACTTTTTTTTTTCCCTTCACCGGCGGTAAAGTCTCGGTGCCAAATCTGTACCGCTTTTAACTCTTTCCCTTTTATTCCCCTCTGAGCGGAAACAATCTCGCAGGCCTCGGGAGGGCGTCTCAGTTTCACCCACGCCGATTCTATTTGCTCACTCCTTCATCACGTTTTGATGCACCCACAGAACGCAACGCAAACATCGAGGTGGTTGGAAAATACATGAATAAACATACATGAAAATACAATAGATACGTCGTGGATGCAGCACCGATGGTGATTTGCGGTAGAAACCAGTGCTGTATGTATGCTTAAATAACGTGCTATGTACACTACCAGTCAAAAGTTTGGACACACCTTCTCATGCAATTTTTTTTTTTTTCATCTTTACGACTTTCTACACTGCAGATAGATACCGAAGACATCAAATATATGAGCAAGATATACTGTATGTCATTAAGCAGCAAAGAAAAACACGTTAAACAGCTCTAAATATGCTTTTTCTGAAAGATGGCTATTTTGAGGAATTTAAATGCAAAACGTGTTTGAGTTGAGCTGAAAAAAGAGGGTAAAAAAAAAAAAAAAACAACCCAAAAGAAGCTAGCTCCAGCTAAGCTAAGCTAGGCTAAAGTGAGCACCTGCTTGCCGGCCGCCTTGGTGTCCGTGTTGCTCATGGTGAAGGTCTTGCTGCCTTTCTCGTACGAGCAGTAGTGACGCGTCCAAGTGCATCCCAGCGGACCTGGGAGCAAAAGCAAAGCAGAGGGGAGAAGAGGAGTGGAGTGGGTGGAGGTGGGTGGAGGTGGAGGGGGAACAATTCTCTTTGAAATCTCACATTTCCTGGAAGGACTTCTGACAATCAAGACGCTAATTACACTGCTGCGAATTAAAAAAAAAAAAAAAGAAAAAAGAAAGAAAAAGAAAAAAGATAAGCTGCTTTATCACGGTTGATGCTCATCTGCCTCCCCCCTCTCTTCCTCCCATCCCCCACCTCCAGCCCATTTGCTTGAGAGCACATCAAAGTGCGCGGGGTAAACAGGCTGAGCGGCCGCTGATGTCTTGCGCAGACGTCCGCAGACGTGATGGATGTGACAGCGCGAGGCGGGCGGGCGGGCGGCCGACTCACGTTTCTCCTGCACGTACAGGAAGCCCTCCATCGTCCACTGGCCCGGCGGTTTGTAGTCCTGGTCGGCCGAGCGTATCCTCTTCATCAGCTTCTCCACTTCCTGCTTGGTGCTCACAAAGTTGTTCCGCGTCTGTGCGAGAGGGCAGCAGGGTGAACGCGTTTGCAGAGAAGGAAACTTTCTTTTTTTCTCTCTCTTTCTTTTATTTTCCAAACTTTTTTTTTTTTTTTTTATCCATTTGCTGGTCTTTAGTTTTCACACTGGAAATTGTGCGGAAGTTTTGCATGAGCAGTAATCCAAACAACTCCCAGATGCCGAGAAAAGAGCATATTTAGCCCTGTGTTTAAAGCCTATTTGGACGTTCCTCACGTTCAGACGAGGATTTTTTCCTTTTGGCTGTTTGACAGATGAGCGGTTTTATACAAGTTGACAACCAAGAGCTCAGGAAATGTGAAACAACATGGAATCAACATTTATTGTGTCTGAAGAGACAGAGAAAAGTCATTTTCCAGACTCCTTAGTAGCGTTTCACCACTGGAGGAAGGACAAGACTGCACTCATAAGGTCACGGCGGTGCAAACTACATTTGTTTTAACTTTAACTTGGCAGAGGTTGCAGCGAGTCGAGCAAGCAGGAGCTTTAAATAAATAAGGACTCCAATAAATGAATGATGAGGTTAGAAATCCGGAAGAGATCTGAATCTCCGGGTCAGCGAGGCCACCTGGTGAGAAGAGGAACCAACTCGAGTCCCAATGTGAACTTTTCAGGGACGCTTCTTTAGGGGATCCAAGTGTTGGGATTGAGACGTCGGGAACGTCTGAAAAAGGGCGTCGAGATGAGGCCGCTTCATTTGCGAGCCGCTCGAGGAGCTGTCGGGAGAGGACCGGCGCTCCCGCTGCGGCTCCTATTAGAGCTCCGAGGGCTTCGCAGCGGAAAGTGTCAGGGCCGGAGGAGCAACGTCTTCCACTAAAATTTGGTCCCAACGGCTGAAGTGAGGAGTAGTGGTGGAAGAAGGAGAAGTGCTTCGCTCCCGACTCTTAACTTGCGCTTTTTTTTTTTTTTGACTCGACGCCAATAAGTCGCCCACGGTAACCGCCCACCACGCCAGTCTGAAATATTGATCGCCTGCGCGGCGGAGAATCTCATCTGATCGTGCGGCTTTCCATTTGTGGAAACTTTGGCCCGCTGCGTCGAGGCGCGATAAGCCGCTGAATGTAATTATGCGGACGGCTGCCTTTTGTGCACGACCGGGCACAGGCCACCCCCCCCCCCCCCCCCCCCCCACCCCGACCCCCCTCCTCCACCTCCGACCCCCTCTCACAGGTGTCGGCACACTTACGTTCTGCAGGTTGAACTGGAGCTGCTGCTTGTAAGGCTCGAACTCGTGAGCCAGCTCGTAGCCTTCGTGGTAGAATGTAAACAAGCCCTGAAGAAAAGCCAGGAGCTGGAGAGGGACAACCATTCAGGGTGAGATAGATAGATGGATAGATGGATAGATGGATGGATAGATAGATAGATAGATAGATAGATAGAACATTTGTTTGCAAAAAACAAAATATTTTATTAAACAGTACAAACCGAGGCTGCAAAGACTCTAATAACTAACTAATTAAAGGTGCAGTTCACCCTTTGTCCCCCAGAGGCGGTGCTGACATTTTCTAATCCATGTAATAGTTCTGGAGTTTCGCAGGCAAACTTTTTTTTTGTTGCTCCAGTCTCGAACACCAATTAGGTTTCACCATCACCACCTGCCACCAGCAGACTCACATTCCTGGCCCCCCGGATTCCTGAAGCCAAAGACGCTGTGGCGTGAGCTTTCAAACAGGAGTCTGTTTGTGCTCAGAGACTCTCAGAGATGTTGACGCTTCCAGGAGGCACTTCGCTGCCAACAAGTCGCAGTTAGCCCTGCAAATCTGCAAGCTGGAGGCTCGAAACTCGACTCTGATGTTTTTTTTCCCCTCTTATTTTACTCCCTTCTTTTCCGCAGATGCATTCATTTGTTTCCCATGCGGGGCGACGGGTATCCGAGCGCACGGGGAGACGCGCGGCCGTACCTGTGCCTCGAATGAAGCACTATATTTTTAGTCACAGCATGAAGACGGCGGGCGGGTCAACTGTCTCACCGGCTCCACAAACTCGAACTTCTTCTTCTCCTGGACCTCTTGGATTTTGAAGACGTACTCCAGCGAGGCGTCGTAGAAGAGCTGCCTCTCCTTATCAATCTGCGTGTCGGCCTGAGAATGAACAAACATGACGGGTGGTTTAGAGGACAGGTTGGGGTCACTCCCAAACAGGGGTCAAAGCTGGTGGACAGAGGGTTAATGCTCACACCTCTGCCTGGCAACCGCGTGCCTTTCAACAGGACGGCAAACAGAGATGTGCAAACAAGTGCCTCTTATTTCAAGTGTGCAGCGGCGTTACTTCCAAAAAAAAAAAAAAAAATCACTGGAGGATCTTTGATTTTCTTTTTTTCCTTTTTTACCTCTTGGAGATACGCCTCCTTCTTCTTGGACGACAGGCTGAGGTGCCTCTCCAGCGTGGAGTAGTACTTCTCTGTCTCCTTGTCGAACTTCTTCTTGCCCTCCTGGAAGGTGAAGAGACGGCGTCACCAAAGAGAAGCAGCGCGTTCGGAAACTCTGGGACGGAGGCGGGAGCCGCCGGGTCGCCACTAGGTGGCGGCCTGGCTGCATCCTAAAGTGGCGTCTGGCCGCCTGATTTAAAAGGTCCTGTCAGGGGGGTTATTACAGGTCATAAAAGTGGCATAAGGGTGGCGGCGCGATTCGGCAACGTCAGCATAAGCCGCACAGCCGCGGGTTTAACATGCAGAGCAGCAGCTCAATGTTTCTTTCTTTCTTTCCTTTTTTTTTCCTGCAGCGCTGCATCCAGGAGCCTGGCCCGACATAACTACTGCTGCTGCTGCTGCTGCTGCTGCTGCTGCTGCTGCTGCTCCTGACTGTTGTGTTTTCGTTACGCTCCACCTGAAAGACACGATCCCAGAAGGCCCGGCGGAGGGAACAGGAAATGGGCTTTTCAAGGCGAGATGGCAATCTGCAAAGTGGAACATCTCGACCCCACGAGAAGATCCACTCCATCAAGCGAGGTCGACCGGCGAGGACGTTCGAGTGTCTCATCTAAAAAGGCCCGATCTACAAATCAGCCCCCCCCCCTGAGTTCCCTCCACATTAAGACATCTATCCTGCTGCGCAAACACTAAATAAAATAGAGGGATGGTGGACGAGGGAGTTGGGGTGGAGGGGGGGGGGGGGGGTAGTGATGTAACCAGATCCGTCTTGTTTGTTTTCATTCCCATGGCCCTGAAATTTAGCAAGTCTAATCGACGAGCTACTGATGTGACCTAGAACAGCGTTCCACCTCACTGCCCCCCCACCCCCCGCCGCCCCTCCACCACCTCCCCACAGAAAGCCCCCCTACCCCTCCCCCCACAGCTGTTAAGCGCCCCGAGTGGAGAAATTCGCCACGTACGACCAGCAACAGAGAGAGAAAAAAAAAAAAATCAATAGATAATTTCATGTGGTAGCCGTGTTTTTCTAACACTCCTGTCATGACACGCGTGAAGATCTTCTTCACAAGATATGCCGAAAAAAAACAACTTTACGAGCGTGCACGTCCCTGCATCCCTGGGATATCAAGTCTGAATTCTTGTAGTGTTCCACAGTATGTGCCTGTTTCCATAACACTTAATTTTGGTACGTTGTTGTTTGTTGTCATTGTTGTTGTGTGGGGTAGTGCGGGATCAATCAACACCTTCTGAGTGCAAAGAGGAAGTGGAAGCTGCAACTGAAGGGAGTTGAGGTGACACAAAAAACAGGAAGTGATGATGGAAGTTTAATTTAGAAGAAGAGTAAAGTTGGAATATGAGGCGTTTCTCTGCTCCTGACCGGCTTCATGCAAGTGTATGGGGTCAAAAGTGAAAAGTCAACTTTGTCCTAGAGACATGGGGCCACTTGCAGGTTCATCGGGATCCCTCAAGACACAGCCACGTCAAATTTGGGGCTTCTAGCCCCAAAAAATTTCTTCCTCCAACGTGGGGTGTGACAGAAAGTTTGAGAACCACTGGTTTCGACCAACAAACTCATCATCATCAGCACAAGTCATGAAATATTCAATTACATTTCCAAATGGTTTTGATTCACTTCGCGACAGACCGTTCTACCTGGAATGTCAGAGAGTATAAGGATAAAGTGGTTGACGAGCCACAGATAGAAAAATAATGAGAGCTGGAACACTAAATAAAACATGGACGAGTGTTTCCTCTTTTGGAGTGGAGCTGATTGGCGGTCGCGACGACTACTGTTGACGTGACATTTTTTTGTAAGCGCGCCGAGAGCCTGGGAGGCCCTGGGAGTGAAAAAAGAAAGTAGAATGCTGACGAGCGTGCACGCACGCACGTACGCACGCACGCACGCACGGTGGCGAGGATCACTTCAAATTAAGAGCTTTAGGTTTTGGCGAAGCCCCGCAGCAACAACAGGAGGCTTCCAGCACTGCTGACTAGTGCGAGCGCGCCAGAAAACTCCCTAAAAGCATGAAGAAAGACTCTCCTTACGTCAGGGCTGACTTATTCACACTTGGCGGGCAGCGGGGGGAGGGGGCTGGGGGGGGGGGTTAGAGCGAGGAGTGACTCAGAGCTGAAGAGCGTGCGCGAGGCGCAGACCGTCTGATTAAGTCAACCGACGCGTCTTGTTTTTGTTTTGATCCACCGAGAGGCGCGTACGAACCTTGCCGGCGTAATGACGCCCTCATCGAACAAAACACCAGGTGTTTGGTGCGTTTTTTTTTGTCCGCGTGTCGAGAGCGCACATGCATGTGCACGCATACACACACACACCAAGCCATCAAGGGTTGAACGTGAGCCATTTAAATTGCAAAGAGACGCGGAGAAGCTTCAAAGCTCAATACATGGTGACCGAGGGCAGAGACGTAGATATACTTATACGCGAACATATATATTTGTAGGGTGTATATTTAAATGTACATGTGTATATGTACTCTACAGCGCACAAGCCTCTGACACAATCTAATGCCAGCGCCCCCGAGTAATCAGATGGCTGGGATGTGGATATAGCTCAAGGAGTTCCAAACACTCGTGAACCCACCACTCGGGAGATTTCCTCGTCTGATTGCTTTGCTTTGTTCGCCCTCATGAATAAATCACGTGCGGAAAAACGGAGAAACTCTGATGCCGATTCCTCTGTAGTGGAATTTCTCTTTGGAGAGCCTCGCCCCACTGAAAAGACACCGCTTTGATGGTGACAGCGACCGTGGGCGCCAGTTTGCTAATTTGCTAATGTAACGTTATGGGGGGTTGGATGGGTGGTGTGGGCGTCGACGAGGAGGGCCTGCGGGGGAGCTCCTCCTCTGCCGGCCAGGTGTTTGAGCCTGCGGGGGGCAGGGGGAAGGAGTGTGGAGATGAAAGAAGAGTTTGTCTACGAGCGTGGTTGCATGTCGGCGGCGGCGGCGGCGCCCACAGTGTGGTTCCGACGCGGTTTCTTCTGAGGTGGTCAATCGTTCGACCCCGTACAGTGGACTTGAAAGTACTGCACTGTCAATCAGGAAAGAGAGGTGAAACAGCCAATCATCACTCGCCTGACTTGTATGAACCTATCATCTACTGTGCCATAGGATAAAAAGAGCACTTGATTAAATAATTAATATATTATATTAAACTGATTTTTATCAGAAGGATAAAAACTGATTAAAAACTGATTAAACTGACGTGGAGAAACGTTGTGGGACGTAAGAAGACTTCGATCGACCGGGCCAGACCAAAACCTTTCATGGAATTACCGCGTTAAACGGGATTTCATCGTCCAACACGGTGAGAAATCTGAACGAACGGCCGTAATGGTGAACTTTTGCAACCGCCGTCTCTCTGGCTGTCTCTTCACCAGAGCAACCACAGCGGGCTTCAAAGACGGTTGAATATCTATATATAGAACACAGAGAGACCCACACACACACACACACACACACACAATTTATGTGCCTTGTCTAACTGTGCACCGCAGCGATAACACTGACATCGGCCGCACGCGCTCATGTTGAAGCCATTCGCTGACCAGCGGCATTAAAGCGAGAGTCCATTTCCATCAGCTCATTAGAGGAAGCTAATTGGAGCAGGGGTCCGGAAGGGCGATTACACAGCGACGGCCCGGCTGTTTTGATGCCTTGCCACACGCGAGCCGGTCGGGACGGGGAGTTGCTTTGCTGCCGAGCCAAAAAAACCGTGTCCCGCTTTACCTGACACCGAGCCGTTCCCGGGCAGACATCACAGGCGGCTAGAAGTTGGCCAATTAACACGGAATAATTACAAACATCTGCTACCTCGGGTGCTAATAAACAAATAGTCAGACTTCAAAAAAAAAAGGCCGCGCCTGGTGTGCGAGGCAAACCGAGAAGCCTTCGGTTAATTGAAATAAAGGTTACCCTTCATGGGGCGGAGTCTCCGCCTCGTCTTGGCCCACCTGGTGATTAGTCTGGGGTCAAAAATTAACTAGCTAACTGTTTTCCTTGAAACTAATAGCAAAATAACTTTGGTGGAGTCCACGGGAAAGAGTTGAGAGATAAACAGTTTTAATAGGGATAATTTGCTCGATAATGAAATTCTGTCCATTGAGTCTGGCCTTGACTACAAGGATATTTAAGTGACTTGAAAAAAAAATAACCCAACAGAGTGAAAATCATTACACGGACTACATGGGTGAAGCATTTTTCTCATGGTCGGGAGCTGTGCACTTGGGGCCAAACTGCCCATCAGCAGGAAGTAATCACCCTCAGACCATCAGGGTTAAGTGTTGGCCTAGGGGCCAATCACGGTGTCGGGCTGGTGGAGCCAGGAAATCGGAGCGTTTGGACCAATCTCCCCACCAGTGGACTAGCTGTTCTGCCTTCTGGGCAATGGAGGTGTTTCCATGATTTTAGCCATAATGTCCACTTTAGCCTCCGAGACAGGTGGCACGTTCCCATTAAACTAAAACTAACCTGCTGAGTTGGATTTTCTATGTAACATTTTCTTGTGAGGCTGTACTTTCATGTTGTTCTATAATGTGACAGAGGGGAGCAGGAGCAGATGGATGGAGTGTTTTGGTGACCCAACTCATAGGAGGAAAAAATATATATCATGGGATATATAGAAAACGTACTTTCATGTCAATTGAAAATTTACCAAAGCAAAGTTACAACCAAATGTGTTGTTGAAGCCCCCAGGTTTTTAGCTCTTTATTGAAATCTGAAAACACTGAAAACATGGATGAAATACAGCTATTATAAAACTAGACTAGATTAAAATAATTCAGTAAGTAAGTCAGGCCAGACCAGAAAGCTCAACGGGCCACATCTGGTCCCCGGGTCGTAGTTTGCCCATGCCTGCTCTAGAATGTTAATGTGTATTGTATGAAATGGCATGTAGAGTATACTGATTTTGAGCGAACTAGCCCTTTAGCTAAGACAAAGTTAGGCACCACTGAGTGTCAGCAAACAACCGCAACGTTCAGTGCAAAGTTTGGGAGGTCTTTGTTTTGGCCGGCACTGCCCTTGACTGAACCCCTGAGTCAGGACTTCATCCCCCGTCAGCAGTTACAATAATCTATTTCACCGATGATTAATTCACAGTGGGGATTTATTACAGGGGTCAGAGGTCGCTATCTCTCCTTGTTACAAGCCTGCCAGGGCTTCTGTGTTCATGCCATTTGCTGGCATTTGTCCATATGAGTAAGTGTCTGTCGCTAATTTAGCACGCTAATGGACACACTCATTTTTTTTTTTTTTTGAGGTCCTGAAGCAATTCTCACAGTTTGTACTGAATAATAATAGCCAAGATTCCCCCCCCCCCCCCACCTCCACCCACAGACATTCAAATCCTTCTTTGTTTTAATTCTTGTGAAACCAGAAGACAGCGCGAACTGACGCGATTCAGAGTCGACGACACAAAACAGCTGTTCCGCCGTAGCGCTAACAATAGAACCTCGGGCCGTTATGTCACTTCATTCCGCAGAGCGATTCCGTCAGATCTGCGCAAACCTGCGCGAGACAAAGATCTGGTTGGCACCTTAGATCTGCCGCGGTGCATAATGGACGGTGATTAACGCGCTGTGACGGCTGAAGACGCACAAATGGAGGGACGAGAAGAGAGCGAGACAATCGTCCTGCTAAAGTAACATGAAAAGACTTCAGTCACTTCAAAGAGCTGGACTCATCACACTGCCGCGCTTGTGCAGCATTAAAGCCACTTCCATTAAATGTACAACAATGACAGTTTGAATATATACAATAAAAAAAACAGAGCAAAATATTTATTTTGCAAAACACCATTAGCTATTTAAAGTCATCTGCCACCAAGACGGGACAGAAATCCCCTCGGAAAAATATACATACAGAAGAGCTAGACGTTGCTGCTTGTGAACGATTGGAGAAAGATGTAAAGTCAGATGCTGGTTATAAAAATCTTGTTTTAAAGTCCAGATCTGTTTATTATAGCTTGATTCAATATGATCCAAGACCATGTGATGTTTGTAGAGGTTGGATTTGGGCTGAATTTAATCTCTGGGAAAGTAAATACAAATAATGTCACATAGTATACACAAAAAAATGGGCCAAATGTTCATTTAACCACTCAACATCCTAATCAATCCAAAAATAGTATAATTATTTCCTACAGTTATCAGTTATCGCTGATTTTGAAGATTATCATTTTCCTGACTGATGAACATCAACCAATTACACTGCACAAAAAAAACTGCATCTGAGAATTTTTTTTTACACTTTTGCCAAACTCAACTCAAAAAATAAAATCCCAATAATTCTTCAGCTTTGTTGGTGCAGCCCCACAGATGGCGAGTGCGCCCCTCTGAACCGCAGCGTCTCGTCCTCTGGAGACCACAAGTGGCCAAGACTCATCTGATGTCTCCACTGTTTGCCTTTGTAGGGAGAGGACGTCTCAAACTGCCCGTGACCATCTGACTCCCATCTGGGTCACTTTCTGTTTTTTTTTGTTTTTTTTTTGGGGTCGATTTCTTCTGCACCCGACCGGCCCTCATGCTGACGACCTCTGGCAGCGCGACAAACGCTGTGAGGACGCCGCGGGTCGGTCGCCGCCCGGCGCTTGCTTTTGAAAATGTCACAGAGATCTGAACCAAACTGTGGCTTGGAAAAGCTTGAGCACAACACACACACACACACACACACACACACACACACACACACACACACACACACACACACACACACACACAGGTGTGTTCACACCAAACTTCAGTAGTGAGAAACTTTTGCACTTAGTTACAGAAGTGCTGATTTACACTTTATAACCGAAGGCGGCTTTCATTCCTTATTTCGGTCGCGAAAGTCTGTTTCTTTTCAGGGGAAGTGAAAAACGTACTAAACAGTGTGTGGTGTGTGTGTGTGTGTGTGTGTGTGTGTGTGTGTGTGTGTGTGTGTGTGTGTGTGTGTGTGTGTGTGGGAGGGAGGACTTAACAATAACATCTGCTGTTTGGCAGTTGACACGCATGTTCCGGGGAAAGGACAAACGTATTGGGACGTTTGTGACGTCCTGGCTGCGTACTTGGGAGTGTTATTCCGAAAAATATTTTATTCATCATTTATTGATTTATTTATTCTGGCTGGCACTCCAATTGCTGGGTAAACCGCTGGGTAAACCCTGAGGGGGGGAAGTGTTTGTGCTTTCGGAGAGGCCGACACGCTGGTGCGCAGCCTCGGCGGGATTCCTCACAGCATTCCCAAATAAGGCAAGAACCTCCACCGTCCCGCCGGACTGCCGACCAGCCAGCCGGCCGGCAGCCCGGTCGGTCCGTCGGTGGGTCGGTCGGTGCTGGAGGCCCTGTGACTGACTGGAAGGGGGTCAAGGCCGCTCGCAGTTCGCTGCGGATTCTCAGAACAGTGGAAAGTTGCTCAGCCACTCGTGATGTCGGCCCCCCTTTTATCTCCCCCCGACTTGGCGGCCGGATGGGCGGGTGGGGGGGCAGGAGGTGGAGGGGGGCCGTGCATCGAGCCATTAGGAGGAAGTAAGATGAAGTGCAGGGAGCAGGAGAGCGGTTTTAAGGGGGGCGGAGGGGTCTTTCTAACAAGGCTTTTTTATAAACGGAGGCACCGGCTGCTCTGCTGGGGCAAAGTGAGCTGCAACAGCTGAGCCGCTCAGAGAGGAAAGTCACTGGTGCCAAATAGGGACGTAAACGCACGGCAGTGGCCGCCGTCCTTTTCCCCGAAGTTCCATTCGGTTATCCGTAGAAAAAAAAGAAAATCCCGCCTAATGATTACTTCGCAGCCAGGGATTTGTCACGGGGGTCAGAGGTCGTTATCTGGGCTGGCAGGGATTGTGCGATGCGCTCACTCGCTGGCACGCGGCCATGCGAGTGCGACTGCCGGCAGCTAATCTATCGTGCTATAACGGAAACGTTCTGCTTTCCTTTTCTGTCTTTTTTGGCATCCTGGAAGAATTCTCACAGTAATTCACCGCGCTTGTTATTATTAGCGGAGGAACTCTTCCGTTTGTTCCGATGTTATGATGAGATTTCGCTTTGTTTGATGTGAATCATAAGAGCGGACATGATAAAGGATTTCGTCCATTAGCCACTCGACGTGCAGGACTTCAGTTTGGAAGCGCTTGCTTCTATTTTTAGAACATACATTTGTCTTGGCGTGTCACACATCGACTTGAAAGTGCCTCCAGTGAAAAAGAAGCATTCCAGTCAGAAGAAAGGACAAACTCATCCTTGACGCGGAACAACAATTCAGCAAGCCGCTTGTCCGGTGTTGTGTTCTGCGATATTAATATCACACATACTGCGACTGTATTTAGTATTAAATGAACCGCTTCAACACAGGAGATGAAGGCCGTAAAGGATCTCCGATTGTTCTCTGTGAAACGAGTTCAGACTTCAGAACATTTCCTTTAATCAAAACATCTCCATGACATTTAAACCCCCCCGGACTGAACTCAGAGAAGAGTGTTTTCAAACGTCTACTGCAACTTTTAGAACCTGAGAGCGTTAAACAGACGCTTTCCTCCGTTTTCCCTCTGATGTCTCCCCGTCGGCTTTTTTTTTTTTTTTTTCCAGCAAAAAGGACGGCTCAAACTATCCGTGACCATCTGACTCCCACCTGGGTGTGTTTGCGCCGACTCTTCACACGCAGCGTGCGGGGCGACCTCGGCAGTGCCCCTGACGCCGACAGCCTCTGAGGGGCCGTATGGCAATGTCAAAATTTCAGAGACGGCAAGAAATGCCACCCACCAGTCGGACACCTCTGTGGTCCTTTCTTCAGGAAGTGTCCCTGGGGTCTGTTTGAATTTCAAAGTGTTGAAGGAAGAAATAAAAAAAAAAAAAAAAAAAAGCGTGCACACGCACACACACACACACACACACACACACACACACACACACACACACACACAGATGAATCCACACACAAATAGAATGGACTCAGCTTCAGGCAGTTTGGCTCCAGTGTTTCTTGGTCACAAGGATTAAGAAAAAAAAAAAAGAAAAAAGAAAAAAAAAGAAAAGGCACCCTGGAGGTCAAAGGAAGAATTCGGGCAGAAGGTTAATGTCTAACTTTGGTAGATGAGCTGGAAAGGGGAGCAGCAGCCAGGAACGGAAAACAAAGACGGGCTTTTTTGTCTCTTGTTTTTTTTTTGCTCTGGGAAGCAAAGTTTTATTTTTTTTAAAGAAGTGAGCCGCTTTCAGCACAGGAGAGTTCAAAAAAAAAAAAAAAACTAAAGAAGAAGAAGTGTAAAAGTGAAAAAAAAGCAGAATGGTAATTTCACTTTTACATTTCAGTTTTTATTTTTTGGGGGAGTGGGGGTGTGGGCGTGGCGGCGCCTCGTGTTGACTCCTGGTTTCCCAGAGAAGAAGCAGACATCATTATTTAAACTCTCACGGCTTCCACGCCGCATATTTATTTACACGGTGGCCGGAGTTTGCGAGTGTTATTCCCAAACATTCGGTGCGGAGATGAAACGCCGCCGGCTGTTCAGAGTGCTCTGTAAATGTTAACCCCCCCCCCCCACCACCCCCACCCGACTCGATGACGAGACAAACTTTGCAGCCTGGCCACTCTGCGGCGACTCGCCAGGCCCTCGATATTTACACTGAGAGGACGCCGCAGTGACCCGCCGCGCTAATTATAAACCGATAACTGATGCCCGAGTCTGTTGTTTAGCTAATTAGTTTCGCCTCCTCCTCCTCCTACGGATTTGCGATTTTCTTTTTTTCTTCTCCTTAATTTGCAGCATTAAAAGACTTTTTCCACTAGGGAGGGGATGCGGAGCGCTGTACTCGTTTCTGCAAACAAACACGCCGCTTCGTGCTGCAAGTTTGCTCAATTAGCACAGTGTGCACTTAGCCCCCGCTAGTAAATCAAGTCTGTTCAAGAGTGTTTAATCCATATATGTTTGATGTATAGGGGCAGGCTAAGGGTCTGTGGGTTTAAAAGACTAGTGTGTTTGGCTATAAAGCTCTATAAAAGGTTTTTGATGTGTGCATGTGGCTTCAAGGCTTTGTGTGTGTGTGTGTGTGTTCTGATGCGTACATGCTCTCATGAAGGCTAAGTTTCCATATGGACCTAAACTACTTTATTCTAAGTTGTAATATTGATTGGTGAATTTAAGCCATCGATAATTTCTTGCTTTCATTATTTTCCTATGTTTATGAAATTGCATTACTAAGCTATTGGAAGCTTTTCCTCATTACTCATGGGCTGTGCTATAACTGTATGAATTCTGCTGGAACATACAACTTTACTGTCTGTATCGCCTACATAATTAACTCGGTTCAAATTGGCCTCTGTATCATCCGCAAAGTAATCTAATGATCTTGTCTCCAACACCAGGGTTTAAAATGTAATAGCAGCAAGGGGCCGTTCATACGAAATAAACAATCTTTATCATTACCAATGAACGAGGGTTTTGCTAGTTTGTGCCGTCGTTCCAGGATATCAGGCTGTTATTTGTAATATGAAGTCGGCTCCGCGAAAGCATCGGAATCGTCGGGATCTTCAGCGTCGAGGAAGTCGACGTGATTCAGCGACCCGGGAGCCGAGAGTGAGAGACCAGCTTAGCGGGAGACGTGCGGAAAAGGTCCGGGGCTCTTCTTGCGAGTGTGTTCGCCAGTGATCTCAGCGAGGGGAACGACTGCAAAGAAAAAAAAAAACCCCAACAAGCTGCCTCGCTTTCGCTTAATGCCTCCGCGTTGGCCAGGAATGAAAGCGCGGCTTGTAGCAACAAGCCCACACGGTCGCTTTGTAGTCGACTGGGCTTCCACAGCGTATCGACCGCACGGACCAGGATGCCTCCGAGCGCCGCTCGACTGGAACCGTTCATCCATCCGCCCATCCATCCAGCCATCCATATCCATCCATCCATCCATCCACTGGAGCTCTGGAGCTCCGGTCGTACGCTACCGAAATACACTGATCCTGTTAAGAAACCCGACAATGTGCTGCAGCCCGATTGTGCCGGAACTTTTCTGTCCAAGGAGCAGCAGCTGTTCGGTCGGTTGGTCAGGATTCTCATTTGCATTACCGCACGTTTCAGCCAGCTCACATTTTCTAAATTTGACCTGCAGTTTTTGCCGAAAGCCGGCGTTTAATTGGGATCTTCTAATAACTTTGAATTATTTTTTTAAGGGACTATTTAAGGATGCTTTGGGAAAGGAAGGAAAGGCCGTGGCCGAATCTTTTAAGTGAGAACTTCTACTGTTGTATTTCCTCCTAATTAAGGAATTTCAAAGGGAAATGGCGACCGTCCAACCAATCCCTGAAAAAAATAAACCATTTAATATCTTGTTTTTCATCTCCGTTTATTCTCTTTAACTTTGATTGGGACACCTCGGCAAAGCGCAATTATCTTTTGAAGGCGGCTGAGGTGAGGCGGAGACGTGCAGAGTGCAAAAACACCCTCCGCTTTTCAACGGCTAATTGCTCGCGTGGGTGGTCTTCCTACCTTCGCCGCACCAATTTGTTCCTTCCGGAATTTTTCCAGGGGCGTAATCAGCACGTCGTCGGCGTTCTGAATCTGGAGGGCGACAAAAGGGGAGGGAGAAGAAGAAACTAGGGTGAGACAGATGAGGAGGCTCGTCACGGGGGTGTCTGGCACACTTGCTTAATAATTTGGGAGCGTCGCTCGAACGAGCCGCAAAAGCCTTTAATCCAGTTGTCCCCGTTCCCTTTACGGCGGTCCCAGCTTTTGCCAGAACACCTCGGTAATGTGGACACGCAGGAAATCACAGCGTGGAGAATCTTTAGCAGACACCTTTAAAGGTACCGCACGCACGCACGCACGCACGCACGCACGCACGCACGCACACACGCGCACACACACACACAGAGTAAAATTCTGCCATCTAGTGGTCAGATTTTAGATTGCAGCGCTCCCACTCCCTCTCCCGAGCTTGCCAGTGAACTACGGTGGCCTGTGCAGAACAAAACTGGATACCTAGTCCACATTCTTCGTTGGTTTATCTGAGGACGCGTTTACCCTAAATACGAAACCCCGGCGGGTTGGATTGTCCACACCAGGCTTCCTTAGAAATATGGCTGCAAGATGGAAGCTAACTGGCAGCAAATCCCTTACTCTATGAATATTTTTGTATATTTTTAGATATAAAAAAAAAGAACTGCTCAATGAGTAGGAAAACCAAATTACTTTTGTTGTACCATGAGTACTATATACACTTTATTAATGTATTTATTGGCAGTATGTTAAGCTTTCACCGATATAAAAATCAAAGATCAGGCCACATTTTACAACTGGACCTTTAAGACTGAAACCTGAGTGGAGGAGCCGCCTTCATTAGTGTCTCTTAAAAACGGTGACAGTGAACAATAGTGTCGGCAGATATGAAAGAGAGAGAGGGAGAGAGCGAGTGAGAGAGAGAGAGCAGCAGGAGATGAAGCCCCTTTTTTTTAATGCGTGTGCCGTGTGGAGCGGCGGCATCGTCAAACCTGGAAGAGTTACAGCCGCAGCAGAGAGAGACATTTTTTTTTTCTTTTTACGACCGCGATCCTGCGATGCATCCCAATATTTGAGGGCAGGTCCGTCTCTGGAATCTCTCAGCGCCGCAGCCAAAAGTCACTCCCCGGAAGCTGTTTTCCAACAAACACGGAGTTGAGACGTATCGCAGCAATTTATGGCTCCGTGGCGGCCCTCGCTGTGCGGAGGGTAGGGGGTGAGGGGTGGGGGTGGGCTGGGGGAGAGAATGTGGTGGTGGGATGTTACGCCGAGCGCCATCGGGAGGCGCCCGAGTTGCTTCCTTCATCCTCGGAGAGCCGGCCGTCAAGTGGACGCGGAGGCTGTGCTGCAAACGACTCGGCTCTTTGTTTGATTTAGGGTGTTTGTTCTGGGGTTGTTGGCTGGATGTGATAAAGCCAGGGATCGGTGGGGGGGGGTCGCTCTCAGGTGTATCCATCACTGCAGCACTAATTTAAAGGCTTCGGTTCAAGAGCCTGGTCTGTTGTTGTCTTCAGAGTCCCTGTAAACACCGAGCTGCATCTGGGGAGCCGGGAATTGTTCCTTCTGTTTGTCACGACACGTTTTCATCGTCCCCCCCCAAAAAAAATAACACCCGACAGCTCCGTCCTCGCCCTGACGAAAACCAGCGGCTCGGGGAGTCGAGGTCATAGCGCCTGCAGTCTTTGTGTGCATTTTAATGTTACGTTGAATGCAAAGGTTCATAAAAAATACCCGTGGCCCTGAGCTCAGGAATAAGTGGGCATTGAAAATGGATGGATGGATGGTTCATGAAAAAAAAACAAAAAAAACAAACACTCTTATAAACACAAGCAAGTGATTGTTGCTGATCTTGGGCTTCAATCATGGCCACCAGCTGGAAATGCCCTGTTGGCTGCTTTACAGGTGTTTATTTTTGTATCGAAGTAAATGGGGAAAAATTATTTTCAGGCTACAAGGTGGGGGTGCAGTACCTCGAGTGGCCACTGGTAAAAAAAATAAAAAAATAAATTGCTGTACCACCATATTGCCAATCCAGTGTCCAGTTCTTATAAGCAGGGGTGCACATAACTTTTTCAACAGATTACTCAGGGGAGTACCAGGAGATGATGTTTGGTACTCACCACATATGTAGCGTGGTCTTAAAAAGTGCAGTCTTCTTCATTGTCCTCCTCAGTGTCCTCCGCACTGTCATCTGCTTCAGCTTCCTGCTTGGTAGATGATGAAGATGCTGCAGATGCAAATGGCTGACCCTGCTTTAGCCTTCAATTAGCTGTCTCCATCGACAGGTTAACAGCTGGATTCGGGTCAAATGTCTCTGTGGTCTTCTTTGATAAGTGAATGTGCATGAGGGCTGAGAGACGAGCATGCGATAGACGAGATCTGTACTTGGTTTTGATTATGTTGAGATGTGAAAATACCCTTTCACAAGCCGCACTGCTTAAAGGCAGTGTGAGAGAAAGTTTAACCACTTTGTTAATGTTGGAGTAAGCATCAGCATGAGAAAAAGTTGCGTCCTGTGATGGCCTTCACTATCAAGCAGAAGTGTGAACTGTCCAATGGCCACCATAAGTTCATCCTTACATTCTCCAATGGTCAGCTTTTCCTTCTGAAATCTAATGGACGTGGTCTTCAAAATGTGTCCAATGTCAAGCATGTTGGCAAGAAAACACTGAAAACGCTCTGTGCAAACATGCTGCAAATCACTGTTTTCACTTGTAGCCAGTTGAATTTTAATGGCTGGCAATAGTCTTAATATTTTTAATAGTGTTTCATGCCTCCATGCCGACCATCTGATATTATGAAACTTGCACAGTTTTACAAAGGAGATCCCATTTTCTTCACACACCTTTTTCAGTGCAGCAGTGTTTTTTGCTTTACCTCTTTGTAGATAAAACTGCAGCAGTCTGACCACAAAGCGATCAAACGTGTCACAATAAGGGACGCTGCGATCAGCCGATTTTGCGCAGTTCTCAAGTGTGTGTGCAGTGCACAAAATATGCACAAGAGAGTCTCCTACCGCAACACGTTGACGTAGTTTTGGCACAACACTGTTGTACATACCAACGTTGGCAGCAGGTACGTCTGTGCACACAGCGACTACTTTTGTTGCCCAGTCATCCAAGCCTGTGTCCAGGAAAAGTCTCACAAGTCCGTTTGTTATAGACTGCGCGGTCCGGTCAGCACCAAGTTCGATCAGTCCAAGAAAGTCCGAGGTAAACTCTGCGTTGCCGGACACAGACACGATGTATACGATTTCCTGCTCGGTTTTTGTAATGTCCTCAGATCCATCAAAAAGCAGCCCCCAAAATTCAGCAGACTGTAACTTGGCTCTCAACTCTCCACTGATTGTGTCTGCGATAGTCTCCGTTATCTGGGTACCCCCCTCACGTGAATGATATGCTCCTCCGACATTCACTCCTAGTCTCTTCAATAATGGAATATCTTCAGAATATGGAGACATGGGACGTGCGTGTTTAGCTTTATGGAAGGTGAGGAGAAAAATATTGGAGAGCGCTTGCCGTTGTTCCTGATTGAGCTTGTCTTGCCATCTGGCAAGTGGGCGACTCAATAGTTCTTCTGGGCTAGCTTGTTTATTAGCAATCACTTTCACCACATTCATGTGCTCCTTGCTCTTTTCATGTCTATCAAATAAGGGATCGTTGAAATTCTTTGAGCCAGTGTAAAACACACCTGTTTTGTCTGCCAGATGTGGGTGCGAGCGGCAAATCTTACACCACATTTCAGTGCGCTCATTGTTAACTTCAAGCCACGGCACATAGTGAAGCCACTTTTCAGAGAAAATCCTTTTCTTTGGCGCGGAGCCCGACTCAGGTTGCCGTTTCTTTGTCGGTGGGGAAACACCAAAGAAGCTGCTTAGTGTCTGTTGTTTCTTTGACATCTTCAAAGTTGTTGGTAGTAGCTTCGTAGTGTGAGCCGATTAGAAACGAAATGACGACAGGTGTGATGTTGCCAGCCTCAAGTACGCAATAGCGCGGAGTGATACAACTGACGTTACTCATTTCTTATTTTTGTCGTGCATGCGTACCTGCGTACCAATTATGTGCACCCCTGCTTATAAGACATCCATGGTTTATACTCGTATTAGATTCTACCCCCCTGGATCTTTGTGTCTGTGGTTTTTCAGTAGCTTGCCACATTGGTTTGCACTTCCTGCCCTCTTTACCCATAATGTGAGGAGACTGGTTATGGAATCTGTGGAAAATTTAGACTCGGAAGCCGGCAAATGGGATGAGGGAGGTCTTCAGAGTTGGTATACAGGCCGCCAGCTGCAGCTATTCAGGACATCTGCTCATGAAAAGTTGGCAAGGGTGCATTCGAGAATAAAGTCTGTGTGTTTTGGGACTAGTTGGCGCTGTGTGAAACTCTAATTAGTTCATACATGAAATATCCAAGTTATTAGAGTACACACTAAGATGTATAGAACTTTAATTATGAGGGTGTATTATCTGTATTTGTCTGAGTTATTCATTTATTTCAGTATGGCTTTGTGAAAATGTCCTGGGGAATTATTTTCTGTGCCCATGCAAAAGTGCACGCTTTTTTTTTACAGAGACCAGATAGAGAACAACTACTAATTGAATTACGGTCAGTCGATAGTGCTTCATATTTTTCAATTTCGGTCACCTCAATAACAACAAATCACAGGACGACTCAGAACCAAGCATAATTTTGCAGAGCGATGATTTGTGTTTGAGGCGCTGAAAGGCAGAAAGACAGAAAAAGCACTTCTGAGAGATAAACCGAGGCAATTTGGTTACAAGTGACACTCCAGCGGGAGCACAAAGGACAGTTGGCGGTCATCAAGTCTCTCCCTTTCTAATAATCCAGTCGTATTGGAGTCGCCGCGTTATCTGCCGTCAACAGGGAGAATTATGCGACGCCACCACTCGCAGCCTTATCTCCCACGCCCTCGGCCTAATTGAGCGCACGGCATTAGTGGGCTTAAAATGGAGAGTTTTTAAAGTCTCACGGACGAGACAAACATAAATACACAGACTGTAGCTTTATCAGATTTTAATCGAGTAAAAAAAAAAAAAATAGTAACGAACAAGCAACAAACAAACCGTTCCTTTCGGGTTTTGGATCGTCGAGGTCAATTATTTTGTCATTTTTTTGGTCCTGTAACCTAAAACTCGACCACATCGCATTTACACTTCCACAACTCAAATATAAATGTACTGATATATATATAAAAAAAAACATGAAATGAAATATTAAAAATTACAAAAACTAACAGCTTCTAGTTCAAGAGCTGCAAAGTTGAAAACAGATAAAAGCAGTGTCACAGTGCGAGTCAACAGAGATAAAGATGTTTAATGAGACTAGAAATATTCAGGTTATCTATATCGGAAATGTTGAAGATTACACATGAAAGACGTGGAGGCTAATGGACGCCCTTCCGACAGCCAGCGTGGCCTCGGCAGCACCTCGACAACAAGATTAACTCCCTGTGAAGTCGCGCAGCACGACGCCCCAACGGGTGCAGCAGCGGCACTTTGTAATGTCATTAGCAGCCGGTGAGCTGAACGCTGACGTTCTTTATTTTTCCACAAAATCCAAAGAATGGCGGCGGATCAAAAGGTTCGACTCGAGAGCGCTAATCTGCCGCTGGAGCAAAGAAAAGTCGGCGAAGGACGGAGCAAAAACGCAAGCGAGGCAAATGAAATGTGACAACGTGACACCTGTCAAAGCTGATAGCAAATTGTTGTCATCAAGCCGGCTCGTTTAGCTAATTAAAGCTAGCAGTGGCCCCGGCATTAGTCACACCTGACTTAGCTGCAGCTGGGGTCCACTTGGTACCACTGGAAGAGCTTTTGGCCACGTTGTGGCGCCAACCGAATCCCTAAAAATGGTCCACTTTGAAACCCAGCGCGTCCTCCTTGCTGAGCTCCAAACAGACGAGGTTTTCAATCACCTTGCCTTAAAACGTCAGACAACACAACAAGCTTCCTTTGTGGATACACGAGGTACAAGAGCAAGAAGGGACAATTACAAGCACAGAAGAAAAACCAGGAAGGAGAAGCTATGAGCTGATGCTAAAGGGTTTAGCTCACAGGAGCAGCTGCTTCATCAGCACCAGACGTCGTTCAGAAACACGACTGAAGCCTTTTTTACGCTGGGCACTACCGAGTACATTTAAAAAGGTACAGTGTGTAAAATTCTGCCATCTAGTGGTCAGATTTTAGATTGCAGCAGCAGCAGCACTTATTTGCTCCTCTTCTCGCTCCCGAGCTTACCAGTGAACTACAGTGGCCTGCACACACACAAACCTGGATACCTGGTCCGCCTTCTTCTTTGTTGGTAACGCGTTTCCAGGTGGGCAGGATTGTCCACATAAGGCTTCCTTAGAACTATGGAGGTGCAAGATGGCAGCTAACTGGGAGCAACCCTTGCTCTATGTATATTCTTATAGATAAATAAGAACCACTCTCTGGGTAGGAAAACTAAGTAACTTTTATTCTGCTATCAGTAACCTCTTTTATATTTACGGGCAGTATGTTAAGCTTTTACCAACATAAAAAACAGAAATCAGGGCAAATTTTACATGTAAAGTTTACACGCAAGCTATTTGGTAGGGTGGTTCGCCACAGGGGGGCACTACTTACAGCAACAGCCCGCCATTTAATGCAATGCTGATAAAGTAAAAGGCAGCTTGGTTTTGGCGAGCGGCGCAATTTTAGCCTCCAGTGCTTGCCAACGACGGAGAAGAGGTAAAAAAAAGAAGAAAAAAAGAGCCTCTGACAGAAATGGGTCAAAAATTCAGAAATGATTTGATGTTGAAACCAGAGTCACAGTCTGGCACTCGTTATGCCTTCAGTCGTTTAGTTTGCACTCATTGCTGTCCAGGCTCATCTTTTCAGTGAGTGACAGACAACTTTTTAACTTTTAACTTTTCAACTTGAGAGGAAAAAAAAAAAGAGTGAAAGCTCTCGGGATTGGACCACCGTGCTTCAGACAGACAAGTATAACAGACAAACCCAGCACAGACGCTGGATGGCTCACACGTCCACTCTGAAATCCCACTCGTCCATCATGGGGACCTCCGAAGGGGAGCGTTTTAAATCAGTCTTTGAAAAAAAACAAGAACAACAAAAAAACAATCAGCTTCCTGGACAGCCTGACCAGTCGGAGGTCACGGGAGCTTAAGTTGTGATGAAAGGGAGGAACGGCCGCTCCAAGCTGCTCTGACAAAAGCTGAAAAGAAAAGACCAGGAAGAGGAAGCTAGGACGTGTTGTAAACAGTGGTGGTGTTCCAGCACACAGTGCATTTCAAGAAAACTCCACACTAAGTGTGCACAGGGGGTCAGCCAAGTGCACTTCCTCCTTGACAGACTCTCTATTTAGAAAAACCTGCAACGCCAACAACAACAACAACAACAACACACACACACACACACACACACACACACACACACACACACACACACACACACACACACACACACACACACACACACACACACCAGCTGCTACTTCAGATGCTAACATTCTAGCCTTGGTAATGTTTCGCACAAAGCTGAGAGTGCTAGCTGAATATTAGCTTAATCGGCAGGACAGCAATTAGTAATTTCCTCTGATGGTAAACACTGATTGTTTGAGGAAGAAATTGACCACTTTCAGAGCTACACTGCACATATAATGTCGTCCATTTTAGACCAGCCTGGAACATTTTTACTCCTTACAAACTGGCAGTCTATGGGCTGCTGCTAAAGCTATTAGCACGGGCGCTGCAGTGCTGGCTGCCTTATCGGAACTGGGTGGTCGTTTCTCCATTCAGAAAGAACCAAGAACCGCATCGGAGGCTTTGCTCGGTGGACAACATGGTTGCACCTCAACCCGGATTGGCTTTGGTGATTTAGCTTCATGCTAGCCAGAGAACAGTCACATGCAAATAAGAAGCAGTGATAGAATAAGGTAACTTGTTCCTTTTGAATGTGTTGTGCAGACGATTTCACCTCCCGTGTTTTCGTTGCCTTTCCTTTCCACAGGGTTAATAACAAACCTAATAAAATCAAGTGAATGCTAATTCACCACTTGTCCTTTGTTCTTGGAGGCGATTGAATTTCCAAATGAGGTCCCTGCTGCCGGCCTGTAAAAATGATGCCACATCATCACCTGCAGACTGAGGGATTCTTCACTCGTGGAAGGCTGAATGCAGGTGCAGCTTCAGAGGCAGGTCAACGCCTTTCCCGGCTCGCTCATGTGATAGAGTAAGACATGGACGTGTCTTACTCCTGAGTTCTATTAGGTCTAATGATGGCCAGCAGCGCAAAAATAAAGCATCAGCGGAACTCTCGCCGCTAACGGACAGCGGCAAAACCGAATGGAATTAGCCCGACTCGTTAAAGCCGGAGTAAGCAGAAGCCCCCGCAACCCAATTAATGTCTTAAATGCATATTAAACATTATTGGCCTCATCATCATGACTGAATAAAACATCCCATTTCATGCTAATGGTGCGCGCTGACCTTTATTAAAGGAACGCAGTGCGATTTGCTGCGCAAGCCTGCACTTCCCTCTGCAGACTGCTTTCAGGGGCGGAGTGTGTGTGTGTGTGTGTGTGTGTGTGTGTGTGTGTGGCAGTGGGGGGGGAACAATCCTGTTGAGGAGCTGAATTCTTTATCTGGTGCAGCACTAACACCTGCAGCAGAGTGAGACGCCACCCGACACTCTGCAAACAGAGTCAAGGATGGATGTGACACTTTCGTCCTGCCTGTTCCATCGCAGGGCGTTCACAGATCGGCGTTCACACTGCGCCACCAGTCTCCAACCTGGTGTCGTTAATGTCGAAGTAGATATAAATGTATGGGGGTTTGTTTTGTTTTTTTTAGATCAAAATTAATTAAGGCCTTATCGACACATTTGAGCTCATTGGCGCCTTGTTTTTTTTTTATCCCCTTTCAGTCAAGTGGAAGGTCTGTTAAAGGGATAAAGTGTCAGTGTAGGCACGAAGCTGAAACTGCTTTTTTTTGTAGACGGGTGAAAACAGAGGGCTAAATAAGCCACTTCTTGGAGATATACAGTTTTGGGATTTGAGACTTAAAACTACATGTTACATAAAAGGCTGTATTTTCATTGATTACTACCCTCCTACTTCCTATCCTTTGGTATTATCAAACAACTGGGAATGAATGCTATTTTTTTGCCATCTTGAGGAAACTTTTCTTGACAACCATGTTATGTATTCATGCGTACTTTGGCAGATAAGCCTGACGAACGGGGATATCGGACGCTCAACAGGTCCGATTAGGACAAAGTGTCGAGGGCCTGCGTCCCCAACACGCATGTGCGGAGTCAATGTAAAAAAGTAAAACTCTCAAACTAAACATTTACATAATAAAATATTCAGCTGGACCCCTCCTAAACGGAGAAGCCTCCAGCTAGCTGTCAGGCTAACAGTGCAGCTGGCAGCCACAGTTTCCTCCCAGAGTCCTGGGAGAGGAGGATCAGTCGGCGGCTAAACCCACTCCCGAATTTAAATACCATTTCTCTTGTATTAATTTAATCAATGCTTTCCTGGCAAACCTTTAGGCTTATATACTGGCATATTAAACTTCTCCGCAGGACCCCGACCACCACGAGTCCCCCCCCTCCGCTCCCCCGTTTTAGCACACAGCAAATTCATTCACGCCGCCGGCAGCGAGGGTGGAGACCCTGCAGAAAAGCAGCCGTCTGCAGACCGACTCCCGAGCACAAAACGCTTCCCATCTGCAGAAGTCAGCGACCCGGCGCTGCACGAAACGGCTGTGGGCGAATGGGGAGGAGAAAAAAAAAAAGGAGGGATTCACTGCAGTGGTGCAGCGTGAAGCAGGGATTTTTAGGAAAAACTAAAAAATTAATCAGCCGAGACAAAAAATTTGGAGCTGCCAACCAGAGAAATATCTGCACTCCTGTGAAAGTTTACCACATTTAATTTCATTTTAGCAGATTTACTGTAATTGTCAATTACATTCGATGCAGCCTTTGAAAAAAAATGATTTAAAGGCCCATTTTGCAATAATACCCGGGATAAAATTGAACAAGAAATGAATACAGCAGACATTTCGTTCAAATAAAAAAACATTTGTGTTTTTATTTGCTAATCCGAAGCATTCAGGTGGGATTAGCACTCGGTTGGTGTTTCCAAGATGGAATTTGCTGACTGTCGCCTGCACTGTTGTCTGACAGCTGAAGCTAATGCAGTGTTTCTCAAAGTGTTTCTCAAATGTTCTTCCTCCAAGGTGGGGCGTGACAGAGAAAGTTTGAGAACCACTGCCCTAATGCCATAATGCAAGTCTATGGGGTTTGCAAGTCTATTTGTCCTAGAGACATGGGACCACTTGCAGGTTCATCGGGATCCCTCAAGACACAGCCACGTCAAATTTGGGGCTTCTAGCCCATGAGGAACCCCGAAACCCTAACTCCAGCAGTAACCCTAACCCTAACCCTAATTCCAGCTTTATCGCTAACCCTAATGCCATGCAAGTCTATGGGGTCAAAAGTCAACTTTGACCTAGAGACATGGGACCACTTGCAGGTTCATCGGGATCCCTCAAGACACAGCCACGGCAAATTTGGGGCTTCTAGGGGGGACCTGAAAAATTTCCTTCCTCCAAGGTGGGGCGTGACAGAGAAAGTTTGAGAACCACTGCGCTGATGCGAGATCGTGGCTGCGGTTCGAAGGGCGATACACGGTCAAAACTACAGATGACTTTGAACACAGCGTGTTCGACCCAGAGCAGCTGAATCTCATCAATGGCACCTTGAAACTACTGACCAGGTGCAATGAAAATGTCGATCGTCGTAAAGAAGTCTTGCTTTTTTTTTTCTCTCTTTCTCTCCACACGCGCGTTTTCGCAAAGCACCTTTCACGGCGGCCGCATCGACTGCGCGGCGACAAAAGCCCACAATACACAGCGAGCCGAACCTTCTGAAACACTCCTCTGGACTTTCATTAAACAGGGAACAATGAGCGCCTTTATTCCGCACTGTTGTTCCACTGTCAACAGGACATTCTTCACTTCACAGTCCAGCACACAGAGGCAGAGTTACTGAGCAGCAGCAGCAGCAGCAGCAGCAGCAGCAGCAGCATTCTGCCTGGTACCAGACACAGACAAACACATACTTTTGGTGGGCTGGTGGGGGGAGGAGAGGAGAGGGGTGGTGGGAAATGGGGGGGGGGGGTCCACATTTGTGGCAGAGACAAATTATCTGCAATTTGATGTGTTTAAAGACTGCTGGGGAAAATGTAAACGGTGGCGGGGCTTTGAACGTGGGAAAGAGCAGCGGAGCAGCGTCGAACATCAGAGTCAGAGAGGGAGAACCAGGAAGAACCAGGAGAACCAGGAGAGCTCGCTTGACTGGGAGGAAAAACTGCCAAGCCGAGGACCCGAAATGTTTGCAACAGATGAAAATGCCTTGTCTGTTAACGGGTTAAAAACCGAAGAGGAGTGGGAATGTGGAGATAACCTGCAGCATCAAATTCAGGAAAATTCAACTTTTTTTTCCCCCTTCCTGCGTAGCTTCCTGCGAACCTGCTCAGCCCGGCCAGAACCTCCTGCAGCCCCTCGGCCCCCCCGCAGCGGTACCGAGAGGCTGGTCGGACGACGTCTTAACACGCGGATCTTCTCGCTAAAACAGATAAAACGCGCAAGATTTGATCTGTTTTTCTTCTTCTTCTTTCTGGGGCATTAAAATGCGCGACACACACGGGTAACGCGCGCACGCGCGCGCACAAAGACTCTTCGAGCTTGACAGGAGCTGCCTCAACTACTACCACTCTGACTGGCTTCTCGAACTAAAGGGTCACTTCACCCCCAAAAACCGACACGTTTGCCCGTCGCTCAGCTCCGACCATCACAAACGAGCTGCGCTGTTATTTTGTCTTGACTCTTAAATGAGCTCCAATTTGACAAAACACAGGCCAGAAACAGAACAACGCGCTGTTTGAAAACACCAACGCCAATCTCTCAGGATCTATTTCCACGCATTCCAGCAGGATTTATTTATCGACGTGTGCAGCCGGAGCAGCAGCAGCAGGAGAGACAGAGTGATGAAGGATGTTCCACAGATGTTCAGCTCAAATTTGACATTTTCTTTTTTTTTTTTTGTCAATGCCGTTCATTTCTTTTGCTTCCCCACACATTTGTGTCACAGCTGATTGTAGTCGTTCTTAAACGTCCACCGTGTAATATTTGAGTTACGATTTTTATATTTGTAAACGATTCTTATTAATGTATAATAATAGACATAGATCGAAGGTCTTACTCCCAGTGAGCTGCCATCTGGCACCGCCATATTTCTAAGCAAGCCCAGAGTGGACAATCCAGCTGCCTGACAGTTGCGTTTCGTACTTAGGGTGAACGCTTGTGTCCTCAAAAACAAAGTTTCCAGGTTTGTGTGTGCAGGCCACCGTAGTTCACCGGCAAGCTCGGGAGAGGGAGGTTGAGAGGGGGAGTGCTGCAGTCCACAATGACACCACTTGATGTCACTGTTCCGTCTTAAAATCTCCAAATATTACACACTTAACCTTTCACGAAACGCTGGAAAACAGGATTGGAAGATATTTCAGTCCTGGTGTCATCGCTGATGCACCTGACACACTGCAGACGGGTCACGCGTGTTGCTACCGTAGCCGCCAACTGACGGGAATTCTCCTCCTGGGAATTCTCCCTTTGAGCCTCCCCTCCAGTTTCCTTCTCCTCCGCTCCGAGACGACCGGCTCTCGGTAATTCTTATCAGTCAGGGCCGCCCTATTTTTAGTCTGCAAACTCAGTCCAGATGCGAGACAAGAGTGATGAGGAAGGTGGTGGTGGGGGATGGGTTGGGGGGGTCGGGGGAGTACCTTGCGGATCCGCCGCTGTAAGTCGACACCCACTCGGTGACAAGTTCCTTTTAAAGCGGTGCGCCGCCGTAACGGCAACATCTGTCACGTTTATTAGCGGTGAGAATCTCGGAGCTGGAAACAACATCTGCCAGCGATTACGATGCAAGCACAGCAGAGCGGAGACCTGCGCTGGTCTCGCAAGAAATACATTAATTCATTAACAAATGTATATTCTCAGGGCGTTACGGTTCCCTTTAAGGGGACAAAATATATACATCACACATTTGGTGAGCATGTGTTGCTTTAGTGTTGACTAATTAAGGCGTTGAGATGGAGCTCTTAAAATGAGACTCCAGAGTCCGGAAGAGAGAGAGAGAGAGAGAGAGAGAGAGAGAGAGAGAGAAAGAGAGAAGGCTTCAGGTCACCAGCAGCTCTTCTCCTTTCTCATACACTGTCACAACGCTGCTTCGGAAAACATCCGAGGAATTTCCTCTGTGCGCTCTCTTGTGTGACAGTCAGTCAGAGGGTCGAGGTGCAGCAGCACCACTGCGAGCCGTGTTGTTTTAGCCTTATTACTTCATAAACACGACAAAGTGACTCTTGTGATTCTTGGACGAGGGACAAAATAAAATTTTCACATGAGCACTTTGCCGCCATTTGCTTATTTTTGAGAGACAAGGTTGTTATATATATATATTATTTTATACGTGAAGACGTTGAGCACAAGCTCCTGGGCGTCATGGCTCAGTTTTTATACCTGATTTAAAATCAGTGGACACTGTAAGAGTTGGAAAAAGAAATGATTTACATCACCGTGTAATGTATTAGATTATGTCTGATGTTATTAAATCATGTCTTATTCTGAAACTACTGATAACAGTTGAGGATTAAAAATGATGAACTTCTCTATTTAGTGTATGTACGCATCCATGTATGTATTTTCATTGTGCCAGTATCTGATGTGTTTGTGTATGTGTCTTTGTGTCTGGGGACTCTGAGGAAGTTTTGGGTTTTAGGTTGGGTTGGATTGGGTGGAAATGGGGAATGGATTTGTGATTTATGGTTGATGTAGGATTTGTGATTGAAGCCTCCGGGAAGTCCCATTTTTTTTACAAACGTACTATGATCAAATGTTATTTGTATTTCTATTTTAATTGATTTGTAAAATAAAATAAACTGAAACTGAAACATGTGATATATTTATCCGCTAATGCTTTTTCTCATTTTCGAAATCACGCGATGGCATCAGCTAAACTTTACATCATGCATGGGTCAGACGTTATAGCTAGGTGACGTTATTGTATTATATTAGCTAGCGTGCTAGCCAAGATACCACTTCTGCTACATCGTACGTCATCACAGTGTTTATTGAGACAGATGAACGTTCATTGCTCAATTGCTGGGCGGTTATAAAGTAAACTGTATCTACTTGTGTGTAGTTAAGGCACTCAACCGTTCCACTTCCTACTGCAGAAGCATCCGATTAAAAACTCGGTTCACTCTCTGCCTTGCGGCCGGTGAATCCGGCGACGAGTAAAGGTTAGCAATTTTATTATTTTATTTTTTTTTGAAACTGTATCGATCGGCGGCTCACTGCGCTACGACAAAGCTGGTGCTGTATCAACTCTCCACCTGGTATCACTGGGGAGGGAAAAGGCCAATGGAGCAGTCAGCGCTGAGCTAGCAGACACACGGAGGCACTTTTACTTATTTATGGCGGGGATCAATGCTACGACTCGGTGGCTCCCCGTCGAGAAACAGCAGCGATCGCGCCTCAAGACAGAAAAACGCATTGATTGCGCCTCATTTCCCCCCCCACCCCCAGTTTTGGCTCTTCTGCCTGACAGTGTTGCGCAGGAACGTGAGCACAATACCAATAAGCACGATGAACATGCCATTTGTACACCCACAAACATCAGTGAGTCCTCAGCATAGCGAGAACCAATATACATGTAAACATAACACAGAGAGAAAGGAAATTTGTGTTTGGTAGATGATTCTTTGTTGTAACTCTTGACTCTTGTTCGGTGGATTGGATGATTGAAATTTGAAGAAACAAAACACATCGGCAATTCTTCCACACGCTGCATCACCGATCCGATGCCTGTGACTGGGACTTTTGCACTTTTGCGTTGCGCCGTAGGCACGGAAACGATGATCGGACGTCGGTGCGTTGGAAATTTCAGAGAAGGTCAAGTGTAGGTCACCTGGGAGATGTCATAAGTGCATTTCAAGTGGTATCAAGTGGTGGTTTTTCACTGCAAAAGTGAAGCGCAGCTTCCGTCGAATCTTCTTGGAAAATGATCAAAAGACCGTTTCAGCAGCTCAGGGATTAAAATACAAGAAAAAAAAGGAAATAAAACATTTACATTTGGCAGCGGTTTCATCGCTGCCACTCACTCCCCCCCGCCAAAAAAAAACCCCAGAGAGATTAAATGTATGTGTATGTGCGAGTGGGAAAAAGGGACTTGACTCCTTACAGCAGCGACATTACAATTAGGCAGCGACTGGGAGCTGGGGGCGGCCGAGCGGGATCAGAGGCGTGTGGCTGCATATTCCCTGGAAATGATGAGACACAGGACGGCGAGGTGGAGAGGGATGACGCAAAGAGGGGCGCCTTTCAAGCAAGTGGCGAGCGGTACTGTTTGCTCATGTGTGTGTGTGTGAGTGTGTGTGTGTGAATGACTTTTTACTTATTAAAACTCTGGCCGCAAACCGACAAGCTGCTATGATTTATGCAGTTTATTCCCGTCTCTTAAAGAAACCCACTGCAGTCCGGGTTTTTCCCCCTGCATGTCCGACACAGGTGCGCCGCCACTGTGCAGCAGCAGTCGGCTTGAAGAGTCCCGACGGAGGAAAGCAGGATTTGATCAATTCCGAGAACATTTTCACTTTTTTTTTTTTTTCTTTTTTGTAATCGAGAGGTGATAATAAACGACTCTTTTGAAAATGCGAGACGATCATTTGCTGAAATATATTCAGTATTCCCCGTTGCCCCCATTTGTTTTTTAAGAAAATAAAGCTGCACTTGTTCGCGGAAACCGCAGCTGAATCCCCAGAAGATCCGTCGCTCACGAATCCTGGTTGCTGTCCAGGAAACATTCCCAAAGTGATGATCCAGACCAGCCTTGTGGGAATTTTATTTTTTATCATTAGAATTATTATTATTATTTTTTTTTTGCCCCACTGCGGCTCGGACTTGACAGGTTCCCCGGGCTGCCGTGTGATCCGATACGTCAACCAGCAGGGCGACGGTGTTTTTCTTTAATAACACTGGATTTAATCATGACATCAGCGCATTTCCAACTGTCAGGAGGGGGTGAGGCGGGGGGTCTCAGTGCTGCCTTGTGGGAAGGGTCAGGGGGGTCCGGAGGGAATTTTATAATAATTCATTTTGTTATTTTGGCGTCACTTCCTCCTTCCTCTGGCGAGCACAACTCTCTCCTGACTTCCCCCCAAACAGCCGTCAGCTGATCAGCAGCAGCAGCAGCAGCAGCAGCAGTCCTGGCTGAGGCGCCGCAGGCAGCGAGAGCGAGCCGCTGCGACGCCCCGCTGAGCGTCCTGGTGAGCGTGTCACATCCACTCCGCCTCGACGTGGATAAGTGCGCTGCAAACAATCTAATCCCTAAATTAAAGCAGATGTGTGAGTGCGTCGTGCCTGCACTCCGGTGTCGTTCACACACGGGCCTGGGCTGCGTGTGCGGCCTGTATCGGAAGGGGAAAAAAATAAAAGAATCTGCATGGCTTCCATTTCTGCTGGATGCCAGAGGACGACGCAGCTCATTGATTTTTGAGTTTTTGAGCTTTATATAAATATAAATATAATTCTACTTTTGAAATTAATGAACTCAAATGTCCAAATGTTCTCCCGAAAGCATTGTTTCTGTTCATCTCATCAGGTTATTAACCGGCTTTACTTTTATTCGTATTTTTGAGGAAATAAAATCAAAGAGTGTGAAGAAACTCGACAAACCAAAAAGGAATTGTTTTCAAAATAAAATGAGAAACTACACCATAACCGCTTGACACTTATCATTAACGTATCTGATCGGATTGATACTTCCGCGTACAGCCACTATCTTTAATAATAACAATTACTTCGCTGCTCTCAGGAACCCCAGATGCCCTGCAGATGTACAGAGCGCCCCCCCCCGCAGTGCAGCCGTAGCGGAACTCACACACAAACCAGAGCAATCGGATGCTGAACGCTTTTCAAATCCAAACCCCATTTTACAAGAATGTGTGGCTCGACCTCAGACCCCAGGAAGGGTTTGTTTCCCCCTTGGGATCCTTGGGATTAGCGCTCATGCTAAACCATGTAGCCACACACACACACACACACACACACACACACACACACACACACACACACACACACACACACACACACACACACACACACACACACACACACACACAGAGCAAATATTTGTAATCTGAGATGTCCGATCAGATTTGCATGATATTTCATGGAACTTCTTTTTCAACCTGTGGCTAACTCTACCAATTACAATGGTCAACATTCCCAGTGCAGCTACATTGTCAGGTAACGACTTGTCGACCGTGTGCAGCTTTCTGACCCCTGTGCCCCCCCCTCCCCCCTTTTCCTCCACCCCCTCTCTGGGCGTTCATAGGCGGGTGGTTTTGGCAGCATTCTTAAAAAAAAAAAAAAAAAAAAAAAGCAACAGAAAACTGAGGTTTTGAGGTATTTACGTGGGATGTTTTCTCGGAGGTTTACATTTTTACCGCGAGGCGAGCTCAAACGTGCAACTTTTGCAACAGAGTCTCCAACAGGGCCTCCAGTTTACTCCACTGAAGTCGAGCGTGTTCAACAACTTTATCACTTCACCTACAGTTTCACTGTGAAGAGATTCTGACTGTTTTGTTTCCCCTCCAGACGTGACTGAGAGGTCCATTCACTTTTTTGTCATGACTCACTTTGTGGTGAAGGACGTCTAATGACAGCGATGTGCGCAGCGGCACACATGGACGTGTCAGTCGACAGCGGCACTGTCAATAATGTCAATAATATCCATGTGATGTCAATAATGATTTGTTTCAATGACAATTTCAGCAACTTAAACAGCAACACCTATTTTCAAGGACTCTTATTATGGCCACTGCCCCTGCCCCGATCTTTATTATTCCTCCCAGGTGCACTGGAGCAGCATGAGAGATAAATTAAGAAAAACACAAACCAAAAAAAAACTTCTGTGGAAAAACAGGCTTCCTTTTACAGCCTCCGTGAAAAATGAAGGAGAGAGAAAAACAGGGCGGCCTCAGCGGAGTGAAAAAACACCCGACTGGGGAGGTTTGTCGCACAGCCGCTAGAGCGAGAGAGAGAGGCACTAGTTAGTGATCGGTGCCCTGTGTGACATTACAAAAAGCTAACCTCCACAGTGTTTTTATTTAAGGACACACTTTGTGGAGCGACTACAAGAAATAAGTGACGGACATTTGTAGTCTTTTTTTTTTTCGTTTTTTTTAGAGTCGAGAGCACGGATGTGTGTAAATCAGATGTGTACATTTGTACATCTCACATTGAGCCACAAGAACGGGAAGTGGGAAAATTGCGTCTGTATACACATGCAATGAGAAGGTGCGAAGAACACACAAGCAAAGGTTGGTTTCTACTATCCTACTCTATTCTGAAATGCAAGAAGATAAAGGTTTTTCACACCCACAACGTGTTTCCTGGTAGATCAAGAATCCTCCCAGCGTCAGCTTCTGCCCTCATTATGCGTCCGATCCATGCAGTAACCGGCGGTGCTGTATTTTCTGCCATGGGCTCAGCGTGCTGAGGTCAGGGCTGCGCGGGGACGGCGCTCCTGCTCATCGAGATCTTTAAGTTGCGCAAAATGATACTAGCCCCTTTCGAATGTTGGGCTGTGTGCCGCGCTATCGATCGTCATAAACTCACTATTGATTCTGGACTTGTGCAGCAGAGGCCAAGATTTGTGGAAGACTGCACGTTGGGGGTGTTAAAATTTTTTTTTAAAAAAGCAGAAGAAGAAGAAGAAGCCTTGACCTCTAAACGGCTGTTTCTTAATGTGTTTTGAGCAAATTGATGAAATCAAACAGGAAGTTAGCGCAACGCGGCAAAGGATGTTACAATCACACCGTCGCTCAAGAACAAACGCAGTCAGTCAGTCGGTAGCGACGATGTGAACTCGATTCCTGGAGACATTTCCAACTTCTGCTTCGCGGCTCGATTGCGTTGTTGCGCGGTCATTTCGCCCTGGTTGTGTTTTTCGACACGGCGGCTGTTTCGACAGACAAAGTGGCCCCCCCCGAGGAGATTCGAGGCTTGAAACCTGCACTTTTCGCACTTTGCACGAGGCGCTCCTCTTTTCTCCCCCGCACGAGCCACAATTAGAGCCAGAGAGAGAGAGAGAAAAAAAAAAACAATTCCCGTCACTCTGCAGCTTGCTTTTTGAGCATCAACACTAACAAATAAAAAAAACAACCAAAAACAACAAGACATAAAAAAAAAGTTTCACACTCTTACCAAGCGCCTCCGCTCCTCCTCGACCGTGGTCAACAGCTGGGAGAACTCCTTGAACGACTGGGCTGCAAAACAAGAGGGAGATTCTCACCGTTAGCCGAGTTTGCCTGCTTGGTCAATAAATTCATCAACACGTACGCCTCCGAGCCACTCCGTGGAATCCCAATGTGCAGATACATCGAGATGATAAAAAAAAAAAAAAAAAACGGTATATTTGAACACACTGGCTAGTAAAACATCAGATGTCGCTGGCACCGCTGCGGCAAGGTGCTAAAATGTTTATTCGCGCGGCGGCTTTAGAGCTTTTCAGTGCATCACATTTTAGAAGCTAATAAAATCATGCAGCTGTCCGATTTAAAAGCAAGACTGGCAGCGAAAACAATACTTCAACTGAATGGACCCCCCACCCCCCCACCTGCACTCTCTCCCCCCGAACTTCTTGATTGCTTCCCCCATTTGCTTTTTTTTTTCTAAACCCACTGCGAGGCTACAATATATGTTTGCAGCGCCGCAGAGGCTGATGTGCAGCAGGAGAGACACGGTCGGAGCATCGGACCCAGCGGACTGGGGGGGGGCTCGTGGCTCCATTAAGCAGTTGGCCAATGCAGTGTGACCTCTGCTGATCAGCACCAGGCCCCCAGAGTTCAAGATGGCGGCCCAATCATTTCAATGAAGTTGCTCACCCAGCGCATACGCCCAAAAAGTTCTGACTTCCGCATTAATGCGCCCACAGAGCGTGCGCAGTAGTGTCACTTCCCATCATGCCTCTGTAACACATGATCTATTTGGCCAATCAGAACGATCTGGGGAACGTCACTTAGCCACGCAGCCAATCAGAACCAGCTGAGACACAGCAGCACGTACGACGTGGTGACGTCACGCCAGGAATAAACTCTTTTCTGCTGATTTTCGGACCTGTATCGTTTTTTTTAAACGACTAACAGACCATAACTGAAAAAAAATCTACAATACAAAGATTTGCTATGAAAAATGCTTTTTGGGCCCATGGGATTTTTTTTGCTGCAGTACCTCGAGTGGCCACTGGGAAAAATCGGCGCAAAATTGCCAGTTTGATATCCAGTTCTCACAATACATCCATGATCTGCACACTGGATCACCCCCACCACCACTACCCACACTGCAGCGTCCAACAGTTTGGCAGCTACGCCCCGGCGACGCCGTGACATCATTATCAGGCGCGACATGGCTCGAGCCCCGTCAGTCCGTTGGCGAGGCCAAGGTGGTTTAGGGACAGACAGAAGAAGAAGAAAGAAACAAGCAGTGATTTTGTGCCGGCGATCGCACGAAAGGCCCTGCAGTCGGGTTCGCCGCTACCAGCCTCTCGCTCCTTTATCAACGGCGCGAGGCTCTCAGGGGGGTAAAGGGCACCGCCAGTAACCACTGATGGCACAAGATTAGACTCCAAAGGGAGGAAATGGGAGTCAATGGGAGGTCACCGCTTGCATATCATTCACTGGTAAATGGAGGGAAAGGCAATAAGACCTGTATGAGCAACTGAACAGAATACCATTTACTCCCCCCCGGGAGGGTGGGGGGTGGTGGTGAGGGTGGGGTTGGGGGGCTTGCGGGGGCACAAGGTAGATCAGCTAGTGGGGAAACACACAGGCCCACTATGAGAAGATTAGAGTGTTTCCCAGTAAATAAATATAATGGCGCTGAAAAACAGATCCATATCCACACCTTGCTTCTCCCTCCATCCCTCCCTCACTCCATCCCTCCCACCCTCACTCTATCCATCCATCCGCAAGACCGGCCGCCAGCGCCCGCAGACTAAAGGATTGACCTTCAGAGAGAAGGGCATGTAACTTTTATAAAAATTTAAATTTCTAAAGCCACGTCAATCTCTTGGCCCCCATCGATTGCCAGATAACCGGAGTGGAATGTGAATGTCACCGCGGGAAGTCATAGAGTAAAATCAATCAAAGGTCAGGCGAACCCGTCCGCAGGGCGCCGGCAGTTGCGCGGAGAATTCGGAGGCATCAAAGTGAGGCGTCCCGGTACCGCATCAAGACTGCGGATGGCATTCTCGCAAGGGTCCGGCGATGTCAGTCAGAAAGCTCGCCTTCCCTGATGACTAGATTGATTTCATCACTCCCTTTCATTCTTCTTCTTCTTCTTCTTTTTTACACTGCTGGCCTCTAAACCGAAATCGTGGCCTTCTCTTGGGGGGCCGGTCTGTGTGCAGGCGGCGCGTGGCTTCCATCGTGCTGCAATAAATTCTCCTTGAGAAGTTATTGAACTCTCTATCTAAGATGGAGCAAATAGCACCATGAGTTTTAGTTCACCTTGAGTGATTTTCGACTCGGCAGCCACTGTCGGCACTTTAAAGGCCTCAAATGCTGTAAAAAGCACAGCTTTGGTTTTGAGGAACGTTTCTGAAATCCTTTTTTTTTTTTTTTTTATCTCACACATGCATCTGATAAAGTGATGCCAAAGCCAATAGGGAGCGTTTGTTGAAATTTAAAGGTGACTGAACCTCGAGCGTGTCCAAGCTGATGGGCTGCTCGCACTCAGCGGCCAATGAAAACAGACATAATTGGCTCAGAGAGCGGCTCCACTTCACCAAAAGTCCGGGCTTGAATCCATTCAGAGGCCATCCGAGCCAATCGCGCATGTGTATCGGAGCAGCTGATTGGCCACTTTAATTTCTATCCAACTGTGTACAGACAGTTGTGTCTACACCTATTGCCACTGATATGCAAACGCAATGAAATCAGACTAAATCTCAAACTGCGTTTCCATTACCCCTAGAGTTGCGCAAAACCTCAATATTGCAATAAAGAACTGGCCATGGAAACACCAAAACTTGGAAAAAACCTCTCAAATATGGCTAAAACTGGAATGGAAACACAGCTTCAGAGTCAACCTGACGTCGTCCTGTCCCTTTGGACAGTGACAGTAACTGCCCATCAACTCGTATCCGTCAATATTAGCCACAGTGCTTCATTAAACTCTTGCTGAAAGGCAGCGATAAGTGAAGCCGAGCAGCGCTGTCCAACAAGAAAAGCCTTCATCGCTGCCGTTTGGTCTCCTTTTAAAACGCGAAAACGCCACTCATTTCGGATTAAGCTGCCGCCGCTGCGGCGCGAGCGAATCTTTATTTAGCAGCAACCACAGCTTCGCTTTGCTTTATAAATCCTCTGTTGTCTTCTTCCGAGGCGTCAGCCGGCGGCGGCGGCTTCCTCGTTTCATCAGAAACTAAAAGGTTGCCGTAGATTTAAAAAAAAAAAAAAAAAAAAAAAAAATCTTTCTGAGGTTCGGCGAGACGGATGAGAAAGATTCCCCCGGAATTGAAATCTGAAAGGATCCAGCTGCCGTCCAGAGTTTAGGTGCCGCGCTCACAATTTAATGAGCCCTCATCTGCATCAGAGCCTGCGGCTGCGACCCGGGCCGGCCGCTTGGCCGACGTCCCGCAGCGAATGTCCGCCGTCGTTACAGTGTTACGGCTAAATTTGTGCAGGATGCAAGCTTTACCCCCCCCCCCCCCCCCAATCACGCAATCAACAGCAGCCTCGATTTAGAGGCCACAGATTGGGCCATCGGAGCCTAAACGTGTCCAATCTTAACGAGGCTCGAATATTTTTAGGGGGTTGGATAATTGCTCTGGCGCACCAGCGGCCACACAGAGGCAGCAGCTTTGTGAGGGGGAAGAGAAGGAAGTTTTTTTTTTTTTTTTTTAAAAAAGAGGAGGATGAGAGGATGGTTATTCATTATGCATTTCGATGAACATTACGTCCTGATGTAGATGAGGTCGACGTGCAGTCTAGCCCCTCGCAGATGGACAGTAATTCGGCAGTCTCAAGCTCCAAAGAGCACAGGATCGGCACCGCCGATAATGAAGAGCGAAGAGAAAAACCACGAGGAGGGAGGGAGGGAGGGAGGGAGTGGGTGGGGGGTTGGGGAGGCTCGGCTCTCCAGTCCTGCCCATTAGAGGTGGTGGTGGAGGTGGTGGAGGGGGAGGGGGAGCGGGGAGGCTCGCCTGCACAGCTGCTTTCATATTCCTGGCCAAGTCCAGGAAGGTTCACGCTTCCATTAATCTCTGACACTGATCACAATTAGTCCCTCTGATCTCTGCGTGGGCTTGAAGAGAGCCAGCGGAAGCGTCATAAGCAAATCAATAGCATCAATTATACATGCGCGGCGGACAGAGTTTAGGAGTGGTGTGGGGGAGGGCTGGGGGGAGTGGCGGGGCGGTGGGGGTCAGCTGCGAGGAAAAGTGCAGAGCCGGCTGAAATCTGCATCACCAAATATCCTTCCGCCACTTTCCCCGACGCTAAAACTCCTCAAACAGAATTAGAGAATTTGATCAAGGAGGGCAGCCAATCACGTTCAAGCACCTCTAAAGTTAATGAGAAGAGGAAGAGAGAGGAAGAGCTGAGACTGAGGCAGCCACTGGAATCATTGTGTGGTGGGGGAAAAAAATTATACTTCTACTGGTTCTAGTTCATGTACATACATGTAATGTCATATATATATATACACATACATGTATATATACTGTATATGACTCTGAAGCCAATCCAACAGAATTGTGTTGCCCAATATGCACTGTAATGTGTGAGTCTTTTGGGTAATGACGAGAAAAGCAAGTCAAAGTCTCTGAGTGTAAGTCTATAAAAAAAAAAAACCCCGAGTTGAGCACAGCTGGACGGCGGTCACACTCACCGATGTTCACCTCGTCGTCGGTCTCCGCGTCCCCGATGCACTCGAACTGGAACTCCTGCAGGGACTGCGAGAACTTCTGGACGGCCACAGAGAGGTCTGCGGGTCAGAGAGAGAGCCGGCGTCAGAGGAGAGCAGAGCCCAGCCTGTGTGAGCTCACGCTGCTGGTGGCACACCAGCGCTGCATCACCACCAGCAAGCAACTGCAAAACTGCTCAGTTCTAAACCCAGGATTATACTGCATCACATTATTATTATGACATGAATTCCAACTCACTTTCAGACTGCAGTGGAGCCACCTTGGATGAAAAATTAATAATAATTTAAAAAAACAACAACTATTGGATGCAGAAAATTGTACATGAAGGCCTCATACAAACTGGAGTGTTTATACAGGATCTAATTGCTATTTTATATTGATGTTGTTCATTGTGTAATTGTTACACCAGGTTGGCGATGATGACACTGACGCAGACAGATGGCAAACAGCAGAAGTTCTAGAATCTAGTGGAGGCTCATCAGCACCGGGCCGGTTTTCATCCCAGAGTAGTGTGTGCGTGTGTGTGTGTGTGTGTGTACGTGAAGACGTACCCTATTTTCCGCACTATAAGGCGCACTTAAAAGTCTTGATTTTGAGTGCCTTATATATGGATTGATTCTGGTTGTGCTTGCTGACGTCGAAGCGATTTTGAGAGGTACACGGCGCTCTGTCAAAGTGTTTTACCGTAGTACCACTTAGGTAAATTACAAAGCCGCACCGCTTTCATCGCGTAGATGAAGTGAGACAGTGTTCAGGAGTCCGGCGGTGCTGTAGAATCAAGCACTGATGGAACGTAATCGAACACCTTCCGAACCGTGGTAGAGAACCTCCGGTGGATTTCAACTCGCGTTGGTAACATATTTCTAGCGGTATCATTCTGTTTTTTATTTGTTACAAACAAGTTTTAGAGTTACTGTGAACACAGTTAATAAAGTCTGACGGACTTATCTCTGATGCTTTTGTTTCGCTTAATGCGCCTTATAATTCGGTGCGCCTTATATATTACATAAGTTAGAAAATAGACCATTTATTGACTGTGCGCCTTATAATCCAGTGCGCTCCATAGTGCGGAAAATACGGTAAGTCTGACGCAAGACGGCTGAGTCATGTCTTTTTTTTTTTAATGCTGCGTCCGTCCCAGCATCAATTCCACTTTGGCGCAGAGAAAAAGAAAACAGACCAACTCGCAGGTTTCCCCCCCACAGCTGGCGAGCAGCTCGTCGCTGCCTCGTCTCTGAAGAACAGACTCGCCAGCGCAATTATTCAAATAAACAGCAAGGGAAAAAGAAAAGCTGTGCTGCAGCAGCAGCCGCCTCCTCTTCCAGGGGGGGTGGGACCAGTGGAAATAGATGCATTTAAATGAAAAGGAGGAATTGATGAAACAATTTGTGGGATGGTTGCATTTGCAGCAACTACTAATAATGGAGTCATGAATATTTTGGACACTTTGGCTGGTTTCCCATTAGTTTGAGCGTCAGCTCCCCTCGCTAAATCAATCCATCAACCTTCCACACGGCAATTCGGCGATAAAAAAAAAAAAAACAACATAAACAGACACAGATTCAGAGGTTTGGCGTTTTACGATGCCAGGATAAAAACCTAACCCTAACCTAAAAGGAGCGCCGTTCCCAAAACCTTCCGGAGAAACATCAGAGGAGGGAAAACTCGGCCTGTGCCTGCAGACGTCCGTGTAGCCGCAGCTCCACAGGTGACGGCAATATCTGCTTTATTTACTTTATCTCCCGGCACCATTGATCATGAAACTGAGCTCCGTCTGGGGGAGAAAGAAATTAAAGCTGGCTAACCTTTCTGTCCGGAGTGATGTGGTGCAGATAGATGACTAAAAAAAAAAAAAAAAAATCCCTGAGAAAAAAAAAGTTAAATTCCACCTTTGGATACTTTGAACAATGAAACGTCTCACACATCTCAGCCGCATTTAAAGGGGGTCGGCCGCGAGACGCTGCTCACCCGCCTTTCTTCCGTGACATTTGACAATCCCCAGAGAGGACCGTCGGGCTTTTGGTATTCCAGAGAGGGGGGGGGATGTAGAGAGAGAGATAGAGAAATAGAGGGAGAGAGAGACAGACAGACAGACAGAGAGACAGACAGACAGACAGAGGGAGAGAGAGAGAGAGAGACCGAAAGAGCGGTAGAGGTAGAGAGGGAGGGAGAGATAGAGATAGAGATAGAGGGAGAGAGAGAGAGCGGTAGAGGGAGGGAGAGAGAGAGAGGGACAGAGAGGGGGGGATAGAGACAGAGAGAGCGGTAGAGGTAGAGAGAGAGGAAGAGAGAGATAGAGATAGAGGGAGAGGGAGACAGAGACAGAGATAGAGATAGAGATAGAGGGAGAGGGAGACAGAGATTGAGATAGAGGGAGAGGGAGACAGAGAGAGAGGGAGAGTCAGGGAGAGAGAGAGAGGGAGAGAGCCTCAAACTGAAACGTCTCTCACTCAGAATAAAGATCGGAATTTCTCCACAATTAATACCAAACTACTTTTCCGCAAGTGGTCGCGGCTGCTTTTTACAATTATTATTTTCCAACTGCAATCAATTTATTTAAATGAAGTTCAGCGATTAGGAATTGGAGGACTGCAGTGAGCTATAAACAGCGCGTCAACACCCTCTCTCCTGTTCCGTCTATTAGACATCCTGTTGGTTAAAATTTAAAAAAAACACATAAATTCAAGAAAGTATTTCCTCTATTTTTGTTTTTCTGTATTAACAGGAAATCTGAAAATAAAAACCACGGCAACGCAGAATCTCACAGTCAGGAATGATTAAAAAGAAATGGTGAATGAAGGAAATGAAGGAATAGCATTCTTTTTAAGGCTTGTTTTTGTGTCCTCACTTTGTTGATGTTTCTTTTTGAGCATCAGGGGAGAAAAATGTCCTTTTGAATTAAGAAAAAAGAAAAAAAAAATCATTTTTAATCCCTTTCTGGTTATTACAGAAAAATAGACAATAATGTCAAAAATGACTTTAGTTTGCTAAATAATTAAATGAAGGGCTAACTGATTTCACCTGACTTAAATAATATGAACTGTTTCCACGCTAATGGTATTCACTTGGGCTATAAAGTGATGGGATAAATATTTCCTCGTCCATGCATGTTTGCTTTCACACGGCGTCAACCTTTCAAACACTTGGTTTGGATGCTGCAGAAGCTCATGGCTCGGCCAATTAGGAAACGTCAAGTCGCGGCTGCGGAAGCCACGATGTTGTCGCATTGATTGGAGGAAAAAAAAACAAAAAAACATTCAGACTTGCAGAACTGACTGGTGGTCACATTAGCGTCACTGCCTGCCCGCTAGTGGACGGATCCCTTTTTTATTCAGGCTTCTAATGGACCGGCCACAAGTTAAAGGCTCATCTCAAAAGCCAGACGCTGAACCAGCGGCGCTGAACAGGTGCACGACTCACTTGAACTTTAATTTTCTATTATGCAACCGAGTTTTACCACGATGACTTATTTCCCTTCATCCTTTGCTCAAGCGGTTACATAAAGGCTGGTGTGTGTGGGTCGGCCGCGCTTGAACCCGAGGGTAGGAACTCACGGAGGTGACGGCCGCGCTTCATGAAGTGAATTTAGTATAATAGAGGTCTTTCTTTTTTTTATTTTTCGAATATTCAGGTTTCAGAATTCAGAGTTTCCGCCGCCAGCCGACGCACTTTGAAACACACGGTTGAAAGTTTCTCCCATCCTTTGCCGACCGCGGTGACTCACCAATCACTTTGTTCCTCTTCTCCAGAAGAAGCCAATTAAAGAAGCGCTGGCCTGCGTGTTGCACCGGCGCACGAAGCCTCTGAGCTTATGCAACAATAGCAGCAAACGAGGAAGTCAACCTGGCAGCAAGTTCAAAAAAAAAAGATTCTGGTTGCCTATTAGCACAAATGTTTGGACCAAGCAGCACAGACGATTGATTAGTTTGATTTTCTGATTCTGTATCTCCCAGCCTTCCATTTGAGCTAGATTCCAGCAAAACAGATGATAGTTAGACGGACAAAACAGCATCAGTGAACGTTGGCCGGCCGTTCAACTGTCAAAAGGGGCTTTCATGTTGCGTCTTTGAACTTTGAAAGAGGAAAACGGTGGCCCCTCCGCTCTAACGGAGCGATTCAGCTCAATTCCCAATGCTAATTGCGCCCCAAATAGTGCCGGCTGGGAAACGAGACTAATAATAGTCCATTTCAGTAACAACAGCTTGAGTTCAGTTTTATGCAAAAAGGGAAATTAAGACAGCAGGTAGGAGACAGCGGCAGTTAAATCGAGCAGGACGTCGGAGGAGGAGAGGAGAGGAGAGGAGGCTGCGAGACGCGAGAAGAGCAAAATAATAAAGAAAAAAAGGCCTCCTCTTTCTTTTCCTTCGCCGGCTGTATTGAAAGTGGAGACTTTTTCACGGCTCCCCAGACATTTCAGCTTCCTCCCCTGCATCTCGTCTGACAGGAGCGGGATGTGGTAAATTTAACTTTGAGTGCGCGCTAGCGGAGAGAGCTGCGGCGTTCGCTGTGGGGTGGTGATGTTGGGGGGGGGACTAATAAAAAGGAAAGGGAGCGCATCTTTAACAAGGTCTGAGAGTCGGAGCGTGTTTCCCTTTCTCCCCCCCCCCACATCTGGAGCTCATTAAGAGCTGCGTCGCAATAGGAAAAGCAGCAGATCTTACAGCTCAACTAACACAGATAAAATGGTTCTACATTTTCAAAATGTAATAATAATAATAAAAAAAGAAAAGAAAAGAAAGACACTCTTGTTTTATGGCTGGCAGCAAACACTTTACATGACCCCCCCCCAGTGCCGAGTTTCACCCTGCGCGGCACAGAGGAGAGCTAATGATTCCTCGGCAGGCAGGAACAGGAAGGTCGGTTCCAGGCTGAACGGCGCGAGGGCGGAGCGCGGCTGTCAGTCAGCCCCCCCCGCCCCCCCCCCCCACACACACACACACAGCCTTCCGTCTCATCTCCCGGGCAACAACACGCCAGCAGGAGCTCACCTGCTGACAACAAAAACACAAGACGGCGCGCCGCCAAGGAATGCGTCTGCTGGGCCACGTTCAGTCCACGTCAGGACACAGAGGTGGGGGGTCGGGGTGCCTTCAGCGATGTAAGAGCTTCAACTGAGCCAACGCAGTCTGACACGCACACGTTTAGCTGATAGAGAAGAGAAGATGAGCCTCATGGAGCATCATCTTGGACAGCTGGACAGCTGAAATACTGCAACTAACTGAATAATAACATGTGAGCATCAACGAGCGCACGGCATCCACAAGTTGTTTCAGATCAGGGAAAATAAACATGGTTTCCGTTCAGTAGATCACTAGATAAGCTTTTATGAACTTCATCCTTCCGCCTGTCACTTTTGTTGTTATCGACTTGTTTTGTCAAAATTGTTGCATTTTTAAACATTTTATTTATTTATTATTGTTTTTCTTTTAACCCGTTTGAATAAATAAAATAAACGGGAAAAAAATGAAAGCATCCAAGGCCATCTAAGTCATATTAATGATGAATTCCAAGCAAACAAATTCAAGCGTAAATAACCAGAGGTCACCAAAAGCAGACTGGTAATTTAAAGGCTTTTCTTCTCTGGCGAACCAGCGCGCAGCGCAAGGACACCCGAGTTTCCATCCCAGCAGTTTCCAGCACACCACGTTCCCGATGCACGGCTTCAAACTTTTCCCTCACCCCCCCCCCCCCCCCCGGCTTTCACTTTTCTTAACCCTCTGGCAGGGTTTAATGAAATACCTTCAACAAAATGAGCTCCGAAAGGCTTTTAAAACCTCAAGTCCTGGATGTGAGTGGGTTCCATTAAAGAGGCGTCTAATAAAGGTGCCCGTCCTCCTCCATTTTTCCTAAACAGCATCATAATTACGCCTCGGCTCTAATGACTCTGAGTGCATTCAAACGGTTGTTCCGTTTGCAGGTTCCATATTTTAGCCATTTTTACACAGGTGTTTTTTTTTGCCACCCTGGACTCCAGCGGTGCCACCTTGGAGGCTTGCTTGCTTAGCCAGAAAATAACACCAGGACTACGTTTAAACTGATGCTTCGCTGGACTTCCGACGTGCTTTTGGAAGGTGACTTAGACTCACTGGACCAGGGAACCTGACCCGAAAGAGGTAACCGTGCCCTTTGTGACATCACAAAAGCCTGACACGCACAGGTGGACCAAGCCGAGGCAGACGAGGGCGAACACTGTTCCACAGGATGGAGACACAGCTTTAATTTCCACGCAACACAATTCCCCCCCCCCCGCCCGTGCGATTTTCCTTCACGTCACTGCGGCGAAGCAGCGAGAGGAGAACAGCGAACTCATTTGGAAGAGGCGGAACGCCGTCGGCCCCACGAAGATCAGATCATAGCGGGAAGCGGCGCCGACACTTTATCTTGTCAGCGAGGCACGGCTGACTTCAGATGAGAAGGTCTTCAAAGTAGGGGGGTGGTGGTGGTGGAGGATACTTCCATGCGCCCAGCTTAACAAGAGATGGGGGGAGATCTCTTTGATGCAACAGTAGGGTGCATCGTGCCACTTTGATTCCATTTGCGGGGATTGTAACATGAGGGGGAGGGCAGCGGCCCTTCAGGTAAGACCCGTTACCCATTACTTTCGCCTGTCAGCCGCCCAGCGGGAGGCAAAGCCAGCCAGACGGGAAACCTTCCGACGCTCCCAGAGCATACCTAATGTTTCCCACCGCCGCCGCCAGGCTTCCTTCTTCTCCAACGACCGCGGGGCGAGCCTCGGCGCTGGGAGAGACGTTTTAAGCAGCGGCCGGCCGGCCGGTCCGAGGGAGCAGTTGTTAAGTCATAAATGGGGGGTTTTAACGTTTTAATGCGGCCGCAAATGGACACTGGGACTCCAGGGAGGTAGGTCAAGGTTTAGGGGGAAGAAGAAATACAAGTTAGGGCATTAAAAAGAAGGTACTTTCCACGTAGGAATGAGTTTTTGGTGCTAAATTTGATGGGAAGTGGACAGAAGCTGAACCCTGAACCCCTGAAGGACACAACAAGCACCTTCTCGCCTCCACAGCCTCTTCATCACAGCTCGACTTTAGTGGATTTCGCTTCCCAGCCAGAACTCATTTGGCCCGTCACCCCCATCCCATGGTGTTGCACACAATAAATTGAGGCTGCATTCTACACCAGCGTGGAAACGCTGATGCGATGTCATACCAGTTTGGGATTAGGACTAAATCCATAAGACTGCCGGTGGACTCGGAGCCAAGGAAGCTGCTCTGGTGGGGCGTAATGAGACTTCTTTGACGTGTGTTTTAAGTTCCCTAGCGATTTTTTTTCCCTGCAGAACACATAAATTCTATCAGATCCCTCCCGGCCCCCCTCTCAGTTTAGACGTCTTTAAACGGTAATTGATGCTGTTCAGTCCTCGATGCGCCTGGCCAAGCGGAACGCTACCAGGCGCAGCTACGTAAATAAATTATCATAAACTCAAACTGTAATAGCGGACCAGAGAGGGAAACAGCTGACAGTGATAGGCAAGGGTCAATAAGCTGAACTCGGTTATATTTTTTTAATAAATTTGATTTCATCGCGTCATCGCCTGAAATAAAAAAAAAACAAACCAGAACTTTAAAGGCTGATCTTTTTGTTCTTTGGGCTTAAAAGAACGAAGGAGACGAAAGACACTGAAACCACGTCTTTCTTTTTGCTGATGCAACGCCGAAGCCTGAGCTCTGAAGAAACAGCAGGACCCGAGCCCGATATTAGGCAAGCGGGCGAGCCTCTATAATGCACCGGCAGGCCTTCCCGCTGAGCGTTTTTCTTTGGGCCGCATCAGGATTTTTCATCGTGAGAAACACAGACTTTCACCTTGGCAACGGCCCGGGACGGATCAATCAGTAAATTGGACCTTCTGGGTAAATCAATGCAACCAAACAAATGCTTTGGCGCTGACTGACAAAAGACCCCCGACACGCGTCAGCTCGCCTCTGAATGAACTCTGGAAGAAATACGGCGGTTACCGTCGCACAATTTCCACAAAAAAAAAAAAGAAGGCAAAAGCCCCAAAAAAAAAAGTTAAGTCTGTCGGTGCCCTGGCGAGGTTGTTTGTCCGTCTCCGTGCGCAAATATAAAAAAACAAGGTGTTTATGACAGCAACAGCAGGAGCCCGGGTCTGAGTTAAGCATTCGCTGGGGCTTTCATCTGGCCAACTTTTTGGACCGAGCGCAAGAATGCGGAGCCACTTCGACCTTTTCTTCACTCCGAGCCAGGTGTTTCTCCCGAGAACTGCTTCAAGTTAATGTGAGCCAGCCGCCGTCTCTTTGTAATACACCGCCGCTGCGCTCCCAATATTAGCATTTTAGTTGCTTTCAATGGCCATTTTCAAAACACAATACATCCCGCGCGATAAGGAAAAAAAAGAAATTCTGATGGGGGGGGGGGGGTAAAGTCACAGGGTGTAAATAATGCAACAGCTAACATGTCCGGTTTAAGAGAACAGCTGAATAATTGATGGTGCTGAGGAGAAAGTGAAACACACTGCCTCACATATTTCAGCCGGAAGATGCAAAAAAAAAAAAAAAAAAATCAAGAGGGGGAAAAAAAAAAAAAGCGGTGACTATAAAAGAAAAAATGGTGCAATCACGGCACCAGTCACATTAACTAGCAGAGCGGCTCCAGGCAGGGTATTCCACACCCGGCTTTCATCCTGCGGCCAGCCTGAATCGAATCAGCTTTTTTGGGAACGGCCCTTTAATCAGAATCCTTCCCGTGTGGGAGCAAGAAGGTAAAAAAAAAAAAAAAGCACCCTCGTCATCGCGGCCGAGGCGCGAGCTGCCTGCTGCCCTCGGCGAGCGAGTCACACGAGCGCGGCCGCGGTATTTAACTCCAGCGACCTGCGCTCAAACTCATTCGTTTCAGCGCAGCGACGCATTTTAATGGGCGCGGCGGCGAGCCTCCGCTTTTACAGTCGCAGTCCGACAAACACGGTCTGCGAGGGCAAAAAAGCGAGAAAGAAAGGGCAAAACAACGCGTCCGCAAGTGCCATCTGAGGGAGGGGTGGAGGTGGTGGCGGGTGGGGGGTGGTGGTGGTGGTGGTGGTGGTGGTTACACAAGCTTGTTTACAGGATGTTTCCTGTGGCTGAGCCTCGGGGGCATCATCCGACAAACAAACAGCTCCCAAAGATTCGGCGACGTCACTCCGCAACCAACAAAAGGAAAAAGAAAAAGGAAAAGCAAGAATCTGCACGCCGCGCCGTCATTTAACAACAGGAGCCGCCAATTAGGACTCCATCGAGTTAACGGGGAGCGAGAACAGACGCCGCCGCTGCAGACTTTGCAGAGAATACTGTAATTTCTATAATAACAACGCTGCTGCTGCTGCTGCCGTTATGCCGTATGCCAGCCATTCATTACCGCCTCCAATTCCACAAAGGGAAACGTCAGCCGCCGGCATGGGTGTCGACTGGCAAGGAGGCACACGAGGCGAGCTGACATCACCAGAGGCCGTCGGCCCGCGCAGCGGCGCAGTGTGGGAGTTTACGTCAACGTGAAACAGTTCCAAGATCTCTAGCAGTGCTTCCAAAAAAAAAAAAAACCCAACTGGTGCATTTGTGAGGCCAAGCGGCGTCGCTGATGTTAACGAGGGTGACGATGACGATGGCGTTCTCCCGAGCAGCACAGTGCAACGTAAACAGCGGTTTATCTTCCCCTTAATTACAGCGATGTGAGGTCAGCGATATTTGTCAACACCACGACGGCAAGTAAATATTCCGTCTGGGTGCTTGTTTTTTTCGTTTTCGGTATTTCCCCTTTTGCGACAGAGGTTCTGGTACACGGCGGCGTGTTTGAACCTCCCAGCATGAGGTGGAATTTTGTTTTGTTTTGTTTTTTTGTTTTTGTTTTTTTTTTTTTTGGGGGGGGGGGAGGGGCGGGGGGAGAGAGAAACAAAAGCCAAAATGGAAAAAAGAACAAAATAATAGAAGTCAGTTATTTTCATGCCTTGTTCAAGTCAGGGCAGAGCCAAACAACACGCCCGACTACAAAAGTTGTTAGATTGGCTGTGATGATGCTTCTCCCACCGGTGTTGTGCAGGTTTCTGGTTTATTCACAAGATGCTCGTTAAAAAGTAAAAGGGAAAAATTCTGGCACCTCCTCGACATTTAAACATCTTATTTGGACTATTATCAGTCAGAAATAGGAAATAGGAGTAGGCCACGCATTCATCCATCCATCCGCTTTCTATACCTGCTTCCTCCTGCTCTCAGGGTTGTGGGGGTCTGCTGGAGCCCATCACAACTGTCATAAGGGCGAAGGCAGGGTGACACCCTGGACAAGTCGCCAGTTCACCACTAAAAAAAATTAATAATAATTAGAAGATTATGAACATCTGGAAAATCTAAAGAACTTATTCCAGATTTCCTTAAAGAAGAAAGAAAGCTACATGCTGTCCAGGCTCTTTAAAAATGGCTTTAAACATTAGACAAGAACTTTGGAGTTCTTTGTTTGGATCTAAATGATTACCATACTAAGTCACACCTCACGTACGAAAAATATATTTTTTCTTTCATCTGTGGGAGTGTCTGAGGGGGATTTTTTTTTTTTGGAAAGGTAAGCGAGACAAGCCAGGGAAATAGTTGGCATTCGATCGTAGCAACTGTTGCCATTTTCTTTCACGAAGAAGTTCTTTGACACCGAGGCTAATTTTAGCAGAAAACGAGAAAAACACACTTTGTTGTGCTCATTATCTCTTCATTTAAACATAAATTGAGTATAACCAGATTGATTTAAGGTGTGATAGAGCCAGTCACGCTATTTGACTTTTCAAAAATGAGTTGAGACTTTAAATAGAAAAGAATCTGTCTGCATTTCTTAAGATAAAAAAAAAAGAAAAAAGGAAGCTGCCCGACAGGAAAGCGGAGAAGAGAAGCACAATTATCCTAATAATAAGTAGCTGTCCCATTCACAGACTGCATGAACAATTAAGTAGTGCAGCTGCACGTCCACTGAAAGCAATAATGCGTGAATCTGTTTCAGGGGTTATGTATTAACAAGTCAACCTTGGTTCGACGGGCTTCGCTCACACCGGGGCAGAACATGCGAAGGCCGGCGGATTACGGCCACGATCGAAATTGCGAAATGCAGGAGAAAAGCCGCGATTTAAGACGTCTCCATTAGAGGCCTCGGAGAAGACTCACCTCTAATGGCGGGTCATAAAGGGTCATAAACCTCTGTGGACTCCCAAGTTAAAGACTATCATTAATTTACTTCCGTCTCGTTGTGCTGTCTGCACTTTTACTCGACCCCTGGCTGAGAGAGAGGAGTGGAGATTCCCCCCATTAAAGCTGCTGCTGCTGCTGCTGCTGCTTCCTTTGTTACGAAAAATGAAAGTCAAATTCAATCCAACACTTTGGAAACTCTTGAACTCGTGGCTTTCGGGTTAATGTCGCTGTACGGAGCAGAATGGCTGATATTGTGATTTGGACGCCGATTTCCATTGCTCGTGATTGACATTCCTCAACATTTACGCTTGAATTCTCCATTAGACTGGAAAACCCCCATTAGTGGGAACCTATAAGGTTCTAGTTACTCCATTTCCCTCCAACGTCAATAACCCGATGAAAGCCAATCAAAGTCACTCTCCACTTCACCCAGAGCTTTTAATCATTGCGTGAACTCCCGACACGTCCAGACTGGCGGTGGACGTCCGCTGCCGCTATGAATAAACAATCGCGCCAGGTATCTCGCTCCACCTGGGGTGGCCTGCCTGCCTGCCTGCCTGCCTGCCCACTGACAGAAGTGCTGATAAAAAGCACGAAAATTGGTTTGGCCTTCAGCTGCCCTCCGAAACAGTAGACGCTTTCAAAAAAAGCCCAGTGAGGTTTGATCGGCCCCGAAAGGCAAGAGGTCCCTCCCGCTTTTGTTAACATCAGACAAGACCCATAGAATCACAAAGCGGCCGACATAAACAAACTGCAGCTCCCCGAAATGTTACATGGTTCCCCGTTGCGGTTCAAGTTAAGGAGAGATGGGTTTGTTTTTTTTTCTGCCCGTGAAACAAATCTAAAACTGCACTGACAAGATCACCGAGTCTCAATATAGAGAGATTTAACGCGGTCAGTGCCTCCAATGTGTAAAAGTACATTAACACAATTAGAATACAATAACACCTCAGAGCGAGCGACAGGATTAGATAGCGACGCATCTTAAAACGGAAGACAACTATTTTCTCTGCACGGTCTTATGACGTCAGGGGCCTGTGGTCTCTTAGCATCGCTCATTCTGTTAATTCTGAACACCCTGCATTGATGTCGTTATACATAACGAGAACTTTATTTCAACTCTGAACTAACTGGAGAAAAAAAGGTCATTAAATCTTTCGCAGCAAATTAACCTGTATACGGTATTTGTTAGCAGTATATGCGAGGCAACCTATTAGCCCAGTGACAAACAGCCCTGCTCACCTGACCATGCATCTAACCAACCATCCATCCATCCATCCACCCACGCACCAACTCCACCATCCGCCCACCCCTGTATCCGCCCATCTATCTCACGCCCATCCATCCATTCCAACAAGAATGAAAAGCATGTGCAGGGTTAGCCAATGGAAAAGGGCGGTTGAAGTACATACATTTTTGTTTGTTTGTTTGTTTTGGGGGTGGGGGGGGGGGTGAAACATGCCCTCAGTGACAGTCCAGACAACGCACTACGGAGGCCATCCCCCAACTCGCTCGACCAAACGAGTTCACATATCTGAGGCCAACAGCTTTGTATCTGTGCCCAGTCCAGGGACACACACAGACATACACACACGTGATGTCAGAGGACAAACAACAGAACAGGAAGTCCAAAATTATCAGTGCAAAGGAATTTGGGATGGACTTGAAATGCAACAGAAACTGTGGCATCTGTCCTGGACCCGAAACCTCATCATTGAAATACATACACATCCTCATTTTGATTTTAGGTGTGTGTGTGTGTGTGTGGTGTGTGTGTGTGTGTGTGTGTGTGTGTGTGTGTGTGTGTGTGTGTGTGTGTGTGTGTGATCAGAGTTGAGAGAAGATTCCATCAACTCTTTGGAAAAGCCGACCCTGAACAAGTGAATTACAACAGCTCCGACAGCAATGAATTAAATGTGCGTTAGTTAAGATGGAGAGCTTCTCCCCGCCGGTGAAACGCTCTCTAATGGAGGGGGGGGGTTCAGCTCGGGGTGGAGGAGTTCAAAGAGGAACCACTCACTCACTCACACACACACACACCGACTCTGGCACACGCATACCGCGAATGCATCATCTCATTACGAGCCGCCTGTGGCTTCCAGGTATAGTTCCACTTATTAGGGCTGATTTCTGCCGCCCTAGGAGGTTCCACGGCCGGGGCCTACTTACTCTTGAGCGCCGCGATGAGCATGTTCCCGTCCTTGATGAGCTCTTTGATGAATTTATTCGTCCGCTCCAGCTCGATTTCATGGCATTTGATGCGCTCTCTGAAGTCCGGGCTGTCCAGGAAGGAGTCGCTGAACTCCAGCGTGGGGAGCCCCATGGTGGCGCGGTGGCAGACGGACGAAGTTTCCTCCTTTTGTCGGAAAGCTACTCGACTCGGCCCGGGCTCGACTTTCTTTGGCCGGTGGAGAGGCTTTTCATCCCGGTGCAGCACCAGCAGCAGCGGCGGCAGTTCAGTCACGGAGCCCCGTTTGAGTTACACTCGCCGAAAACTTTTTTTTTTTTTTTTTTCTTCCCTCCCCCTCCCTCTCACGCTCACTTCCGCTTACAAGAGTTCGCCCCCTTCGGCTACCTTTAATAAAAAACAGCGGTCGTGTGACTCCTGCTGGAGGATTTACCACAGTGTCTGGAGACTCCGTTCACGTCTCATCCGATTTTTCATGGACTTAGAATTCATCCGGCCAACTGTAAGAAAAAGAAGAAAAAAAAACGTCTCAAAAACAAAGGTGAAAGAAGATGTGGAAGAAGTAAAAATACTTCGTTACTATACTAAAGTGAAATTTAATACTTTAACTCCTTCCATTGGAAAACCACGATGGTTACTTTCGTGTTTTGAAAGTGTTTAAAAGATACAAATTCTGTTCAAAGTGGACCATTTTTAGAGGGAGATTATTTTTTTAGAGTACCCTCAGTAACCCTTTTGGGGTTACTCACTAAGACAAAGGAAAATTAAAACGAGTAGAAAATGACATTGGTCTTTGTATTTAAAAGTATCAACATCATTAACCAAATACTGATTACAGTTTGGTCCTGCTGCAGTTGTACTGAGAGTAGCAAAGCAATTAAAAGTGATGCAGAAGCCCATCAAGGCCTCTGAACTTCTGACTGCTTACCTCTGGCCAGCTCAGTCCACTTACTGTCTACAAAATGATCAATAAATCTATTTGCTGTTTCATTATTGTTTTGTTTTTTTTACTTTTTCATTAAGAACATTTCAGAACGTTCAGTACATTACAGAACTTTCTTACTTTTACTTATGTAAAATACATTTGGCAAAGTACAGAATGTTATGAAAGCAACAATACACCATGTGTTCCTATAGTTTCACACACACACACACACACACACACACACACACATATATATATATATATATATATATATATATATATATATATATATATATATATATATATATATATATATATATATATATATATATATATATATATATATGTATGTATACATACATATACTGTATATATACATATATATAACTTTAAAGGACCTGTGTGAAAGTTTCGGAGAGATTTACCACGCATGCATGTATGAGGTTAGGGTCAATATATATATATATATATATATATATATGTATATGTATACATACATATACTGTATATATACATATATATAACTTTAAAGGACCTGTGTGAAAGTTTCGGAGAGATTTACCACGCATGCATGTATGAGGTTAGGGTTAATATTTGGTCGAGGATAAATTGCAATTAAAAAGTTGATCCCAACAACCCGTTCTGCAAAAAGCAGTGGATAAGATACTAACTCATGAAAGTGGGAAAAAAAAAGAAGTATTTTTCCATTGATCGCTTGAGGGCAGCAGCATCAGAACGAGATGGAGACGATTGGCAAAGGAGGACAGATGAGTGTCTCAAAGCTGCTCCGGCAGACAGACATGATGTGGTCTGACCTTAAAGCCGACAGGTGGACAACCCGGCAGGTGACTTGAGCGGCGCTCTGCAAACACTCTTCTCTCATCAGCAAATTCCATCTGGGAAAAGGCCAGACTGCTGCTAATCCTTTCTGATGTGGCTCTTGATCGCGTGTCTTTCTTGTGCGAGCTGTGATGTTGGGCTGAAAAAAAAAATAGCAAAAACACGAGCAGCTCCACACTCTGGACTCTTGTAGATATCTAGCGGGCAATAAGGCTGCCTCCTCTTTTTTGTAGATATAGACATGAACATAACATGATCATAAACAAAGCAAATATAGTGATCTGCTAATTATTCTTAGTCATATCATTCCATAAAATAATCAAATGTTTTTTCAATTATATTTTCTGCCAATGGATCTTGGCAAATTATGCACATTGGACCTTGAAATATGATATTAATCCTTTACCTTTCAGTTACATTACAACATTCCCCAGAAAACAGTGTTGAAGAGAATTTAGTCCCTGTAGGCACATTCATTAGTTCGTTAAAGTTAATAAATAAATAAAAAGATTAGAAAAGCTTTAATCTTTTACATTCTTTTCATTACCAGCTGGAGAGTTGTTTTCCTTCCCGTGTTTTGTTTTTTAAAGTTTATTTTAAATATGTATCAGCTTTACCAAGATAAGCTCTGCTTTGGAGAATATTTTTCCATTAAAAAAACAAAAAACAAAAACAAACCTGTTTATCATCTCTTTTAAATTATTCCTCACGATGGCCCGTTTCTTAAACTGACACCCTAGGAGATGTGAGTCATCTCAACTTTTCAGATAAATGCTGAGTGTTCCCACCTTTTTGTTCTCTCCAAAATATTGAACTCTTTAAAAAAAAAAAAAAAAAGAACAAGAAGAAAAAGGAGAAAGGAGTGTCAGTGCACCATAAAGAGAGAGGGATGTGGAATAACACCTTGGTTAAATGGAAGTAATTAAACAGGAGCCTAATTGGACCCGTGGGGATTGGTCACATTCTCTTCATGGAAAGTGGGGAGAAAGGGCGGCGGCAGTAATGTCACACTGAGAAATGAGTGTTTTGTTTGGCGCCGTGGCTCAATCACCAGTGGAACTAAATCTTTTTTGCGGACGACTCTTTCCTGAACACAAGTGTGGCAAGGCGCAGAGGGCCCGGGTGGGCTTTGAACCCCAGACTCCCGGGTAATAGCCATGCGCGCTTAACCATTTGGCCAAAGGGATATCCCCTTGGCCAAGTAGCCAAGGACACATGATCAATTGGAGGCATAGTGACAGGACCGCCACTGTCACATCTCTCCCCCTCTTTTTACAAGCACGTCCCTGTGCTCCGCGCAGGCTGCCACACAAATGAGGAATCCATGGACCCACCCGTAGTGCTACATGGATCCTGCCGACAACAGCAGAATGTGGCCAAGGCCGAATGGTTAAGAGCACATGGCTATTACCTGGGAGTCTGGGGTTCGAAGCCCGCCCGGGCCCTCTGCGCCTTGCCACACAAGCTTCATTTGATTTTTATAGAGGAGGGTCTCCAAAGCACCTCTGCAGAGATGCGCCGCCGTGTGCTGAAAGCACCCGCAAATGATAAAGCGTTAATAATTCAACGCTTTGCCATCAGCGGGAGCCCACGAGCTCCGTGGCCGAGGGGCCGTGCGCGTCGTCGCTCCGCAACCTCCTTCCTTGATAACTGATAGTCGCCGGTCGACAGCTGCTTTGACTGGAGCAGAGGCCGCAGACAGATAAATCATCGGTGACAGATAGCCGCGGCGGTCCGTGTCACGCGGCTCGGCGTCGCCTCGGCCGCTGTACGTGCTAATGTCACATTCCCAGAATCAGCTTATCCAGGACTTAATGAAAGCTGCAGCAGGAAGATTTATTCAGCTCGCTGCAAAAACAACCGAGGTGTTTATTTTGATGCCGTGTTTAGTCAGGGCGAGACGTCCATTTGCCGATAGAGTAAATGGGTCGGGAGTGGCGCTTGAAGATTTCTGAAGCCGAACGGAGAAACACCGGGTGTCTCTGAAGATGTGACGCAAGTTTACCGAGAGCATCTTGACAAATTGGTCAAAGGAGGATGACAAATTGATCAACAAAGTGAAAATGCAATATATGCAAAATCTCCAGGCCGGTGTTTTCTATTAACAGCACGTCAGTGAGCTGCGCAGCAATAAGGAAACTCCGTCCTTTACTTACATTTGCATGCTGAAAAACACAGGAAATCAACGTCCCCTGTGATGTCACAAAGGGGACCCTACCATGCCAAGGCCAAGGTGTGTGCCACACCCTCTGAGACCACCTGGCAAGCCGCCTCATTAGGTTAGAGCAGCAAACGAAAATTGAAGGTTGTAAACAGCGGGCTAAATATCCCATTTACTTACCTGAGAAAAATAAGTGATGTGGAGCTGCTGAAAATAGCTGTAATATAAGGCACATTTTGGCACACAGTCATAGGTGGTGGGCGAAGCTGTGAGTTGGAAGTGTTGACTAGCTATACTTGCAAGTATTAACAGTTCAACACAACTGCCACCACACGCAAAGTGGCTAATCAGCTCGTCAATCAGCTAATCTACAGTGTCGTTGCTCAAATTGAATTGAGACGTAGTGCACAGACACACATTATTGGGGTGTCTGGATAATTGAACCACATTAGTTAAACTGAGCGCCTACATCGAATTGGCACATTCACAAAATCAGATTTTGTGAAAAAGTGTTTTGATTTGAACTGAACTGAAGCGTGCGTCACTGTCCTGATGCGATACTGCCGACGGCCCAAAGCAATCTTCCGTTGACACTGAAAGCCTGCCAGCTAAGGAAACAAACCGTTTGATGCATGTTTACCTGGCTGTCTATCAATCCATCAGTGTTGCTTGGATCACACACGTACATGCACACACACACACACACACACACACACACACACACACACACACACACACACACACGCACACACTTAGTACAGTGTTGAACAGCAGACCTCATCTGAAAGTTCAGAAATGCACCTCAGATGTCACCAGTGGTCTACCTGGCATATTCAATCAATCAATCAATCAATCAATCAATCAAACAAACAAACAAACAAACAAAAACAAAAACTAACAAGCAGCCTTTTTTTGGACACGTGTGGGCTGGCCCCCGCCCCCTGCGTGTCCATTTTGTCAGCTGACACAAACACCCGGTGCCCGTAACCCGCAAAATCAGCGCTTGATTGTCTGTGATCACAGGGTTGTTTATCGGTACGATGCTCGGAGCTCAGGTGAGGATGTGCCGGGCTGCAGAAACGAGATGAGTGTTTACTGAGGCTGCGACGGAAGAGACGCCGGCGATCCGCGGCCAATTTTCAAATTTACAACCATTTGCCAGGCTTTCCCTTTCCTATAGTGAAGGGTTTTTTTTTCTTCTCTGCATTATCTCATGCAAGTCACTGATAATATTATCCTGAATGGCCTGAATTTAGTAGAACCAGCACTCTGTCTGTTTGTCTGTCTGTGCGGCGTAAAAAAGCCTTGAATTCCTCCACGGGCGGCAGCAGCGAGCTGCACTAAAAAACATTTATAGGGACACAGAAGGTGAAGGAAGACAGACCCCGGGCGGCACCGGAGGAATCACAAATAACGGCCGCCGCATCTGTTTCCTCGCACATCTGAATTTAAGGTGATGGCGGGGAGGGGATGGGGGTTGGGGGGGGGGGGGGCGATAAAATAAAGAAAGACAAAGTCTAATAAACGTCGACAGGAGAAGCCGGGTGATTCATTGGAAGGTGTAACACCGGTGGTTGTGGCGGTCATTAAATTATTAAAGTTGCAAGCTGACCAGGTTGCCCCGATCGCCCGCAGGCTACGTGATTATTGCAGCCGCAATTATGCATGCGTTATCCACCGGGGTGGGATTGAGACGGCGGCAGAGGCGGCGGTTCAGTGATCAGGTAATTGTATGGAAATAAAAATAAATAGGACGCGCATTACGCTTGTTTGCCGCTTCTTGAGAGAATGCCGGCGTGGAGAAGCGCCGAGCTGTGCGAACCGGGGCTAATTGCCGCCTGTCTCCGAGGGACATTTGGTTTAATGATGCTCACAGTACGCAAGCATGTCCCCGCTGCGCCTTTTCAGAAGGGCATTCACACCCTCGTATTAGTCATGCAGGAGCAGCACCAAGTCCGGGAGGCGGTGGTGGAGCCCAGGCGACCGCAAATAAACCGAGAGCCACGAGCTGGGAGAGAGAGAGAGAGAGAGAGAGAGAGAGAGAGAGAGAGAGAGAGAGAAAGTAAGAGCATCCACGAACTTGTGTGTCACACACATACACACGGGTTTCACTTCTTCCTTGCACACCAAGTGATTGAGAGTGTCAGCCTTGACCTGACTGCGCTGAAGGGAACAGATCAGGTCTTGTTCAGTGGGAGTATCAATATGTTTGTTTGTTTTGGTTCAGAATTTTGGACGCACGTTTCCAAGTTAGCCAGTGTGCTATTTATCAGTTCAACGCACCTAAACTTCTGGTTTCGCTGAGTTTGCTGGTGCCAGGCTAGCGCAAGTCAACGTTTTATGCTAGCCTGCCAATGAGACAACAATCTCGGCAACTCCACAGAATATACAGAGATGAATGAACCATTACGCCAGACTGAGATTGTTGTGAGTGTCTATGTTGATAGAACAATGTTAGAAATAAAACTACCCTGGCGCCGCATATTGCATTTTGATGGACTAGTTTCTCAGCAGGGGTGAAATTTGCTCTGGTTCGTAGCGCAGCAAGCTGCACTGGATAATATCAGCCCATCGCTTTCAGTGGCCTGCTACCAGCTTCAGGAAGTGTGTTGTTTTTATTAACAGGCTAGCAGAAACCCCTTGACTAGCGTTTAGCCTAGCACCAATGAAGTCTGCTAAACTAGCGGGACTGCGTGAAATGTGTTGAAACGTTTTCCACTGATAAATAGCACATTGGCTAACTTGAAAATGAGGTCCTACTGTATGTCCAAAATTCTGTTCCGCCCCATTTAAAGGCAAGCCTCTGATTTGACAGCAGATATTAATAATCCACGGGGGAACAAGCGTTGATAAACTCTGCAGTGATTTATGCACGAGCAGAGTTAGCTTCTGATTAGATCTCCCCTGCAATCGCTCCATCAAGCAGCAGGATGCTCAGCACATTTGGGATGAGGCCTGGCCCCCTAGTGGTGGGGTGGAGAGGCGGTGTCAGTCCACGTCAATTTCAAGCACTCGTGCCGTCGCTCCTGCAGCAGCCAGTCCTCGGGGGAGGGAAAGGTTTGCAATACAGGAGAAGCAGAGAAACGCCATTCATTAGCTCAGCTGTTGCTCCCGGTTAATTGCCCCGTGCACGGCGCACGGTCGGACTGTTTGGTGAGAGATGATGATTGTGAGATGGACTCCTGGAAGAGAGAGAGAGAGAGAGAGAGAGAGAGAGAGAGAGAGAAAATTATATATGTGAGTCTTCTCTCAAAACGCGGCCCCTCAATTTGCCGTTTGAAAGTGGAGAGATGGAGTGAGATATCACACTTGACATGTGTATTATAGGCTGGGTTACAGCCAGAAGGTCTGACTTATAAAGAAAAAGAGAGAGCTGGGAGGGGGCGGGGGAGGAGTCAGGGAGGATGCGTAGGATGAAATGGAGGCGCACGCTTAATGCTGGGACACACACATCTGATTCTGGAGACCTTCAGCAGTAGTCGGCTGGTTATTAAAAAAATAGAATGAAAAACAATAATTTATGAAAAATACTCCTCCGGAGTGTGGCGTCAGCATGGTTAGCACTTTCTATGGAGAAGCTAAAAAAAACAACAAAAAAACAAGGAAAGAAAGAAACCAATAAAAGAAAAAGACAAACTGTAGTAAGACTTAGAAGGAAAATGGGTGGATAAGAGTCGCAGCAATGTTTTCTCCTGGAGTCACATTTAATCAAACAATCGCCCTCGTTGAGCGCTCGGTGCAGACGGTGGGTGTTTGGTCCACTGCTCCGGGGGAATCTAGTGCCTGTTGAGGGATTATGCAGTTTAAAAGCGCTCCACTGCTGCTGCCACACATTAAAAAAAAAAAAATAATAATCAATTATTACTTCATTATCACCGTGCGTGAGGTCTTGTTCAGCGGAATGGAAATAAAAGCCCAAAAGAATCAAGCGAGAGAGAAGAGGATCAGACAGCCACACCTCAACGCTCCATTTCTTTCTAAATCATGTGACCTGTTTTAGCCGTCGAGGAGCTGACGCCGTCACGCCGACTCTTCATCTCCAAATCAGGTGTTGAGCTAATTGCTTAATTTCCGGGTGGAAGTTTCATTGGGAAGCCTCTGAGAAGCAGACCTGTCACTGTTTTTCGCAGCTCCTGATTAATGACCCTAATTTAGATTTTTTTTTTTTTTTCCCTGCCGCCTTCATGCAATCATGTTCTGACATTTCCTATCAGATGAATCGTTCCTCACGCTTTCAGGGTTTTTTTTTCTTCTTCCTCCCTCTCTCACCCCAATATTGTGCAAGCCGCTATGCATGATTACTTCATCTTTGCGGTTCTGAAGCATCAATGGTGTTTGCAGAAATTCCTCAGAGGGAACTTTGAACACTGCGGCAATGCAGATTGTCGGTTTAGTTCTAAAAAAAAAATGAAGGTTCAAGCCACAGATGTTGGCCCTCACACATTTATCTGAATTAAAACTTTCAGATTTTTAGGAATTTGTTATTCGAGTGTCATTGACTTTGCTGAGCCAACCAATTGTTCCGGCCGATGACGATGTCCGAGCAGAGGAGACGTCGGAAAACGGAAGAAGCGGACGTCAGTTCTTTTCTCCGGCTCTCGCGGAGAAGCTATTGCGTTTCAAGGCAGAATATCGCAGACCCGCAGATCCTTCGCTGGAAAACGAGTGACTGACAAATTCCTCGTCTTCGTTTCTGCAAACAGTCAAAGTCAACAGTCACGCCGGTTCATTAGTCTCACTTGCAAAGAAACTTTGTCATTATTAGCTACGCGATGTTTCATCAAACCAGCCGTGCTGATTTAATTAACGCCGTGCACCCAGTTAAAGTTTCCTTCTGCAAAGAAACCCTGAGGCCCTGTGTGAATCCAGAAGCTCTTATGAGGCCTTGACATCAGTGTTTCTCACCTGATGATGTCTTTGGGGGGCTTTTTCCACATAATCCCAAGGAAAGACTGAGCTCGGGGAAGCGGAAGAGAAATGTTTTGCAATGTGTATTTTCATCTAGTCTTGCCTAATTTATTCAAAGAGAAAATGTTTGACGGGATGAAAGAGATATTAAGAGATATGCTTTGACCTGCTTGTTTAAGTAGAAAGAAAAGTTTGGTTAATTTGGCAAAAGTTTGAAAAACTGACTTTTTTTTTAACCAATTTTGTATGCATAAAATGACAATTAGCACATGCTAGTTCTCTTCCCCTACTGGGTGCAAGGGCCAATTCCAATTCCTCCCTTAACTCCTCAATCTCAACCCTCGCCCTTAACCCTCAATCTTTGGCCCTCAATCTTGGCCCTCAAAAATAAGTGTAAGGGCTATCTTGTGACTCAGAAATGGGACACCCCTTAAGTGCAGTTACGTCTTCAGACTGTGATGGGCGGCCTTACGCCAAAGCTACGTCCAGTCAGTCAAGAAGACGACGACGACGAAGAAGAAGGAGAAGAAGAAAAAGGAATAAGTCCTCCGTCGCTACACAACGAGGTACACAAGTAACGTGAAGCCGGGACCGCCGGTCCGGTTGACAAACCTCGTAAAGTAAAAAAAAAAAAATGTTACGCAACAACGATGTTAATAATCCATAAAAAAAAGTCTTAAACTAAGACAATAAAATGGTTTCGTAATATTTATATCTTTATTAACTAAGAAAATACTTCCATTTGTAGCGCGCTTTTACATCGCCATCTTTTTCGAAGATGTCTTGGCGAAAATACACAATGCCTTCTGGGTAGCCCTTACTGCCAAGGGTGGTGCCGGAGAATCTCAATATTGAGGGCGATACAGCCCTTAAACCCGTCCCTCAACTTGACGTTCTTAGAATCGGGATAGCACTTGCACCTCGCGGGAGCGCGCATTTTTGAGATTGAAGGTTAAGGGAGGAATTGGAATTCACCCCAAGACAGTGAAGACAAAACTTTTGTTTTTTTTTGTTTTTTTTCTCATGAATGATGAATATTATGATACATACAAGGCTTGTGAATTCCTCCTCCTTTCCTTTTTTGGAGCAAAACCCTCTACAAAGGTTTATTAGTATTCATCTAGCAGCCAGGAAAAGCTGTTGATACACTCTTGACTGGATAATTTAGTCTTATGAGTTCTTTATTAGAGAGAGTATTACACAAGTCCTCCAAAGCCTCTGAATTTCCTGCAAGGATGCCAAGCTTTAATTGAACATTCCTCCCCCTAAAAAAATAACCCTATTCCAATCACCCGGCCTTCTTCTGGCTGAATTTAAAGCCTATTAGTTTTATGTCACCTGAAGTTTCTTTATCCGGTATATTTGGTCATGCCGACAAGGGTAATGTTAGGGGGGCTGAGGGTGGGTGAGACATTAACTTCCGCTGAGCACAAGAAGAGAAATATGGCAAACAATTTAAGCGAAAACTCTAAATTGCACAGCCGTGGCGTTGAGTTTACAGAGGGAGAGGAGGAGGAAGTCATTGCAAATTCCAGTCGAGCTTCGTGGGCATACAGGCAGAGCCCATGGAGGTGGTAGTGAAACCCGGTGGCTGCGAGAACTTTCAGTCCATGTCGAATCAGAGGATGAGCGCCAGGACGTGGAGCACTGAGCGGGGGGTCAGAATCTGACCCTGGGTTCAGAAATCGCGTTCATTCGTGTCTCCACTGCATGTGATGGACCAATGAAAGCTTCAATTTGCTCTCACTGCACTTCGTATAGCTTTGGGCGAGGGAAATTGGGTAAAATAATAATATGTGATGATAATAAAAAAAAGTTCTGCGTTGGCCCTCACGAGTAACGACACGACGCTGCATGAATCACCAAATGTTGTTCCTCTGCTGGGTGAAGGTCTGGATTCAGTCCACACTTCCCCGCTCGGAAAGCATTAAAATTACATAAAGATTTTTTTTTCTCTCCCCCCCCTTCTTCTCTTTTTTCCTTCTACAGCCCTTCAGTGAGGTTTGTAGACTGTCACCCCTCAGGGTAAATGCTGCCTCAGCGCAGAAAGTCTAAAGACTAAATCCTGGGCACAGATGACAGGAAACGCTCCCAGTCTCATCAGCGGTTATATAATCCTGGAGCAGCTCAATGGACTGAGGCTGCACAGGCCTGTGTTATAATGCAGCACGGCTCACACTCTCAATCAAGCCGCAGCGGATGGCGGCTAATAACATCCGAGAATGCTTCACCCTTTATGATAGAGATACTTTTGCGAACAGCTAACATTGTCTCTCAGCTGCGTTACCTTGAAACGCCTGCCAAAAAATAGGCCGAAGTTCTGCAAGACGCCGTGAGATGTCTCGAAACTTAAAAAAAAACGAATTTAATCGCGACGACGACGACGACGACGACGCGTCTTTTTGAATTTACCACGTCCTGTTGTCGCAGTGAGTCTGTGCGCGACATTCGCTGCAATTAGAAACGCCGCGCCGTTGTCGCACCGTGTGAATGTCACGTCGTCTGCAAGCTGACTCAGTGGTTACCCCCCCCCAAAAAAAAAAAAAATTATCCTCCGCGGACCGAAGCTGTGTTTTGCTCCGAGAGTGAGAAAAGTAAACTGGACTGGGTTTGCTGTGTGTTTACTCCAGACTTCAGCATCCCGCTTTTGTTGTTGGTTTTCAGAGAGCCACTTCTCAGTCTCGTGGAACCATGATTTTGCAACTCGACGACCCTGAAATGAAGATGAGCTTCGGGAACATGCAGCCAAGTCGCCACGGCCTGATACCGATCGGGAAAAGAAAGCGATCGCTTCAGATGCAGTAAGTCGGAGCATCTGAAGCGACGGTTCAGCCAGGAGTGGTGAGTCATTCCACCCGTTTCGCGACTCACCACTCCGTTGGCGTAGGATCCGGTGACATTTCATAATCTGTGGAATTCCAGACAACTGTTCTCAAAACAGTCAAATGTGCGTGTCGGTGGACTTCTGACTGGGGGAACCTGTAGAGAAACACGATGATTTCAACACGGAGGAAGAGCGCTCGAGGACGATGGTCTGAATGAAAAGGCAGCTGCAATGTTGTCATTGACAGTCAATACGTTTTTATCTAATATCTGTTTCAAATACCAAAATGGAAAAAAAAAAACGATAAATCGTTTTTCCAATTTTAGAGTTTGCGTTCAAATGTAAAAAAGGACAAAATGGATAATGGCCGAATGTCCAATTTGGATGCTTTGATTTGAGGCGAGGCGAGTGACTGGAGTGAGGGGAAGTTTTCTACAATGTCTATGTGATTTTTTTTTTTTTCCAGACAAGGTCAGAGGCTGACGCTGAGAGTAGGAGATACGTCCACCTGCTGCTACCGGCTATCGAAACAGATTTTTCAAAAAAAGTTGTTATTTTGGCTTTTGGTTTTATATTGAAAAACAAATGAACAAATGGTCCACAGATTAGAATCATACCGGACTGGTCGCTACCTGCAGACACCAGAGCAGCAGCTTGACAATGTTGCTCCTCTACTGTCAGTGTAGGTTGGAATCCCTTTGGTGGAGTCCTTTCCATCGGTATTGTAACTGAGCACCAGAACTATTACAAAGTAGTGAACAAGACAAAACAAACCAAACGTCATCCAAACCAGGAAGTGGCCCATAGACACTCAGGTCCTCGTCAAACTCCCCGGCGTGTCAACTGTCCCCACCGTCTTTTCCCGGAATAGCGCCGGGATCGCCGTCTGCACTTTTGGAATGCGGTCTCAGTCCGGGTGTAAAAAACAAAGGCCCCCCCCCCCCCCCCCCCCGGTGAGGACCAGACTAATGACTTCCCCCTTTTCTCGGCCCGCCATCCATCGTGTTGGCGGCGCGGCGTCCTTGCACGAGCTCGGTAAACAAGCGTCGGGGAGTTTGGAGACGCCGCCTGACAGAAGCTCAATAATTCAAGGTCACGGCATTTAGCAGCCAAAGACAAAAGGCTTATCTGGCTGCGCCGCGTTTGCCTCGCGCCGCCGCTAATGCCAGTCAAGCCAGATGAGTGACAGCCACCCCCAATCCCACTATAAAGGTAATCTAAGAAGGCTGCCGAGTCGTCATGCTATGTGAACAATGTCTGCAGGAAAATAAACAGGACTATATTTATCTGATCTGCGAGCCGGTAATTATGCTACGCGGGGAAAACGCTAAATATTTGTTTTGAACGTCTCTTTTCTTTGGCCATCGCACCGTCGGCGTCTCACTTTCATCTGATGCGCGTCTGGATTTATCCTCCTCTTGAAGGCAGATTATACCCTCGGCTTTCATGTGTCGCACGAATTGATGCGCGCCGTTGCCAAACATCACTCAATGGTAAATGTGAACGACTGCGAAGGGGGACATCTGATATTCCAACGCTGAGGTGGGAATAATCCCCCCCCCCCGCCACCACCACCACCACCACCGTGGAGAGAGATGCTGATCGTTAAACAAGCTGCTCCGGGTGGGATGTGACACTGCTGACAGGTAGAAGTAAAATCAGGTGGTGCGTGTTTTTTTTTCTTTCTATTTAGTCATTAACAGATTTGAATTTCAGCTCAGTTTGCTGAGGTCAAACACATGAGAACATCTGCCAGTAAATATCGTAATTATGCGATTTCTGCCAAAATAGTTACTTACAAATGAATAACCCATTTACAAGCAGTTTAGAGATTCCACTAATCTTTAAACTGCCTAATGTCAGTCTGTTTGGACTGTGGAGGAGAGAACCTTGGACCTGGGAATCAAACCTGCGACCTTCTTCCTGTGAGGAGACACCCGCAGCGTCACGTTGCTCTGACAGCAATCAAACATGCCGTACGTACAAACCCCACGGTGAAAGGCACACCATAGTCGGACCACCATGCGCTTCAGAGGAGTTCTCTTCAAAGGAATGTACCTTTTCTAATCACACAATCAAAAACGCAGGTTGGGTTTTAGACAAACAGAAATGCACGCTGACAGACACACTGCACGCCGCCTCTGCATTCATAAGCCATCGCAAAAAAAAAGCAGCATGAAGTCTCGGACTGACAGGATGGTTGGAAAAAAAAGAATAAATCTTAGACCACGTTCTCCTCCCACCACTTTATGGTACATTTCTATCTCCCCAGGCCAGTGCGCAGTGCTTTCCTCTTTTTATGCCAGCTGCACTCGAGCCACAAAATCTCCCTTTTACTGCCGTCCTCGTGTTCCTCTTGAAAGGTTTAAACAATCAAAAAGAAATCAAATCAATGTTCATTATTACGCTTATCTCGAAATCTTTTTCGCTTTCATTTGTTTTTCACAACATACGCCTCAGCTTCATTTTAAACAGGATATATAAATATATAAATATATAGATATATAGATATATAGCTGACGATCACAGGTTTTGGCAGTGAGCGCCAGCTTTATTAATATGCACAGTGAGAGCGATAAAAACCGAGTGTGGGTTTCGACACGTCGGAGCTGTGAGATCACTGCGCTGCTGTTTCCACCCCGATGGCCTCGTGTGATCAACCGCCGCGCAACCGACTTTGCATCCCTTTCGTTTCGGGCTCCTCGTCGAGAGACCTGCCCGTCCATCTCGCCACCATCCGTAGGAGAGCGTTTTTCAGTCAATCACCAGGATCAGGGTGGAATCCATAACCAATCAACCGTCCCCGTGGTTGTGCTCGCGCTCGATTCCTGGCGTGTGCCGAGGTTCCCAGGAGGGTTCAATCTACGTGCGTGTGCACTCAGGGGGCCTAAATCCCAGGACACGCTGATACCACCCTTCACATCAAAACACCCACTTCCTCGGATAAAAACCCACAATGGCAGCTAGATGTATTTAGTAAGTGGGCTTTTTGTTGGCTCGTTAACTGTTTTGTTTTGAATCTTGGTGTGTATATCAGCAGGCTCTGACTGGGAAACTGATCTGAAGTTCCAACACCGAGGAGGCTTTGCACATTTCAAGCTGCGTTTGGTGGCACTGTTGTGTTTTGTTTGGATAAATTCATTATTCCCGTACTCCCCCCCCCCCTCTAACCCAAAACCTTTGAAACAATGGTCGCCTGGGAGCATCAGACACTAAAACTCGGAAACATTTTGCCTGGTACCACTGTCTGCCATGGTCATCTGTGGAACCTGGAGCCCCTGAGTCAAGCTGCCCCTCATAGCCCTGGGAAAAGTCTAAAAGAACAGACAGGAAGTGACGGCAGGCCTTGCTGGTCTGCTAACGCTAACCAGACTAGCCTGGTTACTGCTGTGGCAGCTGTATTAAGAGAAAGGGGTGGACTTTTTTTTTTTTTTTTACACATAAAGACAAAGAGAGTCACTGTAAACCACAGTGCACCACTGAGCTGTACTTTCCTTGCTAAAAAGAAAAATCTAAATAATTCAGAAGGCATTCTCCCGATAATGTATACAGAAAAACAATCTAGGAATCCAAGAATTAGCGCCAATTTTGGAAAATATTCTTCACCTGTTGGAAAATTCGGCAAGCATTCTTCACCGGGTTTTTAGCTTCACTCGAAATTCATCGGCATTCAAAGCTCACAATTGATTTGGTCCTTATTGCAATTTTCTTTCTTTCTTTCCTTTAGTTAATTTTTCTCCCACTTGCAGTCATCACATCTCGCCGAGTCCGTCCCAAATAGAACACAAACACGTCACAGCGCCTTCTGCGCAATAATAATACACCGGCGCTGGTGTCAGGGGATCCGGGCCTCGGGGAGAGTCCGGTGGCGAAACAACTTGAGCTGCGGCTTACATGAACAAACTGTCATTTACCCCCACAAAGAGCGAAAACCGGCATGTCCTTGTTTTCACAAAGGAGGCCCCCGATCTGAGGCTTCTAGTGGCCTCACAATTGTTTGAGTGAGCACAAAGAGTGCTTTTGTGGCGGAAAATGCTAAACTGAGATTAGTTCTCGAATTCTAGCAGGAGACGCGGCGCCTTTTAGAAGAAGCGGCGTAATCGCACGACCGCTGCGACGGTGCAGCAAAGCCTTCGAAGAGAAGCACTTGAAACAAAACTGCACAGCTGCTCCGACGAAAACTAAGAGGGAATCTCTGGAGACTACCCCACCACCGGCACATGAGAGGACATCCAGCAGGATATTCAGAATTTAGAATTTAGATTTCGTGCCACTGTGAAATACAGTAGAGCGACAGAAGTGCTCCGTCGGCGTCCGCGAGGGTTTTTTTTTTTATCCCTTTTCCTACAAAAGTCGGTCTGCGCAAAACATGGATCACATGGATGGTGAGCACTTTGAGCGCAGCTTTTTTTTTTTAATTTATTTTTTTTGTAATAGAGCCATCTATCAGCGGTGTAATGCTCAGACCGGTGTGACTCCGCCACAATATTAATTTTCGCCGCAGTGCTCGATCACTTAAATTCCGCTAACGCAGAAGCAGAAACACAACATAAATCACTTTTTTCCCTTTGCGCGTCGCGTCGTGTCGCGCGGCGTGGCGTGGCGTCTGCGGCGGCGGATAAGGATTCTCCCGTTGTTAAAACGGATAAATGCCCAACAACAATAAGATTATCTCCCCTCGGGCGCGCTCGTGTTTTTTTTCGGAGACGCCGCCGATCCTCGCCAAACGAGAGGCATCTCGTTCAGCGCCAGGATCCGCCAAGTGTGAAGCCGACGCCTCCCGACGGCAACGGAGCCGTGATTTGATCATTCGTAGTCAACTTCTCCCCGGCTCTCGTCCCGCGCTTCGTTTCGGGCTCTTTACTGTTCCGCGCTCCCGCTTTGCGGCGGCCGTGAAAAGAAAACCGTCGTCTGACCCGGGATCGGGTCTGGGAGACGCCATGGGTCAGGAGGTCGTCCCAACAGGAAGGACTTTGATGTCCGTCCCACCCCAGCAGATTGCGCCGCCATCTGCGGCCCATCCCAGTCGCTTTGAGTGCTGCATTTCATTTATTTATTTATTTATTTATTTTTTTTATTTTCAACTCCTCCTTCTTCTCGTCCTCCCCCACTGATTTAATTTGGGCTTTTCGCTTCACTATGCAAAAGGAGGGATTTGCCGGACTGATGCGCCATTCGGAGGGGGGGGGGGTGGAGGAATACAACCTGCTCGTGTGACACGCTGGTCCGAGCGAAGGGCTAAAAGGCCACCGCTCTCCGGAGCAATTTCCTCGTTTGAGCTTTAAGTCAATAAGGTCAAGCGCAGAGACATTAATCACCGCGCTTAAGAGGGGAGAAAAAAAAAAAAAAAAGGAACATCTTTACATCTCGGTACTGAAGAGCGGTGGCTTTCTGCGTCGTCGACGAGCGCAAACCCCGGTTTCCCGGTCCACACACAGCTCATTAAGTCTAAATTGAATTTCTTTTCAAGTGCCCCGCCGCCGCATATCTGTATTCACCTTGGGTGATAAAACTCTTCTGGCTACCAATTAAGGGAAAACATTTACATGCACGGCACCAATTTGAATGCACCACCGCCGGAGCAGACATGCTCAATCACCCCCCGAGTCGGTCTCATTCATCACGCTCTTACTTAAAGCTGCAATCTCCACGCATATTGATTCCACAGCTTGTGCGTACCTGTCCCCCCCGCCCCAGTCTACCAAGACGTCTGAGAGGACGTCCAGGGCTCTTGCGGGACCCTCCCCTCCCCCCCGTACCCCCCAGGCTGCCGATGGGCTTTTCGCAATCGCGCGAGTGTCATACGGAGCGGAGCCGCTGACAGCCGCTCGTGTTAGACACCGGAGGTAAATGATTTAAGCCCTGAGCGTATTGGCACTTTGCATGGTAATGATGCGCCGATCGATTCAACAAGTATCACCGTCGCACGCGCCCTTCCCTGCCGTGGGGGGCTGCCGCCGCGCATTTGCGACGCACACCGCCGTGACCTTGCGCGGCGCCGGCGCTCGTAACGTCGCTCCCCGGTGGAGGAAGTCGGAATTTTAAAGGTCCCTCGTTATGCCGAGCTGCAATTTGGGACGTCGCAAAGGGCTGATTTCCATACCCGTGTCTTCTAAAAATAAACAAATAAAAGACAGAAAAGCCAAGGCGACACAGTCTCCCGGGTTGGACTACACACGTTACAGTTAGAAAATATTTATGAAGTGAAATTTGATCGGCAAGGGATCATTTAAATCTGATTATTAACATGTATTGCACATTTGTTTTTACAGCATCATCATGTTCGACATCATCATGTTCAATCCCTGTAAAAATACCTTTTTCTGATCTCCTGACAAAAAAATAAATAAAAACAGGGCACAAATAACAGCCCACAACGATCCGCAGCACATTAAAAAGCATTCACACATTCGAGACGGCTGGGGGTTTCGCTGCCAATCCAGATTCTCGGCCCCTTTTGTGTCAGTGAATGAGACGGGACAACGCGGACGTCTCCCAGGGGCTTGTTTCATAATGCACGCGGACCATATTTGGTTCCAATGCGACCATCGCAGGTTAGTTTCCATGACAACTTGCGCTGGGAACAATTGACTTAAAATAAAGATGACAACAGGAAAAAAAAAAAAAAAAAACCCACGGAGAGAGAGAGAGAGAGAGAAGGAGAGAAAGAGAGAGAGAGAGAGAGAGAGAGAGAGAGAGAGAGAGAAGGAGAGAAGGAGAGAAAGAGAGAGAGAGAGAGAGAGAGAGAAGGAGAGAAAGAGAGAGAGCAGGAGCTACAACATGAAGACGTCGTGTATTTTAAATGTACATTCATTACACTTTTTCCAATATTCTTTCCGTCTCGTCGGCATTCCAGGTCCCTTTATGGCTCCGGATCGATTGACGAGGACAACTCGCTCAACCCCAAGGCGAAGCCGGCGCGGAATGCAAAGCGCGCACTCCGGCTTAATGCCTTGCGAAAATACACGGCGTATTAACGCAGAGCAAATATTGAAGTGGCGGCTGAGATTCCGTCCCTAAAAAAAACTGCGGAATGTCAGCGTGTCCGGGAGAGGAAAAACCAAAAACACACAATCCAGCGGTGAGCTGACACGCTTTGATGACGTGTCGCGGGCACCTTGCGGGGATCTACCCGCACCCGAAGTGATCCGGCCGTCTTGCAAGGTCGGCCTAATGTAGGCAAATACGGGGGGTTGGGGGGGGATTTCCGATAATCTGGCAATTTTAATCTGGATAAGAAAGGCGAAAAGTCGGTCGTCAGTGTGTGTCGTCTCCTCTGTTTGACGACTTAGTTTCACTTTGATGAAAAACTCAGACCGCCTCCTCTGAGCCCGGGGTTTTACGGCGGCGCTGCGGCCACCCGGGGAATCTTTAAATCAGGTAATATGTCAGCCCAATGAAAGGTTCGCCGCGCTGGGGCTTTACTGTTAAAGCAGGCAATGAAGCCGTAAAAGGCCAAAGCGATGAAGCGGATGCTGCACCGGCCCAGCCTGCTCCACACCGGGGATAAACTCGGCATTTACCGCCGTCCTCCCCGCTCACCTGCTTAATGCCGGACTGCGGCGGGGTCTTAGCGGCGGGGGTCTTAGCGGCGGGGTCGGGGCCCCTTCGATCGGCAAAGAAGACCAGTGCATTAGCGGGAAGCCGATGACGCTCTGATTTCATTTCGACGTGAACGGCGATGAATAAAACATCAGGCGTAACCTCCGGGATTTAATCGTCATTAAGATCTTGAAAAAGTCGGAACTCGTGACAAAGTCCGGCTAGCCCGACCGAAGCGGGCGCGATTTTGATTGGTTTGAAAGCAGGAAAAACCAGCTGGAATATATTTGCGGGGCGTGACGACGTGGGGCAGTAAATGAGGCAGTTGTGTGCAGCCTCACAGCGGCCACATTTAGGAGCGGGCGAGCGCTAATTTCAGCTGAAGAATGAGGAGCCGCGGCGGCGGCGGCGGCAGCAGCAGCAGCAGCAGCAGCAGCAGCAGCAGCAGCAGCAGTCAGGAGGAAATTCGCAGACCTCGACACAATTAGACGTTACCATCTGTAACCTTGCATTCCCTGCTGTCGAGACCGGTGACGAAATGTCAGAAATGTCTGTGACATTTCACTGAATTACTTGTTGTTTCCTGGTATTTTTCTTTTTTCTTTTTAATGAATCACTGAATTGTTGCATATCTTTTTCAGCCCGGCCGTCTTTTTCCCCTCTAAGCAGCGACTCTTAACAAACACGCTCCGGTTTGAACTCGTACGACTTGGTAAAACGCGTCTTCGCATCTCAAACCGGCAGCGGCCGGCCCATCGTTGTGTTTATTTCAGTTTGCGTTGAGTCACTTCGACAGCAATTAAAAAGTTTTGGCTGACTCAAAAGTGCCCTGTTGACTTTCACTTTGTTTGGCTTTCTTTTTATTTTTTTTTATTGGACCTTATTAATTACAATTTGTTCCATGACTACCGCTGCAGTTTTTCCCCGAAGTCTGACAACACCTGACTGTGGTGCGTTGGCACCAAGACGAGAGGCATCAGTACCCTTTGTGAGGTCACAAACAGCTGATTTCCAGAACCGTATTAGCGTGTACTTTCTGAAAAGCAAAGCAACTGTCATTGACAGAATGGAAACATATGATGACACTTGTCAAGTTTTTTTTTTTAAAAAAAACTCATATATAGGACAATTAAAATCAGAGCTTCTTCAGAATAACGTCTCATCTCTGGAACTGTAAACTAAGGCTTACAGTGCAAACAGTTTCGATATGCGACTGTATTGAAACAAGGGGCAAAAATTCTGCAGGGAAAACACGAGGGGGGGCGAATCTTTGAGAAAGCAAAACAGAAGACAAAGCAAATGTATTTGTCTTCTTGTCTCCTCTGACGGAGTCATAAATGCGGCTCCCCGACGATTCCTCGCAGCAGGACCCCTCTGCTCGCCGCCTGTCACAGTGGCTGCCGTCTCTTCAAAGTTCGCCTCCGACACCGTCACAGAGGGACCAACAATTAGTGTGTCGGTGTGGGGCTGGGGGGGCGGGGGGGTGAAAACGCACATTGGGTAGTGACTGTAATAATAAAGAAAAACTCCCAGTCTTTTCATGCTCATTTATTTGTTGCCTCTGGCTCTTTCTGATGGTGGTGATGGTGGTGGTGGTGGTGGTGATGTGGTTGGGGGGGGGTGTTCTGGCTGTTTTCTTATGCAAACAAGGCCGAGTCGGGAGTGCGAGGCGGCGCTATGGAGCGACGAGCAGGAGACGTACGCGGCTGAACGTCAACGCGAGGGGTCACTCCGAGGACGGCGCCACCCGGTGCATTGTGAACGCCGCAGCGCTTCATTTCTGTCTGAATGTTAACCGGCAAGTTTCCACAGTTTGCAGTCGCATAGCAGCACAGCCGGAGTGTGAAGTGCTTGGCCTGAGGGTGTATGTATTAAAGAAGAGGGGTGGGTGGGGGGGGGTTTATCGCGTGGCAACCGGCCGGCACTCAAAGATGATTGTAAAATCTGCTAATTAGATTTTATATTTTCCATGAGCACCATTTGCACTTTGCTCTCAAGCTACAGAAAAAAAAAGGTGAAAAGACTGACAACTGAAAATATCTACAGCTTGACTTTCACTGCAGGGGAAAAGTTCTCGGGATTAATAAATGTGCAACCCCAGAAGTTCTACAGAATCAGGCTTCGCCTTTTTAAAAATGAATTTTCCGAGTCGCAGCGAGGGAAGCTTCTGACTTCACCGGCGCAGACTGAGGGAAGTTCGGCTGGCAGGATCAGAGCTGGAACCTGCGGCGCTGCCCGACTTGACAGCTGGGCCCCGGAAGGTCAAGTCACCAATCACGACACAAGAAGGCGAGACCAGGCCACAAAACCACACAAACAGAGAAAACACACAACTCGGTCACTGCTGCTGACAACGGCTCTGCTGACTTGGCGGATGATGCAAAAACAGATCGTCTGGGTTGTGTTGTTGCGGTGGCGAGGTGACACTGGAGCTCTGGGTGACAGAACCGGACGGCTTGGCTCGGCTGAACGCAGACTTCAGAGATACCGCTGCTGGTTTGAGTGGCTGCTGGGTTAATGAGCTGCGCGATTTCCAGAAACCGACCATCGCCAACAGCTCAAACCAAAACAAAAACAAAAAACGCTGCATTCAGTTCAAACTGACTTGTAAAAATAGACATAAAGATTTATAAATACAGACGTGAAAACCTTGCATGACAGCACAGTGAATCGAACGACGATTCCGCCAAACAAAATTAAACAAAATCTTTCTTTAAGCCCCACAAACCTCAAGAGCGGAGAACTCTGTTCTGCTGCCCGTTCTCTCTCTTTGTGTGCATGTGTGTGTGTGTGTGTGTGTGTTTGTGTGTGTGACAGTACTGCAGCTTTTAGAGGTCAGAAGACATCTTCAATTATAACTTCTATATTTACTGGACTGGAGCAATTCAAGGCTGACTGTTGACTCGGCTGTGTGCGAGGACGGCCCCTCTAATCCCTCTGTTCACAGGCTTCAGTGGAACGCGGCACACTTTTCTAATTCTCATTCTTTGCCACCGCCGCCTGCTGCAGCCAGGGGGACCGACCGACGGTCCAAAAATCCAAACATCAGAGAGGGAGAAAAAAAAACAGGGGGGCGGGGGGAGAGAAAACGCCCGCAGCGCAAACACACATTATAGAGAAGTTCCAGCCGTTCTATCCCCTCCCCCGGCCCCCCCTCCCCTCCGCCACATTCGTACGGCGGAAAGAAAACAAACACCTGAGTCATTTCACGTGTTAATTCAAAAAAGCTTCCAAAAGGAAATTTGGCCTAATTAAAAAACAGGGAAGGCACAGTTAGAGTCTTTCATGTGTATTTAAATTAACCCGACTCGCGTTGCAACACTCTGCGCCAGTCATTAACTCTTTGATTGTTTTTTTGTTTGTTTGTTTGTATGTTAAGGGGAAAACGTGTTTTTCTCCTCACTGTAGGCTCCAGGCTGTAAACACACACACAGCCCCCACAACACCGCAGTGAACTACCGGCACGCCATGTGTTGTTGTTGTTGCGTTCGTTTTCTTTTTTCCTTTTTTGTTTTTAATAAATGCAAAACAAAACAACGTTCCGCTGCAAAGAGAACATCAAGAGTCAAAAAAAAAGAAAAGAAAAGAAAAGGAAGAGGAAATGTCACATCCCACAGTCGGCGCCGACTGTACGATAGCGCACTTCTTCATCCCCTCCCCGTGGCAGCGGCATCTGTCGGAGGGGCCGCCGGCTCCTGGGGCAACTTCAGGATGAGTGTTCAACTGTGACCCCGCTGAGAAGCAAAGTCGCAGCTCCGCTCTCATTTAGCAAACGCACACATGAGCGCCGCCGCTGCCGCCGCCGCCGCCGCTGCCGAGTAAACAATTTACTGCTCAACTCCGCTGAGGATTCTAAAGGTGCGTCTGGGAACAGGCGGAGACGACTGGTGGCGTCTGATGCGTTCCTTGTTTGAATTTAAAGGAACCTCAACATATGTGAACACAGAGCTGTGTTGAAGGGTGACCCTCACGATAGTCCAACCAGACCAGGGCTGGGCAAACCTTTTAGACTGGTGCGTCGCAGTGGGTTCTAATATTTGACAGAGGGGTCGGAGCAGCAGCAGCAGGTCGATGGAGTGTTTTAGGCGATTCACCTCTTGGCAGGAAAAATATATATCATGGGAATCTGTAGAAACCGTCGTGCTTCGATGTCAACTGTAGATGAACAAAAGTGTTTCAACACAGCAGGTGTCTTTGAAGCCCCATGGTATTAAGCTCTTTATTGAAATCATTCTTAAAACACTAAAAACAGATGAAATACAGCTATTTTATTACTTAATGACTCATAAAATGTCTTTAAATTCAGCGGGCTGCATATGGTCCCCGGGCCGTAGTTTGCCCAATGCCTGAACGAGGCCGTTGCTGAATTGCTGAGTGTTCTTCCGGCCGACGCTTCCCTGGATCAGACTCTTTGTTCCGTTCTTCTGAATCGGCGGTCAGAGATGAAATATGGGGCGGGACTTGACTTCGCAGATTGACACGTGGTCCATCCAGTCAGATTTGTGAGAACAATGTGAATGATTGATGAATGAATGAATGAATGAATGAACACAATGAGGTATGTTTTTGTCATTCAGCCAGTCTTAAAACACCAATTGGCACTGCATTTGTTTCCATACTGCAATTTATTTCATGCTTTGCATTGTGTACTATTGTGAATATGATATAGTGAGTACCAGGGTACAAGCGGTGACACCTAATCAATTTGAGGAACTTTTGGCTGGGCCTCACTTTTGCTCACAAGATCATTATTTAATTTTAAGTTTGTAGACTTAAAAATAGGTGAAAGTCAATGTGTGTGTGTGTGTGTGTGTGTGTGTGTGTGTGTGTATTTATGCAATAAAAAAACTCTGAGGCCCACCCAGATATCGACCGACTCACGCAGCATCGGTGTTCTCCATCTGCCGCTGTCACTTTCCTCTTGAATAAGCAGAAAATTCAAGACAGAGGTCACGCACATCATAAACAAGAGGATGCTTCAGAATCACCTGTCGATAGGATCAATGTTTCGTTTGTCACTCAGAAATGCCACGCAGCAGCACACCTCGGCACAAGTGATGCCGGCCACTCTCAAGCAGACGAGTTTACGAGTTAAGATTCCAAAATGTGACAGAATAGAAATGCAAATGTTTGGAACTGACTTTCTGTGCTATCAAACTTTTCAACTCCAGTTTTTCCCCAAAGACCCCCCCCGTCCTCTCTCTCTCATTTTGTGCTGCCTTCACTTCCCTTCGCGTGTTTGTCCCAGTATAGTGTGAGCAAATGCCTCTGGAATGTGAGATAAAAAGCTGTCCAGTAAGAATGAAACAAGTTTTTGAACAGTTTATATTTTTATTTTTAATGAAATGAGAGAGTACAAAGTTATTAAAAATCAGAGAGATGTGAACCCATTTGATCCGCGCTGTCGTCTTCTGAACAGCATCAGTTTTTCTTGGAGCACTTGTGTTTAGTTAATTGGAAGAAGTCGGCGTGGACGATGTTGCAGGCACCATGGAGAACCAGATCTTCTAGGCTGAGGAGTAGGGCCACAAGAAGTGAAAAAAATATTACAGGGAGGAGATTTTCACTGAAGTTTTCTTTTCGAGTTTTACGTTGAAATTTCGAGAATAAAGTCAAAATTTCGTGAAAGAAGTCCACGTAAAAAAAAGACGAAATTCTGTGAATAAAGTTACCCAGTTACCCGCAGTTAAAACTGCAGAAAACAGATGTATCCCACAAGGTTCACCCACAGTAATCAGAAAACTGGTGAAAACGGAAGTACTAGTACCCTTTCCACTTTATTCACGACATTTTCACTTATTTCACGTTGAAATTAATTGCAAAATTGCGATTTTGTTCACGAAATTTCATCTTTTTTTTTAACGTCAACTTCAATTTAGCTCAAATTTAACTTTTCAACTTTATTCTAGAATTGGAAACTTGAAAAAAAAAATCGATCTTTTTTTTTTCTCCTCTTATGGTCCTAATCATCTTCCGTAGTGTCGCCCCAGATCCACTGAATAAAGAGGAGATTCGAGGTTGTGCTCAGGGACTCCCTCTTCTTATTCTTAACGAGAGGTGGTCGGCTGCGTTGTCCAGTTGGACTGCTTTTGATCCGCCTTTCCGATCAACAATCTGCGCTGCTCTCGTCTTCTCACGCCGAGGAGCCACAGGAAAACAGCAGAACCATAAATAACGAGGGATTTAAGAATGCGTTCTTTAATGGTGCGTATGAAAACACTCTGCAGGTAACGTAGTAGCGTGTAAGGCCGACGCCTACGCCGGCGCGCAACCCCCGGCATTTACCAGAGGGGGAGTTCACGTTTTTAATTGCCGACACTGTACGCGTCTGGCTCTCTGGAAACCTCCCCCCCCCCCATCGCTCCTCCTCCACACCTCCCTCTCGCAGGGAGACATCATCCATTATCATATATCAGATCCCGCAGCGCAGACAGGTGCCGCATGAATAATTAAAGGTCGATACATTAGCACTTGTGCGGAGGTATGTGTGTTTGAGCAGATGTCATCCGCCGCGACTAAAAGCACCAAGAACCTCTCCATCCGCATTAAAACGCCTGACGCTCCGCACTACAGAGCACGCGGAGGGATGACGCACGGGCTGCAGAGACGAGAGGCTGACACACATACACACACACACACACACACACACACACCTCTGAATATATCCAAACCTGAGTGGTCTGGCTGAACAGGAGTATCTGCTGAGGGATTGGGGCGCTCGGAGCAGCGTCTGTCCTCCTGCTCCTTATCTGCTGCTCCTGAGCTGGGTCCCCTCGCTTAAACTGCAGGTTCCTTTGACTCTCTGCCGAGGAAGTCAAACGCTGGTGGCTGGAGGCTGGAGGCAGAGGGGAGCTCGAGAGAAGGCAAGTTAAAAACTGCCTTCTCACGTTAATTACACCTGAGGCAGAGTCATTTGGATTTTTGCCTGGTTGGAGATAAGCTGCTTCTCCTGCGCGGAGAGGCCGGCCGAGGAGCGATACCGCTCACGTCGCTGCGCCGTGGCTTTTTATCGGGGGGGATGTTTTGCAGGGGGAATTTAACGCGGTCAGATTTTTACGGTGTGCAGGGGTTGGGGAAGTCACTGGCTTGTGAATTAACAGATTAGACTTGGATACGATGTCAAATCCTGGTATTGTAAAGTGGATTTACCAACAAGAAAAAAATCCCCATCCATCCATCCATCCATCCATCCATCCCTTAGAGAAACAAACACATTCGCACTCACAACGATGGGCCATACAGAGTTGCCAGTTAGCCTGTTGTTTAGGGTCGGGCTTCTGCTGTTCCCCAACCGAACTGTCATGTTAACGTGTGTGAACCTCTTCGTCCTCTGTCCCTCTGAAACCCCCCCCCCCCAGCAACAGCTAACTGCTAACCCATGATGCTAATGACAATATAGCATGCTAAGATTGTTTCCAAAATGTACTTTACAAGAACTCAGAACGTTAAAGGGAATGAGCAACATGAACATCCTCTGGCTGCAAATACTTACTTGACTTGGTTGACTTGACTTTGTCCACATGACAAGTGAATACGTCCCCATAACGTCCTTGTTTATGGAGGTTCAGCGCTGGTGGCAACACCACAGGCCAATGAGGAGGTGCAGGTTGCCGGTTTGTTTTGGTGGGACAGCTAGCGGTGAGACGGTATCGTGCACAGCCGGTAAAGTCATCAGAAAAGCAATTCATCCACAGGTGCTTAAAAAATATACATCACGTTTATTTTCACTGATACCAAGAGTCCACACAGTTTTTGTCTTTGTCTATCGATGTGTTTTTGGGCACAACCTGTTTCCTACTTCCGTACATCCAACAGTCAACAAAGTGTATCACCGGGCGTTTATCACTACCAAAGACAAGAGAGTTTCAACGAAGCTGACACACATCACCGTGGTGTTTTAGTTCTAAAAGTAACACAATGTACAAAAAAATCAAGTCTTGAAATAGCAAGATTCTCGGTTCCATAAAAAACTTTGTTTTTGTTTTTCTTCTTCTTTTTCTTCTTCTTCTTCTTCTTCTCCATCTTTTTCTTCTTCTTCTTCTTCTTCTTCTTCTTCTTCTTCTCAATGTCTGGATAAGAAAACAATGCACTTATCTCTACGGAGCTTCTGCCGCATTACTTGTTAGGCAGCCGAGGGGTAAATTGATGCAGATAAGTACTGAAAAGAAACAGGCCGGCTGATCCCCGCATTACCGCCGCGGCAGCTTTCCAAGTAGTCACTCAGTCACTGTGGAACTCCGAAAAGCTGCGGCAGAGGCCGTCTGGAAGTGGTTAGAATGGAGGAAAAGAGTCCGAGAGAGGAGGAGTGCGTGACGCTCCGGCGAACGGTGGAATAAATCTTCCCACAGATTGTACAGGACAGTACGACACCATTGTTACGTCGGAAAGAGCTGTGCAAATTAGAAGTGGTAAAAACAAGACAAAAAAAAGAAAAAAAGAAAAGAGAGAACCTGAGGGATGGATGAACACTGATGGGCTGCGTGTTAAATGGTTGATTAAAGCCCCTTTGGCAGTCCTCGGGCCCCGTCGGGATGGAGAAGGCCGAAGCAGGAGCGCAGTCGGCGGGGAAAGAGGGGAGCGGCGGCACAGCGGCCTCAACAGGAAGCTAAAGGCACCAGGAGAACCAGGAGCAGCGTCGTCCAGGTTCGGCTTCGCGGGCGGCCGTGCACGGAGCGCTGGCTGCTCTTCGCACGGACACCTGAGGGAAGACGAGCGGGTTTAATTAAAAACTCCCAAAAAACACATTTATCTTTAACTGCATTGAATTGAGGGAAAAACAACTCCATTTCTCAGTTGGAAAAACATAAAAATCAGACACCCAAAAAACCAGCAGCCTGTTGCTGTGAAGCCTCCCTGGTCATGTGACACACACACACACACACAGGCGCGCGCTGCTCAGAACTTTGCGTTCGTCTTGTTGCTTCGAGGTTAATTGGCTGTGCCAGCGAAGGAAGGCTTGTGTGGGAGAGGTAATTAAAAGAGTATTAGCCAAAGAAAACTTAGCTCGCGCAACAGCTGCACCGACTTAATTACAGAGCTGCAGCCTGCACACAGCGGCTGGATTCCAGAGGTCGTGTGTGTGTGCGCGCGTGTGTGTGAGAGGGGGGTCACTCAGTGCCTTACCGGAGGAGGTGACCAGTCGAACTTGGGAGCTGACCGCGCCCTCCCCTCCCTCGCTGAGAGCGCGCACCTCGATGATGTAGGTGCCCCCCTCGGGCAGCGACAGCATGGTGGAGGGGTTGATGGTCCTCGTCACCTGCCTGTGGCTCCGCCCCTCCTGTTTGAGCAGCACCTGCGGGTTTTTTTTTTTTACAGAGAACAGTCAGAGTGCTCAAGTGGATGCGAAAGAATTAAAAGGCCCCGTATTGTTTTGAAATCAGGGCCAGCCTCTCAAAATTAATTCTCACAAAAGGTCTCCAGAAAACAGCCATATTTAGCTCCTTGTTTACAGCCTTCTGCAAAAAGAATTGCATTCAGCTTCCAGTTAGAGCTGATCCTTTGTTGGACTAGAGCAGTGTTTTTCAAAGTGGGTGGGAACTAATAACGTCGGAACTTTTTCCACGGCGGAACAATTAACAAAAAGTTTTCAGTAGGTTGTAGCAAAGAAAAACGCTGCTCAGGTACACAGGATGGACAAATATTTGACAGGGACGAAAACAAGGGCATGAAAATTTTTCTTCCTCCAAGATGTGGAGGGCGTGACAGAGAAAGTTTGAGAACCACTGCCCTAATGCCATGCAAGTCTATGGGGTCAAAAGTCAACATTGTCCTAGAGACATGGGGCCACTTGCAGGTTCATCGGGATCCCTCAAGACACAGCCACGTCAAATTTGGGGCTTCTATCCCATGAGGAACCTCGAAACCCTAACCCTAATTCCAGCAGTAACCCTAACCCTAACCCTAATTCCAGCCTTATCGCTAACCCTAGTGCCATGCAAGTCTATGGGGTCAAAAGTCAACTTTGTCCTAGAGACATGGGACCACTTACAGGTTCATCGGGATCCCTCAAGACACAGCCACGTCAAATTTGGGGCTTCTGAAAAATTATCTTCCTCCAAGGTGGGGTGTGACAGAGAAAGTTTGAGAACCACTGGACTAGAGAGAGGAACCATCACACACTACACTAAATTGGTAACGTTAAAAGCAGGATTTGTGTTTAATATAACGGCCAAAGGAATGCAACTGAAATGTGGGTTGAGTTATTCTGGACACCTTGGTTAATATTTATGGTAATATCACATCAATTCCAGGTCACTTCTGCTTTTATGGCCCCATTTTTTTGGGAAACTGTCCTTCCTGATTTTCTAACATTGTGTCTCAAGGATGCAAGTGAAATGAGAGCTTCACCCTCGACTGCTTTGCTTGCTCTACCTTTCAGCTGTAAAATCAGTTAAATCGGGGAGATGTCACAGATAGCAATTTAACGTTGGCTAAGACAGGGTGTTTTGAGGGATGCCGTAAACAAAGGGTCAAACGTTCATCCATGCTTATTTTCCGCAGATTTACATGGATTGTAAAGGGGTTCAGTTGACGCTTTGAGAAACTGATGGTGGTGATGTAGCGCAGTACAAGTAAAAGCTGACCGATGGACTGATTGGTTGAAAAAAGAAAGACCAAAGAACAGTTTTTAATGGGACCTTAAAAAACAAAAAACAAAAAAAAGAAAAATATGACTTTTGCACAAGTCATTACCATGTATCCAATGACGTCCGACTCGTTTTCTTTCGCCTTGACCGGGTCCCAGCTCAGGGACACGTTGTTGCCCTCTTGGATCCACAAGAGGTTGTTGGGTGGCTGTGCGGGAGCTGGAGGGCAGAAGAGCAGAACCCTGGAGCATACCTTTCTCCCCCACACACTGTGTTGCGTGATTAGCGTCGGCGCGGCACCACTCACGGGTTCTCCTGGTGCGGGCGGTGACGGCGGCGGTGGCGGGACCCTGGCCGATGCTGTTGAACCCCTTCACGGTGACCAGGTACACGCTGTTGCCCTCCAGTCCCATCAGGATCATGGACGTTTCGTTCTTGGCCGTCCTCTGTTTCCGACCTGACTCCTCCTGGTCACTGTCTCTCCAGTAGCTGACCTGGAGACGGGCAGCGAAGAGCGTCTCAGCACCTCGGCTCCAGAAAAACCCAACAAAAAAACAGATGTGCGAGCGCGGCATTTAACAGTCCAACCTCGTATCCTTTGGGCCTGCCAGGTCCCGGGCTCGGCGGTTTCCAAGTCACCCTTATTTCCGAGGAAGAGATGCTGTAGGCTTTCACATCAGAAGGCGCCTCTTTTGGCTCTGAGGGAGAAAAAAAAAATTATGTGATGAAATGAAAGAAATGGTGACAGTTGAAAATGCGCCTCCCAAGAAACTTTTTTCTTACTATCCATCCTTAAAGGTTGAGTGTGTAATATTTGGAGATTTGGAGAAAAAACAGCGACACCAAGTGGTTACATTTTAGATTGCAGTGCTCATTGGCTCTGCCTCCCTCTCCTGAGCTTGCCAGTAAACTACAGTCGCCTGTGCCCACAAACCTGGATCCCTCGTCCACCTTCTTCTAGTTGGATTGCACACTGGGCTTCCTTAGAAACATGGTGGCGCTAGATAGCAGCTAACTTGTTCCGTGTATTTTCTTATATATGAGTAAGAACCGTTCTATGGGTAGGAAAACCAAATGACTTTTATTGTACTGCAAGCATACAAAGCATCAATGTTTAACATTAAGCTTTTACCAATACAAAAATCATAAATCAAGTCAGATTTTACACACTGGACCTTTAAATCCCCGACAGGCGAGCAGAAGGACTCACCCCCCTCGGCGGAGTGGATGACCACGACTCTGCTGAAAGGCCCGTCGCCCTTGTTGTTGTACACCCCGACCTTGACTTCGAAGGCGGTGAGCGGCGGGAACGTCTCGTCCCGGTATTTGTACATGGTGGAGTCGGCCGAGGTCACCATCTTCTCCTTCCAGCCTCGGGTCCCGTTGGCGCGGAACGCCACGATGTAGCCGAAGCCCTCGCCGTTTTGGAACTCCTCGGACACAGGCTGGGGGAGAGAGGGAGGGAGGGAGGTGTGGCGGAGGGATGGAGGACAATCGGCCCACAAAGATTAAGAATCAACTCGCCTCGATGAGACGTTGAGCTCTGTGACTGAAGGCGACGTATCGTCACGGAAAGAAAACAGGCCTTCCTGCACGTTTGGAAAATCCCATTAGACCAGCTGCATTTGATCAACAATTGGCCGTGATTGCCTGCCATTGTTAATAAAGACGCAGGGAACCTTAAGTAATGGAAACAAATCGGATCTGCCTAAATTGTGTGGTTGTCTGGTTATTTATCTTTTGACAGAGGGCTTTGGGACGCTGGTTTTCCAGGCTCTGCTCCAGCTGCTCTGCGCTCCATCAAATCAAAGGCTGTTTTATTGGTTGAGCTTAATTTTTCCCATTCATATCCGAACGACAGGGATTCGGTCTTGTGATAAATGTGATGAATGACAAACACCTGCGCTTTTCATTGTAGATCTTTCAGGTGGACCTTTCAGGTATTTGGACTTTACTTAAGTATTTTCGATCAAGGTGCTCATCAGGACTCATCAGGACCTCTGACCTCTGACCTCTGGTCAGCCCAGTGCTCATTTTTGAAAAATAAACCAATGTATTGTTTAATTCATAGCAATTTCTTTTTCTTTTACCTGCCTTTTACCGACAAGTACATTTCAGAGTTTGTACTTTCTCACTTTCACTTGAGTAAAGGAGTTGAATAAGTACTTTGACATTCACCAGAGCATTTTTTTTATACTTTACCATGAAGTACGAAGTGTGAGTACTTTTATCACCTTCTGGTAGCGGCTTCCAAAACAACACTGCCGTGTGAAGACATCGCCCAGATTAGCACAAAACACTTCGAGGCTGCGGGGCGGGGGTGGGGGCGAGGGGGGGATCACATCTCATCCGCCGACCAATCACCGTGACTGGCTAATTACGGGGATGATCAGCGATAATGAATTACCTTCCATCACGGTTATTATTGGCGCTAGCGATGCTCTTTAAGAGACGGTGAGGGATGTTGGTGGGGGAATGGGGGGAGGGGGGGCGGGGGGGGGGGGTCCTTGACGAAAAACAGCGAGAATTAATTAGCGAGTTCGTGTCTTGAGACGCTCGCGGGTTTTGTTTTGGGGGGGGGGTTGTGGTGGATATTTTCGTTCAGTCGAGGTGCGAGCGAGGCGGCCCAGGAGCATCTGGCGGTTGAGGCCCCGTGGCCCCCCGCCGCTGACAGCGACTCCGGGTCCCGCACTAATGGCCCTCCCCGAAGAAGAGGCAGCCGGTCTCTCACCGTCGACTCTAATGAGACGGCTGAATGAAGCTGCGGAGACTATTTAGTCATTCATCCTGCTTAATAACGCTGCCCACCGTGACCGCTCGGCCTCTGACAACCTCGACACAGATGACTGGAGAGGAGGAGCGAGCCGAGCTCGCCAGCCTCAAACTGCCAGGGAAAAAGTGGCGCCAACGTCGCCGCTCCGTCTCCTCTGATATCCGTCCTCGTTCATCACCGACACAGAGTTCTTGTTTTTTTTTCTTTTTTGCGCTCAAAGAGCTTTTAGGGATGAAAGGAAAAGAGGAAACGAGAACCGGGGAGGACGCGGAAGCTGCGCTTACAAATTGCGTACTTCTGTTTGAATACTTCAGGCGCAGCAGTATTTAATGCAGTGCACTAACTGGAGAGGGTGATCCAGTCCCACATTGGAGTTTTTGCACTTACTGAAAGTGATTTTTATTTTCCTCCAACTCGCACACGTCTCCGCGAATGACTTGTTTCTCATTGAGCCGTATGCAAACATGCAGTGTCGTATTCATGCTCTAAAAACTGTCCAAGAATTTGAGTGTAAAAAAAACAAACAATGGACCCTTCACACTTCCAACAAACACCAGATGGGTGATTTAGCCTAAGTGGTGCGATCGTGCTAGTGTGTTTGCGGGAGTTACTATCTGCAAACTACCTAACATTTTAATCAGGCATTAACACCGCGGTAAGCGTGTGCTTCGTGTGTGATAAACTGATGTCCGGGCTGCCTTTACCATCTGTTTGCAATTGGCTGTAAAAAAAACAAAACAAAACAAAAAAAAACAAAAAAAATGGGGGCGAAGTTATTGTAAATGAAAAACAGTGATACGCAATATTTACAATATTGCCTATATAAAAATGAGAGCACCGCACAATATGTCCACTGCATTTCAGCACCCAGTGCTAACAACAGACTGCAATTTTGGACAATGATAACATCAGACTTACTAAGATGAACATTCGCAACTTATCAGAGTTTTAATGCCAATGTCACCGTGCTAGCTATGGGCATGTTAGCTCGCACCTACAAACATGAACTCGCAGCCCCGCAGCCATTTCAAATGTTCAGAATTTTGGACGATGGTTGAGATCTCCAATATTTCACGCACTCAATCGTTGGAGTGTTTTGAGTGCGAAATACGCTGAGTAATAACGCCGCATTCGTGCATTCTCCTCAGCGTGGAGGCCCTTCACGCTCAAGTGCTGGTGAGCTCTGCGATTCGGATCACACCTCGTGTACCAACCACGTCAGATCCCCGCTGTCAGCCCCCATTCCATGGCGGCGGATTCGTCCGATTAACAAGAATGTTTCCCCAACAAACAGGCGTGCGACATATGTCGATACCGCGTCGATTCCATTGTTGATACCGTCTGCGACGCTGATCCTTTTCACTTCAGACGCCTCCGCTGTCACGGGTCTTGCAACCAGCTTGGTTTTCAACTCGACTTCAGGCGTCTTTGTTCTCTTAATACGCGGCCCTGTCGGCCTAATTATTTGTAAGGAGGTTGTCACAGCGTTGTAGCGGCCCCTCTAATGACATTCTGGGTTTATAAATAGGAAATGGGTGACTAGCAAACACCATCCCATCTGGAAGAGACATTATCCCCCATAATGTGCCACGGAGGGGCTCTTCTCCTCGTGTGAAGGTTATCTTCCCAGTGGCAGTTGGGCTTCCATACTTAATAACTACAAGAATAACTGTCAGTCGCCTGCACATCTGTTCACCGCTCCCCTGTTAATATATCCTTCCGCTGATCTCAATTGCAAATTTCTCCGCTTTTGCTCATAGATATTCAGCCGCTCGCTGTGCCCTAAATCTGGCGACGCGCCAAGCTGTCCGACTGGAAATAGCCTCGCGCCGATATCCCGCTAATGCCACGCGATAAGCTATGAAAATCTTGCAGGGGCCGGCGTCCACGCGGACGTGACGAGCGCGAATCCGTGTTTGGGGGCGCCTTGTGGGACGGTTGTAAGGACGACCCTGAGCGCGAGACTCAAGGCCCCGCGTCGTAATTGCTTGTCTCCGGTGGGAGCGCCATTAACATTCACAACATTCACAACATCTTAATCCACCGCCGGTGGCTGACGGAGCAAAACCAAGAAGAAAGTTAGTCAGTGAAGCGTCATTGACCAAAATGTAATAATTGTGAACAAATTCTGCCCCCAACAGGACTAGTGTGCTGCCTCTGAGGCATTCTTTTATTTATTTATTTATTTTTTTTACTAATTTCTTCTTCTGATGATTGTTTCCTGCTTATTTCTGCCAGAAGTTTGAGTTGATCGTGAGAATGATTTATTTTGAAGTTGAGTCATTTATGACAGTGGTGCCCAACGCCCGGGCCGCAGACCGGTACCGATCCATGGGTCATGTGATACGGGGCCGCGGGACTTTAGCTCGATTTTCAACCCCCTGCTGCAAAATATTGTTTTATACTAATATTGACATTTCTCTATCACACAAAATCTCCGCTACAACACGATAAAAATCACTGCCAACACTACAAATGGATGTGGATCGAACCGTGTTTCGGTTTGCCCCCCCCTCCCCAAAAAAAAAAGAAAATAAAAAAAGTCTCCCAATCAGGAGAATCAAGAGCCGTCTCTTAGATCCAGTTGCTTGTGCTCGTCAGCAATGAAGATGTTGTTGTTGCACTACTTTCAAAATCAGTCGGCACATTGAAAAGACTTACAAACCTGCGCTGAGAATAATGCAAATTCTTTATACCATCCCTCCTTCGGAAGGGTCGGCGCTGCCCGCAGGCTACGAGTGTCTTTGCTTCCTCCCCGAGTCACGCTGCTCGACGTGTTGCAGAGGTAGCTGCTCAAATATTAAACCATTGGCAATGTGCTGCTTTGTAGCAACTGTTCGGTTTTTCTTTGGTGTTGGCAAGTGACTTTGGCAGTGGGTGGGTGGGTGGGGGGGGGAACCGTGTTTCACAGCCACGGCAGACGCAAACAGACGGACACACACGAACAAAACAAAATATAATCCTATTAAATATCATCAGCTGATTGTTTGCTTGGGCATTCCATGCGTGTAATTCGCCCAGCAAATAATGTAACAGATTTTTTATTTTTTTTTTTTTGCCTCTAATCAGATATAATCCATACGGTTGCTGCTCAAGTTCAATGTTTAGCCCAGTAAAAAAGACACTCCCACTTTAGAAGATCCGCAACAGATCTATTTTCACACACCCATTTAACTGCATCTCCTCCGAGACTATTCAGAATGCTTCCAGACTCTCTCCATCATCTTCTTCCCTCTTGAGCAGCCCTGAAATTCCTCGACATTTTAATTACATCCTACTTTGAAGGTTCTGGGAGTAACAGAGGAAAAAGCAAACCCCCCCCGCCTGCCGAGTCCAGACTGAGCCCCACTCGTCATACTTCACCTCCGCTGAGCGCAACCAAGTGGAAAGTGATTCAATCCTCTGTATATCTCCAGAAGCATCAGTGCATTTCATTGGAGCTTAGAAAGCACAAGGCCCAGCCATGTGTCGCATCCCGCTTCAACAAGTCCCAGGCATGGAAAACTAAAGCTTTTTAATGACGGATTTAGGCAGCAGCAGCCTCTTCTTATTACCCACTCGTATTTACGTGCAGGATTTATTGCTGACACTCTCAAGGGAGCTGTGGCAAAGCTGCAAAGTCACAGAGAAAGTTTCAAGAAAAGACAGTTTTAGCAATTTTTTTTTGTTCTTTTCAATTTATTCGTCTACAGAAACTGCTTCGAAACGGCAATGGAATAGAAATTACGCTGATTATCATTTGGATTCATGATCACGGTTGCTCTGCTGGTGACTCGAACTTTCTCACATTTAATAATAAAGACCTGTGTGGGTCTCCTCACATATTTAATCACGCAACCTTAACATTCCCGGCAACTTGTCATGCTGCGCTCTGAATTTGTTCACTTAACGGAAGTTAATATCCTGCCGCTGTTGCACAGTAAGCAGCTAAAGTAGTTGGAGTTCAATTAAGAATTGTCGTCTATAGCAATTTATAAATTTTTGCTGATTGGTTTTTAACACTTTAAGATATCTTGAACATTTTTAAATGGTTATTTGTTGTTTTCTTTGCTGAGTATTTTTCAATATCAGGCCTCTTATTTTGTAGTTGGTCTTGAGAAACAAGAGGTGACGGTAAAGATTTGATCAGAACTGCTTTCTCCAACCTGCAATGCTTTTATTACTTTCTTTATATTTCCAAAATTACACTTAAGTCCTGAAATAATTATATTGGAAATAAAAAGGGATGACCTGTGTTTTTTCTCTATTATTTCACCACTAACTGTGGAGCCAAAACAGTTTGAGCAATTGGATTTCAGTGGACAAAACCCTAAATGCTTGTGCTGTCTTTAATAAGATATGAACAGTACAACAAATAAAGGTTATTATTGGTGATGTGTAAAAAAAAAAGGAACTCAACCCAAACTCCAGACTCAATATTGTATTTGTGTGTAACACAACTCCCGCTAAAGTGGCGTGTTCGAGGGCTCACCTCCCACAAGATGACCAGCTCGTGCCTGCGGCCGTTTCCTCCGCTCACATTGGCCGGAGCCACCGAGGGAACTGTTGGAAACGGAGAGTTTAGTAGCGGATCGCTGAGAGTACAGAAAACTAATAACATCAGCACAAACCTTCACGCCTGCAGTGTATCTGGGGACAACAATGGCTCAAACAAAACTACAATTCTGGACGTTATCCACATTTTTAATAACTACTTAACTAAAGCTACAACTTTTAATATTATGTCTGATTAAATAAAAAAATATCAATTACCAAAATGTTTGTAAGGTAAAATCAAATTCTAATTAAAAAACAAAAACAAAAAAAAACAATACACCTATTTGCCTGCATGAAATAAAAGCTCAAAGAAAATATATGCACAAAAAGATTTTTTCTTTGGGAAAATATTTTAGCCCACATTAAAAACACCTGTCAATGGATCTGGCGGATGACATTTGGATGGTTTAATTATAACTTTTGGGGTGCATAAATTAGCACGAGTCCGTGTCGCCACAGTAATTAGCGTGTTAATTACGCCGAGGAGATAGGACTGATTAAATAAGCCACTTACGCACGACCAACGACCTTTGCAATTATTACATTCTGAGATGACAAACGAGCCGTTGGCGTGCGCCATCCAACCCCGGCTCAGTAAAATTTGGCCGACCATAAATCTTGCAGTTCGCTTCACCTCGGGCCGTTAAGGGACCGGGCGGTTTTGGCAGGAACACTAAACACTTCCAAATTTGTGTAAGCCACTTATTTTTTTTGGACTTGTGACTCAATTAAACTTGAGTACATTTAACGACGGGCACGTAATGGTCAGAAGTGGCCTTCGGGTGCACAAGCTCCTGTTTGGCTCTCATTTCAATCTTAGCAGGAATACGTAGTCGATACGTGACGTTGATTTTTCCAGGACGGGGTGGAGAAATTACCCGCTTCTTTGGTCCTGACGGCCCTGGACGGCGCGCTGGGGTCCCCGGTGCCGATGGCATTACTGGCCACCACTCGGAACTCGTACTCCACCCAGGGGTTGAGCTGCACGGCCATGGCCGACTCCATGTCTCCTGTCACGGGGTCTGGGTCTGCACACAGAATCAGGGTAATGGTCGGTACTCAGGGTGTGGTTCTCCCCGCTGTCCACCTTGCGAAGAAGCCATGGAAGGCAAAACCAGGCAGTTTTGTTAAGCTATGTCACTAGTCGCTACAGTCAAAGTCTTCCATGAATTTCCTGTAGCTAGCTTGACGACAAACCACCCACTTTGAGAAACACTGCTCTATTGTAACATATGCGCTAATTCATTTAAACAGGCTAAACGTCTTCCTGCAGAGTTGCGTTTCTTCCCACTTTAGTCAGACCCAAGCTGACAAGTCAAGATTCTCAGTCGTCTAGGTCATTGTAGTCTTGAGGAATATGTTAAAGGCGACTGAACTGGTTTTGGTATCGTGAAGATGTTTTGCCTCTAATTTTGGAAGGATTCTTCAGTTCGGAAAAAACAAACAAACAAACCAAAAAAAAAAAAAAAAACGGGATGGAGAGTCCCCTATATTTCACCACCAAATTGGAGCAAAAAAACTTGGAGGTGGTCCTGAAATGTTTAGCCACCCTATCAGCAGAAGGTGTTTTGTTACGCTGACACAGTGAAACCCATGCAGGTGGTTATTTCCGAGCGGTGAGATCCAGCTGCTGTACGACGTACGGTACAGATCACCTAGCCTCAATCTTCGAAAACGGTTAGGGGAACGCACACCGCCTCACAGGGGGAAATGTGTTTATTAATTTTTTTTCCTAATGGCTGAACAATTAAGCGGGAGTTCCGGGCGGCCGCTGTCTTGGGCTTAGCATAGCAGGTGTTTTACTGCCTAATGCCGCGTTCAAACGAGCAGGAAGTGAAGCAGACTGGCAGAGCGTCATCGGGGGAGGGAAGCAGGTGTCGTAGCCGAGAGACGGTCATTAAATGAAAAACCTGTGTATGACGACTCTGAGACTGCGGCGAATGCGTCCAGTTTGCAGGACTTTGCTGAAATGGGCCGATAACTCGCTCCGTCGTCACAGCCGCACAAGCTGCGGCTTAACTGTTTCACCTCGCAGCCATTGTTTCATTTCTGCATCCAGGTTGCAGCCGAAAGGAGCCAAACACAACCCCACTCACCCCCCCACTGTCTTCATTCTAATGAGCTGCACTGTATCACACTGCACCCACTTGGCATTTTCCCTCAGCATTTTGAAACCATTTCATAGACACATTTCTGCCCCGCTGCGAAGTCTGAAAGCACATTTACTAGCAGCTCTTTTAATTGAAATAAAATAAAGATTTAAAGGTCCCACACTAAACCCAATTTTCAGGGCTTTATCTTTCATGCCAGACTCCCGAGTGGAGCAGCCCGGCACGATTAATTGTCCCTCCAAAAATTGTATCTGTAGATCTCCAGGAAACAGTCAAACAATCAGACCAAATTGTACAGAGAACTGCAAGAACAAATAACGATAATAAGAAAACGCTTTCCACTTTAAATGATGCCCTCTTTTTTCTAACTTCCACTTCCCGCCCAGAGTGGCACAGCAGGGGTTCTGGGAAAATTCCCAACGAGCTGGTCTGGTCTGGTCTTATTCTTCTTCTTCTTCTTCTTCTTCTTTTTTTTCGTTTCGACTCCAGCAAACACCAGCACCTCGCCTTGTTGTCCAGTTGAACCAGTGGTGCTCGTTGGAGGAGAATGAATGGAGAGATGAGGGCTGAAACACTGAGAGCTCTGCAAACTGAAACATCTCATTTTGCCAAAGCGAGGAACTCTTTTATTAGAACCAGCTGAAGGTTTAAAAGGTCAAGTGCCAAATGAAGGTAATAACATCGGCGGGTTGAGTCGCTGGTGCATGTGCTGTGCAAAAATTTACAGCGCTGCCTGTGAGGTCCAAGCCAGTTTTCCCGAAAGTAAATGAATCCTGTGGAGTTATGTCATACAGTGTACCGCTATGGGAAATATTTGGCAAAGACTATTTTACACTGAATTAGAAATTCTGATATCTTGGAAAAAAAATACCCTGATTGCTGCACACTTAGAAACAAAGCTTGTAATTATAGCATTTAATTCTAATAGGTTGGGGATTAAAGAGAAAATGGGTCCAGCTACAAGATGCTTGGAAAGAGACAAAAACAACAAGCCTGGCTGTGTGTGTGTGTGTGTGTGTGTGTGAGTGAGTTGCCTCTTATGTGTTTTCGCGCAACCCCCCCCCCAAAAAAAAAAAAAAAAAAAAAAAAAATGAAGCAAGAAAAATAAGGAAACGGGGGTCTTGTCTCCAGTCTGGGGAGTTCCCTGGCAGGATAGAGACACAGATAAGAGAAACGGATGGGGAGCAGTCAACTTTAATGAGCGTGCGCTTGGATGCACTTGCAGCCAGGTAACGCCAGTTGTCAAGGCTCTTCAGGGCTGCTGTAATCAGGCTTTGTCAATACTGATCCGGCTGCAAAAACAAACATTGACTGAAAGCATTCCCATGTCAGAAGCGGGCAACTCGGGGTAACGTTTCGGCGGAGCAGCCGAGCTCATGTTTTAATCAGCTGCTGCCGCCGCTGCCGCCGCCGCTGCTGCGCTTGTACCCTGAACCACTCAGACGTGGAGCTCCTCCTCCTCCTCCTCCTCCTCCTCCTCCTCCTCCGGGTGCGAGCAGATAAGTTGGGCTCGCGAGCCGTCTGGGGTTAAAGAGGCTGATCCACCCGGCTTTGTGCGGGTTCAACACCGGCGATACATCACGTGGGGGCCTAATTGTTCTTTATCAAATTAAAGTGGGCTTGAGCAGACATGATGCGAGGAGCGTATACATAAGTGTGATTCATTCCTCCGGGGATGAATGATTACCGCAGACCAAAATTAGGCTATTATTAGCTATTACCATCATGCCGCGAATTAAGACGGATTACACATGCTCGGCAAGCCCTCCGCGCCAACGCTAAGTAATTGATGGGTTTTTCTGTCAAGGTTCGGGAAGGAGGGGTGGAAAAAAAAAAGAACCCCGAAAAAAGTAGGGAGGTAGATTTCTGTCTGAAGCGGGTAAAAGTGCTAAATGGATGCCGACAACACCTTTTAGTTCAGGCCCAGAGAGGTTCACCTGCCACTCGCTGCTGCTGCGGCAGCGAGAAAAATGAATCGCTCTGACATTTCATATGGGCTCAAATGAGATTTTGCTCGGTTCGGAGGAATAAAATGACGGCTGAAAATAAAAACGCAAGCAATTATCGCGCCGTCACACCAAAACATGTGCGACCGGCTGATGGCAGCATGAGGAGGGCTGAACCTTTAGAATGAAAAATGAATAAATAAAACAATTCTATTCAAGTCGCAGTCGTGGCGCAACGCTGATTCACGTCATCGGGATTGGGAAAGAGGGGGAAAAAAAAGGAAAAACATGCTGAATAAATGTCACGTAACACACACGACTTTGCCGCAAATCAGTGGAGAATCTATTTCGGAAGCGCATTACGAGGAAGTGGCTTGGTCGCAATGATATCAGGTGGATTCGGTGGATTCCAAAATATCACCCGAAGTCTCGGTTGACTTTGTGGCGGGCAGAAAAATGGGCGAACTGTGCCTTCAAAGAATAGTTGAAGTCGTCAACAAGCAATCAAGAACCGCAGAGTTTCTGCTGAGAGTTTGATTTGGTTAGAACTCCTGCAGAGGGAACCGGGAACAAAAAAGTGACTAGTTCCTCAAATAGTTCTCCAACTATGAATAATTCTTCCTCTGATCCGGAGATCAGACACCAGCGTTGCCGTGACCTTCAGCTCGCGGACCTAAAATCGCTGCTTAATTCCGCCTGGCGACGCCAGTCACCTTGTTCTTTAACTGAGCCACAATCTGCGTGCGTGACTTTGGGGCGGCTGAGCAGGTCTTAGTAAACAGCCTTCCTCTCCCCCCCCCTCTCCCCCTCCCCCTCCCCCGCGTTAACCTCCCGGAGCCCAGACGCTGCAAATTGCACCTTATTGATTACCTGTTTTGACGGTTTGCCAGCCTAATGAGAACGGGCTGCGCGCCTGTAAATTATAGGCGATGATGGGGCTGTGGTTGTCCAGGCCGCGCGTCCACGACAGGGTGGCCGTGGCGTCGCTGATCTCCTCCACGATCACCACTCCGGGAGGGCCGGGGGGACCTGGGGGGAGCAGGGAGACGGGACGGAACCATCAGTTGGAGCGGCCGCAGGTAGAGAGATGATGCGTGGTGACAACAAACAGGAGGAATCTCTGCTGCTGCTGCTGCTGCAGTGTGTGTGTTCATCATGCACCATCGATCTCGGAGACACAAAAGAGTGCATCCATGCAAACAGGAGTGACGCAAGGTGACAACATCACTTTTCGGCTTTCAATGAAAACAAACAAAAATCCCCGGCATGTGCGTGATGTGCTGAATTGAAACTTGATTTAGGGCGACACAGATTTGACTGCCATGTACAGTGAACGTCTGAGGAGCCACAGAGGGGACCAGCTGTGAACAAGGAAAGAAAAGAAAAAAGAAAAAAAAAGACAGCTGGTGCGTTCGCGACTGTGGCCATGTCATGGCTGCACTGAACGGTGCACAGATGCAGACCCTGGGATCTACACTTGAATTATTAGGCCATGACAGGAAAGTTCAGCACTGGAAAGATGTTCTGCTGCTGAATGTGACTCAAGGCAAAATAACTGACTGGTTTTTTTGTTGCAATGTGGAGACGTCTTGAAGCACAAATATACGGAATACGAACAAAAAGCAGCAAAGAAACCGATGAAACTGCTAAACACACCAAAATGAACGGCCGCCAGAAAGAAAAAAAAATAAACAATTTAATTTGGAGGACTGGTCTGAATTAAAAAAAGAGAATAAAATCAATAAATAGATATAAATAGGTTATATTATTATATAACTAGAAATAGATTTCCATTAAAGATTTACTTCTTAATAAATTGAATAAACAAATTGAATATTTTTTGGTGAAGAACTTTGTAACTTCTATGATAAAACTATTGCGATAAGGCGCAGCAAGTTTCATAGCAATGCCAAAAAAAAGCCACCAAAGACCAGGTCAAATGCTTAAACTAATGTCTGTTTTCTCCTAGTGAATCATCAGCACACTCATCAGTAAACTTTGGACGTGATTACCAGACTTTGCAGCCAAACCCTTATTTTAACGGGCCGTCTGAAACTCGCTGGTGCGGACCGACCGTCTGTCCGGACCGCGATCGCAGCGTCGTAACCGTTGGCCAAGTTGGCCGAGAGGAGGGAAAACTGTGGAGCTAAGCTGCTCTTTAATTGTCTCCAACAAAGAAAAAACAAAAAAGAAAACGCATTTCGACAGTTTTCAGCGCAGCGCTGGCTAATTTGCTACACTCTGGCAAAGCATGTGTGCATTATTTAACACGACACCACAAAGTTAAACAACGAAGCAAAAAAAAAAAAGACAGAAAGTGAACAAAGGTTATTGTCGTATTTTTTTTCCCCCCCGAACCGGCTGTTGAATAATTCAAGGTGAGAGTAAACGTGAATATTTGCTTCGGGCCGGGTCAGGAGTGTGCGAGGCGGCGACGACGGACGGCCCCGACTCACCTCGGACCAGAAGCTCCGCCTCCGAGAAGACGGCGTCGGCGCTGGTCTGGGCGCGGCAGCCGTACTTCCCAGCATGCCTCAGGAAGATGTTCCTGATCATCAGGTCCACCGTGGAGGACTGCTGCGAGTGGGGTGGGGTGAGGGGGGGTTGGGGGGAGGGGTGAGGAAATAAAATGAATAAATAAAGTTTTTTTCTTTCTTTTAAAAGAGAGAAAAAGTTGGACGGCGTCAGGGCCCCCGACACGGCAGCGCCTGATGCCCTTTACAACTTGTAGGAGCTCGTTGCGGCTTGAGAGAGATTCCTGTTTAATTCAGCGCCGCTCGCCCGCCGCTACATTCTTCGGCAGCTTTGCCGAGGATGAGAACGCCCGAGGCGAGACTGGGAATAATTCAAGGTCTGCAGACGGCCGTTTAGCACGGGGGCCCCATTAATATTGCCAACCACGCTCCGGCCAAGGAGTCTGTTGTGCCCGTAGGATCGTCGCCGCAAACACCGCGGTCCGAGTGGAGGGAGGACAAGGAGCGCTTTTTCACGTCTGCACTTGATAAAAGAGCGCTGACGTAAATGTAAACCGGCCGGCCTGCGCTACGGCTATCTTATCGTTAAAGGAAAAAAAAAAAAAAAAAAAAAAAATCTAAACAAACATTGAGCTGACATTAACACTTGTAAAGCCTTTGGAAAATGAATGAAAATTATTCATTTGTTTCTATGAGCAAACAGATGGACAGTAAAGCAGTTTAAACAGAGCTAAAGTGTAGCCTAGCTTCGTTGCAAATGTAGAATTTTAGGGCGGGGCTTATCCTCATCACAAGTTCAGAATAAATCCATTTTATTTAGTCATTACATTTTCCAGTGTGAGTTTTCATTAACTGGAAGCATTAATAACAATGTTTGTTTTACATGGACGGGCGGACGAATGCCAACAGCGGGGGCGCAAACGTGGGTTAAAAGTGGTGCACAGAAAACAACAATGCTTAAGTAACAGCGTCGAAAAAAATGCTTTCAGGTCCATGTCACGACATCGTTACTCCACCCACTGACCTGACAGGAAGAAAGAGTCGTAGCTTTGCTCTCTGGTTCTTCTTTGTCGGAAGAATTTCCTCGCTCGCTACTTTTCTTCGCTAACTGGCCCTACTGATTATACTAACGATGTCGACAATAGAGATAAAAAAACAAAAAAACAAAGCAAAAATAAATGTATGCGGGCCACGCCGGTGCATTTTAAACATCTATAGAAGCGGCAGAATGCATTCTAAAGGAACGTCGGACGTTTCCATCTCGGCATAATTTTCTCATTCATTACACCGCTTCGTATTTCTTATTCCAAATGATGGCTGGCTCCGTTTCAACTCTAATTGCCTTCCAGGACCTGCGTGAGACGGCCTCCTCGTTCTTATTCCCCCCCTTTTAACAGGCAGACCTTCGGTGGCCGATTTGAATAAAAGGGGCTTTGACGTACCGTTCACGACTACATGTCACAGCGCAGGAAACACACGGCCTTTGATGTCACGAAGTAGCGTTGGAGCGTATGTCGCTTATGTAGCTCACGTGTATATATTGCTTTCCTTTTCTTTGCAAGTCAAGCAAGATTTGCAAGAGCGCACAAAGACATACAACCAAAGCACACACACACAAACACGAGCACACACAAAGCAACCCACACCATTTGCACTCACACACACACACACACACACACACAGTGGAGTTGGGGATCACATGCAGGCAGGCTGACGAGGCTTCTCTTGCTCTTACTTTTGCTCTTACTCTTGCTCTTACTGTTTGGATGAATTCAAAGTGGCCGCCGCCGCCGCCGCCGTCGTGCTGGAAGGCGATTGGCCGCTGGTTGAAGAACCACTGGAAGGCCACGTCCAGCGAGGTGTCGTGCGTGGCCTTGCAGCTCAGCACCACGCTCTCACCCACCGTCACCTCCACCCGGCTCGGGCTCAGCTCCACGCGCATGGCATCTGCAAGCACAAAGCTGCTGCACTGTCACCCCAGGCTAACACCATGGATGAATTAGAACAGTGCTTCTCCACCGGTGGAGTCTCAAGACCCGCATTTTCTTTCTTATCATGAAGTTGCAAAGTCAAGCACTCAAATTTATTCCACAAAAAAAGAAAAAAGAAGAAAATTGAAAATGTTGAATTTAGTTCTGTTGTACAAAATAAATGCCCAACATTGTCTCTCTAAATATATATAAATATATATAGAAGGACGGAATGCTGGACTGGTGGCTCAGCGATTTTGTTCGCCAGTGGCCCCTCGAGGTAATGCAGCCAAGAATCCCATGAGGCCCAAAAAGCAATTTTCCCAAATACCGCAATACAAAAAGAAAGGTGTGTAAATTGGCTGACAAGACAATTCTGACCTAAAACGCACTTCATAATAAATCTTTCTACTGTAGATCATGGAAAAGTCATAGACTTTTAATCTTTCTAAAGGCAATTATAAAGACCAGAAAAGTTTTATATTCCCAGCTTGTTGTATACGTGCTCTGTCTTTTAGCTCATTCTGATTGGCTGATGCGTCCTGATGCATTATGTGACTTACAGAGGCATGATGGGAAGTGACACTACAGCGCATGCTCATTGGGCCGCATCACGCTCCAAAGTAATGGATTGGACTGGGGCCTTTGCCCTATGACAGCTGGGATAGCCTCCTGCAGACCCATGCAACCCTGAGTGCAGGAACAAGGGGGTATTGAAAATGGATGGATGGATTGGAATGGGCCACCATATTGGATTCAGGGGGTCTAGCTAACAGCCAGCAGCTAACAGCCAGCAAATAACTGTTAGCAGCTCACAGCGAGCAAATAACACCTAACAGCTAACACCCACTGGGACTGAACTGAACACCGGCGGCGAGAAGGCGACGGCTTTGGCTAAATATCCCCTTTGTCTCGGCTCCGGACGGAGCAGAGTTCATCCGGCAGACAGCAGCCTTTGTGCCGCTAAGTGTGTCCTTGTAATATGATTCTTGACTGCGAGAGCTGCCGCTTCACGGCTCAGCGAGCACAATAAATTTTTCCAGGCGGCCCGAGCAAAAGGTGGTGCTGGGGGAGGAAAATGACATTGGGGTGGGAGGGGTGAGGGTGTGGGGGGGGAGGGGGGTCTGTGTACTGGTGGACCCAACTTGTGCTAATTTGGCAGAAAATAAATCCCCACCGCCCCTCCCAACCCAAATCCCCCCCCCCCCCCCCCCCCCCACCCCCAAGGGCACGGCTTACCTTTTACCCACAGCGAGGCGGTCATCTCCGCCGAGCCCAGCTGATTCTCGGCCCGGCACACGTAGTTCCCCTCGTCAGCGCGGCTGGAGTTCACAATTTTCAGAGTGTTGTTCCGTAACAACATAATCCTGCAGGAAAGGACACGGCAATCGATACGGGAGCGAGAGACAAATTCATACGCGAGCGGCCGTGCGACAGAGTTCGGGGCTTCTCGAGGTCGCCGCTGGTCGTGTCGACTAACAAGAAGCAGTCAGCGAGAGAAAGGGCAGAAAAACAAATAAATTGTAACGTGTGAGGTTGCGCCTGTATGGAAGGTGGATCCACTCGAAGACCTTTGCTCCTCCGTCTTGCCGGCATTCGGGGAAATGCGTTTTCTGTTGGCCTTGGGATGCTGTCATCATTCATTTGCCTTTTAAAGTCCCCCCCAAAACAAGATGAAGATAGAAAAGAGGAAGTGGATGCAAACCAAGCCACTAGCTAGCTAAAGCGGTTAGCACGGAGGAGGGTGCCGCTAACTGTTATTGGAAACTCGTTTAAACTTCATTGCCGACACTCAGTTTTCATTTAGCGCCACCGCGGCTCACGGCGGCTCGGCGACGTGAGGCTAATGCTGCTCCAACAGCAGTTTAAGTCGACCAACTGGTCAATTTGAATGCAATCGATGAAAAGGTTTGTTCAGTCAGGCTTGGTCTCTCCCTTCTAAACACTGTCGATGAGCGCTTTACCAGACGGTTATATGATTATATGAATCCAAAGGATTTAAGCCATGTTCCGTGTTTCAGGTATTCAGATTAGATTAGGTTAGATTAGATTAGGGAAAAAAAAGTCATATTTAACAGAAGTGAACAGAAGTCAAAAAATGACCGACAGTTGTATCTTTGCGTTTAAAAAACAAAACAAAACAAAACAAAAAAAATGCGGCCATTGTCCAACCTTCACCCAGGAAAGGCAGGAAACCAGAAAAAAAGAAAATCAATGGACTATTTAAATGTGCTAATGAAGCTGATGTGCAGATAACGATGAGCGGCTCGATCTGAAACAGGGATGAAAACACAGATGGTGCAGAAGATACAGTCTGAGCCGATGGGAGGACAAAGTTTTCAGAACAATGAGACGCGGTGATTATCCTGCTGACCTTTAATCAAGGTAGACGCGCTGGCGACACATCTAACGTGCTGCTTTTGTGAAGCCGCGATAGGCCGTCTGCTGATGTAATGGAGCCAGTTAAAGGGCGACTCCAGGACAAAGTTAGTCCAAAATAATTATAATAATAATAGTTTAAGAATAGGTGTCATGCTTCTGGGTCTTCAACGGAGCGTTAACCGTAAGTTCCATTCAGAAGGGTCATTAAAGGCCGCACGCAATGCAAAATTCACCTGACCAGTCAACACAAAAGTCCCTCCCTCACTTCTTCTTCCCTTCCTCCCTTTGTGATGTCACACGGGGCACTGATACTGAATCTTAGCCAGGTGTTTCCCACGATGACTACCCTGTTTTCAGGTTTTTACCGCCCCACCTCCCTTTTGGGGGTGGGGGTGAGAGGGTGCTAGTGCAGTGGTTCTCTACTGGTGGAGTCTCAGGACCCACATTTTTTATCCTTATCATGAAGTCTTATCAAATTTATTCAACAAATATGAAAATGTGAGCTCTGTTTCTTTCATGTCTAGTAAATGAATTATTGGATTTATTGAATTATTTTAAATTATCTGCCCTCCAAAATAAATGTGCAACTTTTTCCCTTGCAATAGTAAACTGCCCACGAAGCCATGACCCAATCAAAACAGCTCTACGACCCGAGTGGGTTGCGACCCACCAGTTGAGAAACACCGTGCTAGTGCACCTGAGTCCTCAATGGGAAAATAAAAATCCACTCAAAGTCTATAAGGCTGCAAAGCTGCTACGTGCGATAGTTCCTGAGAACACTAGTCTAGTGGAAAATAATAATAATAAAAGTCCCCCTGGAAACACACGTGTATTGGCAAGCAGCAGATTATCCAGCTGAAGGACACCGGCAATATGCTATTCATATTTCACTGTGACTCGCAAATAACAGCTTGAGAAGGTTGTGCTTGACATCAGATAGTGCAGACTGTGGCAGCACTGGGAGCAGGTGTTGCAGCAGATGGCTTAAGAGCGTAAAAAGTAGTATTGTAAATTACTGGGAGGCCGCTGTTGTCGCCCCGGCGGCACCCAGCACCGCCGGCTCCTCCATTCTCCCGGTGTTTCACATCATTTCTTTTCCTGAAATGGACCAATAGGGCCGGCGGTCCGGGCTGGATGGGGGGGCGTGGGGTGCATATTTACAGCGTTATTTTTAACGATGAAAATCTATTTAATCCAAGATCAAACAATGTGGAATGCTATGTGGCCGTCTTCTAATTGAATTCATATTGTCTGGCATTTGAACCCGGAGCGGCGAGGTGCTGCCTCATCACGGCCGAGGTGATTGAAACTGGCCGGGGATGTTTGAGGGTGGTGAGGCGCGGGGGGGAAGGGCTGCCTCTCACGGAGGCGTGACCAAAAAGCGTGGCCACACACAGACTATTTCAGAGGCAATCTGCAGCCAGGAGACATTTTTCAAATTAGGGGAGGGAAATTCTCGTGTGACAAGGACACTGAGGCAGAGAGGACAAGAGAGGCGCCGCGCCGGCTGCATGCAAATCGTTTTTTCTTTTTTTCTTTTTGCTCAGGTGGAAGAAAACGTAAAGGAAACATTAGGTGACGATGATGATGATGATGACGCCCCGAGTGCGTTGTAGTGGTGCTCAAAGGGAGGCGAGGCGCCAACTGAGTGCGACGGGAAGGAAAATCCTTCATATTTTGCGCCGACGAACTGATTTCTCTTTTGTTAAAAACTAAGAAACAAAGAGGGCCGGACTCCAGCTCTCAGACTAATAGGATTAATAGTTTCTATTTAAGAGACCAAAAGCCGCCGCCATTAGCGGAAATCCATGTTAATTACAAACCTTCATTAAGTCAGCACAGCTGTCAATGCCAGATAAAACGTGAGGCCGCTTCGACCCCTTCGGCCTCCGCTTCCCAATAACACGACGTCCATAGACTCTTAAGTCCTCGATGGCTAATGACAGAAAATCCAACTCCGGGTCGAGACCTGAGAGCTCACGGCTCCTCGGCGCCTATTGTGGGCTTTTTTTTTTTTAAGATAACAATCGCCTTTTCAAGCAGCTTCCCCTCGACAAGCTGCGGTCATGGAGCTCGTTCACTCAGCGGATTGATTTCAATAACAAATACCGAGTCAAGGTTTAACCCCAATATGTTTTTCTCTCTCTGTTTTTAAAATTCATAACCTGTAGTTGTAGTTCAAAGGACTCACGTTGCACCCGTCTTCAGGCATTTTTATAGTAAAAAAAAAAAAAAAATGAAAGCAAAATAAAAGCCTTCAGAAGATTTCAAGAAAAACGCCATATTTAGCCCTCTGTTTACTGCCTTCTGCAAAAAGACACCATTTTAACTTCCGGCGAAAATGTACATCAAAGGTACAGCATGGCTGTATCTTATAGAGCAGACAAAGTCAATGCAGTGCCCCCAGCTGGGGGTGTCAGCAACAACGAGAGAGGCGTCAGTTCCCTTTGTGACATCACAAAGTGAAGAATATAGAAGTACAGCTAGAAAAACTAGTCAGGAGTGGGTTTTTCTTATTTCTGGAGGGTTCAACAATAGGCCGGAGACTTCATATTTCTATTGTGGGGGAAGTGCGTTTGGCAGAAATTGGGCCTTTAAATTTAATTCTGAAAAAAAACCCCAAAAAACCGAACAAAACTCATGAGGCAAATTAAACACATTCCTGGCCAACGGTAAAAAGAGGATCACAAATCAGCCCCACTTTCCTAACGGCTGCGTTAATAATTCCTTTTTGTGGAAAACCCTCTGCGCTCCTACGAGGTGAACTTTATCTGCGGATAAAATAAAGAAGATCAAAAGGTTCGAATGGACGTGAACCTCCCTGAGGTGTTTCCCCAAACTAAAGGAACTGCAAAAGAATGGACGTGAGAGGTCCTGACACATACCTCAGAGGCTCCATGAGACGCAGGAGAGCCGGCGTCATTAATCACCATCGCAGGGCAACACACTCATACTCATCCCCATTGATCAGCTCTGCTGAGCAAACACCCGTCACCCCGAAGAACCTCCCACCTCTTCCTTTTTTATTTCTGTAGTGGAAAATTTAAATATCTAGCAAAAAAAAAAAAAAGAAAAAAAGTGCTCTGCTGTGGCTGAGTGCCCTGTTATACACCTGTAAGGAGGCTGAGCGATGTGCCAGCGGTTGTCTGAAGGAGAAAGACGAGGTGGCGGATCTGATTATCGGCTGCCTGCCCTTGCTGCTCAACAGCCTGCTGACTCTTGGCTGATAAAAAGAGGGGAAAAAAAAGACGGGGAAAAAAAATCCTCCTGTTCTCCGACTGAAAACCTTGAGATTCTCTGGCAGCCGGCTGATAATTTCCAGTTGAGTTTGATTGATGGAGTCTCACCTCAGTGAGCGCCCCCCGCCCCCTCCCCCACCCACCCTGACCCCTCCTGCCCTCCTCTCTCAGGCGCAATATAGCGACGCCGCTCATAAAGCAGGATGCATCATGGGGCTGCTGCGTGCGAATTCCAAATGCAATTGCGCTCTCTAAATTGTCGGCGTCGTCTGCAGAGCTGAACTACCGGAAAGGGGTGGGGGGGGTCTTGAGCGCCCGCCGCTACCCGAGGTGTCTTATTTTAGCGGTGACACTTAATTTCAGTTACTGTAATGAAACTGTGACGTGCAGCAACGAGACACGCACGCAGTGCCTGCAGGGCCCCCGAGCAGAGCCGAGCCGAGCTGAAATCGACGAGCGGTCCTGAGAAGGAACTGAATCCACTAATGGATTTAGTCAGAATTACGGCAAAACAATTTGTCTATTTGCTACCAGAAGCGAGTTAGCTTTATGTTTTTAGGCAGGCTGTGTAAAAGCGGAGCAGTTTGCCGCGGTCAGGGTTCAGGTTGTAAATAAACAGGAAGCTACCGCATGCTAGTAATAGAAGAGCTGCGGCCGCGGCTGCAGCCTGGACGCTGCAGTGACGGCAGTTTGTCGAGGATTGCAGAGAATTATATTAGTAGTATGTAAGTCATAAAATAGCTGTGTTTTAATACATTTTTCCAGTGTTTTAAGAGTCTTTTCAACACAGAGCTAAATACCGTGGGGCTGTAACGCTTTTGTTCATTTACAAATCAAAGCACATGTTTTCTACATATCCCATAATATACTATCTTCTCATATGAGGTGGGTCACCAAAACACTCCATCCACCTGCTCCACCTGCTCCATTGTGGTCAACCAGGGCAAAAAGTTTGTGCAGCGCTATTCTAGATGCCGTGTGTTCATCTAACATTCCTGCTGCTTCCTTCTGCCTGGCCGAAGCTTCAACAAGTAACGCGGAACCCTCAGTCCAGAACCGGACATTATTCAAAATGTTCATGAATTCAAAACTGATATTTCGCACCTACAGCACATTGTACACTGTTTATATATATATATATATATAACCGTGAAGAAGATTTGAAGTTTAACAGGCTCAGTCTTCACAGCCACAATTCCTTTGTTTGCACAAGCAACCAAACCACAGCCCTGCTGTCAGCCTCCAGGAATCGACGCAAACCCCCCCCCCAACTTTTCCCTTCTAAACACAACACTTTGTCGTTTGATCTCCGTCTGTCTCCCGATGCTGCGGGAGAGATTTGCTGTACCTCTTGCTGGGCTGTATCCGTCTGTCGTTCCTCTTCCACGTTATCCGCGGTTTGGGCGACGCTCTGGGTTTGCACTCCAGCGACACGTCTTTTCCAAGGGTGGCGACGACCCGCACGGGATTGTTGACAAAGACCGGGGCGGACGCTGTGGGACAGGAGCACACATTGACAACATTTTTCATATATAAAGAAAAAAAAAAAACCAAAAAAACGAGGGCATTTTAATCACTGCAGCGTTGTTGCATTAAGGTTAGACGGGTGTTTTGACAAGCTCTTTTTTTTTTGTTGAGCGCAATGCAAAATGTCCAGTGTTTAACACATTTTTTTGGACCACCTGTCATCAGAAGGAGAAAATAAATAATTTACAAATTCAAAAACCTGTTTGGATTCACTTTTTTGTATCTGAACGTAGGCCGACTCGCTGGGCTTCTCTGAGAAGCAAGAAATCAATTGAGCACAACGTTCAAGCGCTAAAACAGATTTTCCTGTACAAGAACGCAGGTAAATAACCCCAATATTGAATCTTCATCAATCAAATAATAATGTGCTTTACTATTTTCCGTACGTCAACAAATAATAGGAATATTTTAGCACTAAAAATACGATTTCAACCAAAGAGCTTTGACATGTTGGTGCATTAGACGTTAGAGAAATATTTAAATATTTACCACTGTGATTCATTTATGGCAGCTGAGGCGTAATCCTTACATCTAATAAATTTAATCAGCGCGGCGGCGTTTTCCCTCTCAGTGGATCAAACAGGAACTTAGTTTCAGACTGTTCTGGCCTTAATGACAGAAATGTCACTTTCATGCAATTGATGAAAAACGATTCCGACCGCATTAAGCAGCAGTTTATTTTCACATGAAGCGAGTACGTAACAAAAAATATATATCTAATGAGTTCGCTTTGAAATCTATCTGTCCCTTTGAGTGATAATTTAAAAAAAAAGTGTGATTTTTCTTACTGCTAGAGTGTAAAAGAAAAACAAAAAACAAAAAAAACAAAACAGTAACGACTGTTACGCCCCCTCAACGGTGGCATTTAAAAGCAATTACATTGCTTTTCAAAAAAAATAAAATAAAAAAAGCTGGAGGGGTTCAGAGTGACACGTCAGTTCTAATTCAGCCGTCACTCCAGTGACATAAATATACATGGCGTCGCGCTGTCAGGCTAATTATTAAATCGCATGTCGTCATGCGAATAATGACACGCTTGTGTAATTGGTTGTGTTTTTAAATTTTTTATTTTTTTTAAACGAGATTGTGCTTAACACACGCTTCACCCCGCTGAGGCGGTGGGAGTAATAAGTACAGGGAATAAACATGAGCAAAAATTATGTCTGGATTTGTTTTTATAAGCCAAAAAGTAATACAAGGTCTTCCAGGGCGTCCTGCTGGGCCGCTAGCGCGCAACCTAGCTCGGCATCGAGGCCACCTGCAGGCCACAAGGATTTGTCAACTACAATTATTCAAATCTGGCTGTGTGTGTGTGTGTGTGTGTGTGTGTTACTCTTTCTCTCTTTTATTGCTGACATTATCCACAATGACAATCCAATCCCATGCGTAGCCACCGGCGCTGTGTCTCTGAGCCGCTGGTAGCGTGAGTGGCAGAGGTCCCCGTGGACGCCGGGGAGGGGAGAGAAAAAAAACAAACCGAGCAGTTGTCGCCGGCGCTCGTGCGTCGTAATCAGGACGGGAGGCAGCCCGCAGCTGGTGACGGAACCCGCCGCCCTCCTTCCCCCGACCAGCCAGGGCCCGGTCCTGGGAGGAGAGCGGCGGGGTCGCCGGGCCGCTCGACTGCGGGCTGTTATTAGCCGCGTAATCCGTCCTGATGGTGTTTGCTTACGGACGTCTGGGCGGAGGCCCGGGTCACGCGGAGGAGAAGCCTCGAGGGCGGCTCGCACCAAAACATTCATCGCGCGCCCGCTCCCCCAGCGTCGTCTCTCCAGCCGCCGCCACTCCGAGTCCAGTGGGGTGCACGTGGTGGAGTGTTGCCAACTCCCCAGCGAGAAAAGCAGCTATTGGCTGTCCCGAAAGTCGCTCCAAGTCGCTCAATGACGTCATCGGCTAGTTTGTAATGTGCGCAAGTCATTGTAAAGGGCACAGTTGGGCTGCGTGTGAAAGAAACAGGGTCGTAGGAGAGACAAATAAATATGTTGCTTCTAAGGGGAAAGAGAGAGTCTGGCCGGAGTTACTTTTTTCTCTTAAATTTAGTTTGGTCTTTTTGACTTTATCGTCAACGTAGGAGCCAACAAGGACCATATGAGTAACCAGAACCATAGTAAATGAAAACAGAGTAACCATTTTACCACATTACCACATTTTCACACAATATTCAGTTCATTCCCAGACTGGACACTGGGGTATAAACATGTACTGTGACCCGCTTAGAGGGATGGAGAGATACATGGTTTCACATCCGAGTCGGCAAAATTCTCCAAGAGGAGCAAAAAAAGTCCCTACATTTGTCACTAATTACGTTTTTGAAAAAAGAAAAAGTGGCTGGAGTGGTCCGAATATTTGCTAAATATATCGAGAAAATTGTCACTAAGTTGGCAACACTGTTTACAATGGCACAGACAAACCCGTGATGTTCACGCCTCACGAAAAAATGGTGACAATGAGAATCCTTGTTACTGCTTGCAGCACTTTATTGGGTGTTGTCTTTTTACAGCTCCGAACCCATTCAGCCATTTGCCGTTTGCTCTCTCTGCTCATCAATGCACTCGTGGCCACAGGGAGTTGGAGCTACTCTACTCCGCTAACCGCGAGTTGCCAGTTAGCCGAATAACAGTCACTACTTTGGGCAGTGGGAGGGAGCCGGAGTGCAGAGACAACATGCAAAGTCCACGCATGAAGGTGGAAATCGAACCCACAACCTTCCGGCTGCGAGGCGGCAGCGCCGACCACTTCACCGCCGGTTAAACTCCACTCAGGCCACTTTGGGTTTCTGGTGGGTTCAGCACTTGCGTTGATTTGAAACAGGACTGGTCTGGAATTAGAATGAGTCTGGAGTCTTTTATTTCAGGAGGCAGAACCGACTGACAGGACTGCCTCTGCACGTCATTAGGATGGACACTCAACCAATCAGGGGATCGATGTGAGCGAGGAAGCAGCAGCCGCAGCAGCAGCAGCAGCAGCACCACAGCAGTCAGACTAAAGTCAACAAACCAAGCAACAAAACTGGAGTGCAGAGGATTACTGAACTCATCATCGGCTAAAGTGACAAAGTGTCTTCAGATTGGATTTCAACTTTTGTAACTGAAAAACCAACTCTGAAAACAAGACACTGGTTTGAAAAGTGCATCAAAGGGTAAGACTCCATCAAGGTCAAAACCAGAACCAAAACCAAACCGAGGTCCGGGACCGTGATCCGAACCAGGACCTGTTACAACACTTCCATGCACAAACCAAACAAAACAACAGGATACTTTTCCATGTAAGCAAAGCCGCCGCTGCCAAACACTGATTGAGTTCACGGCACACTGACCTGAGCCTGATGGCTGAGAGATAAACATCTGACAATGTGTATCTCCAACAAAAGGGAAGAGCAACCAGAGGAGAACGGAAACCAAAACTTTGTTTTGTCTGCCTCCATTGTTGTAAGATTTTCAAAATGTCACAGATTCACCCTCAACAAAGGGCACGGCACACACACACGCACGCACGCACACACACACACACACACACACACACACACACACACACACACACACACACACACACACACACAGTAAATCAAGCTGTCGCTCGGGGAGAGCTGAAAGGGGAGTGGGTGTCACCAGATGTGTCCCGCTATGGAAGATGACAAGGAGAAAATAGTGCATTAACGCCGAGCGGAGGACGGCCTTCAGCCCGAGGAGCAGCGCTCCTCCTGACCCTCGCCGTCCTTGGCTTCTCCACGTGTGGGCGAAACACGTTTTGAAGACGCTGATTTTCAAAAGGCCGAGTTGAAAAACCAAACAAGCAAAAAAAAAATAAAAAAAAATCAGCTATCAGCTATCAAATAATTGATAGCTGATCATCCAGTAACAACAGCCGACGCTGACTCCATAAATATGGGATGTCCGCAGTGAAGGTTGTTTTTCTCTCTCTCTGGGTGGGGACGGTGATGCGGGCGTCGCGCTGATGACAGACGATGGAGCGGAGATAAGACCCTAATGGACTCATTAAACTCCATCAGAGGAAGCACTGGTGTGTCTCGCACAGTGTTTGCTCCCATTAGTATAAATCTGTACCTACAAGTCATTGCTTTTCATTCCTGCGAGCTCCTGCGGCCTCCTCCTGGCTTCGTGAGCACGTCGCTGTGACTATGAGGGCCCTTCTGGTCTTCCTGTCGTCCACCGCCGCGGTTAAACCGGGGACCGCTGATTGGCAATCAGCGCACCTTGTGGCCCAGCGTGTCTCCTCCACTCGCATTTAAATTTCCTTTACCAATCACCTCTAAAAACATTCGCTAAGGTAAAAAAAAAACCCAAACAATTTTCATCCTTTTCTTTTTTCTGATTAGCATGAATCTAAAATGACCGGACAACACAGCAGTGCAGTGCATCCGGGGTTCTGTGGTACTTCCGGCAGTCCAAAGACCACGCAATGGAGTAGCTGGCAGTTCGAAAACTCAACGAGAACTCCTACCCAGACATGGGCGGCCCGGCGAACTTGAAGAATCTCTGTTGATAGTAAGTAAGTAATCACTTTTTTCACTGTTTTGTTTCAATAAAGAGCTAAATATCGTTTGGCTACTTTGATTTATGTTCTTATTAGGAATCTCTGTTATTGTTACAGAAACCACACAAACATACACACACACACACACACAAACAGGAGAATGATAAAAGCCCTGAAATGGACTCCGCCTCTATTTTCTACCTGAAAGAACATCACTCTGCCTGGACCGGACATCCTCAATAGATTGCTGCACATCCCAAGATCCGTCCAGCTGTAACATCGCACGGTGCGGATGAACCTACCTAAAATCTTGAGTTCAGCGCTGGAGTAGACGGCCCCGTATTTGTTCTCGGCGACGCACTGGTACATTCCGGAGTCCATAGGCAGCACCTTGTGAATGGTCAGCTCTCCGTTCACCACCTCCAGCCGACTCTGGGAGAGGTAGAGCGAAAGGAAGAAGAAGCGTCTGAGCGAAGATATTCTTTGCACATTGAAAGGGCTGCAAATGCAGCGGATTCAGATGTTTGAAGGTGCGAGAAGACACAAGGCCGAGGTGGGCACCTGGGACGTCAAGGGCAAGCCATTACGAAGCCAGCGGTAGGTGGGCCGGGGCCTCCCCGTGGCCTTGCACTCCCACTGCAGCTTCTCCCCGCTATCCATCTGAGTATCATTAATCATTCTGACCCACTGAGGGAGGGCTTGGAGACAGCGTAGGGAGGGGACGGAGGGAGAGAGAGAGAGAAAAAGAGAGATTTTAGAATAAGTAATTTATCCTTGAGAGCAGACAGGTACGGGCCGCCACATTTAGATGTGGAGAAAGGAGAGCGCAGCGCCGCCATCACGCATTATTAAAGGTCACGCAGCCCATTTATTCAATATGTTAAGTTGAATAACAAAAAAAAAAAAGGCATTGAACCGAGTCAAGCTTTGTCTGGATTTATGCTTTTTCAAATCATTGTGTCTGGCAGCATTAGACTCATTTTCATTTTCATTTTTATATTACACTCCAGACTGCGGCGGAGATGCCTCGCATGAGTCATTATCAAAAGACACCTAAAAAAACCCCAAAAAACAGCCTGTGAATCCGTTTATAGCCTCCTAACTGAAAAAAAAAGAAAATATATATTTATATATATATTAAAAAAAATGTTGACATAGCACTCGCAGCCAGCAAGCAGCAAAACACTTGTGTGATCTTTTGTCAACATGCATTTGAATAGCGATGATGACTGTATATAAATGCTGCTTTTTCTCCCACAAAAAGCCTCCTCATTGCTATTCTCTGCATACGGCGCCTTCGGATTCCTGTTTTTTTTTTCTCCTCCTCCCCCTTTTTTTCGGTGGAGGTGTGATTGAATGATTTGGTCAGGAGGGTCCGGCTCACAATGAAAGTTCACACAACCGGCCCGACCTGTGTAAATTACATTTAGCGTGAGGCAGCTACAAATTAGCCTCCCCCATTCTCCCTGTGATGTCAACAGAATGGAGCTTGCCAAGAAGTGCAAAGCCTGGGAAATGTGTCCCACCGAGGCCGGGCCGGTTCCATTATCTCGCTCCTGTGCACATGGCACACGCTGAAAGGAGAAGGAGGGGGAAAAGGAGGAGGAGGCAGGCACCTCCGAGATTGGGAGGCGATTTCGGTCGCGGATGTTTGTAAACATTGGTCGGGGAAAACTTCCAAACTGAAGGCGGCGGAAGTTTGCTGTAGCGCCGCGGTTGTGCTTGAGAAGTTGAAAACTGTATTCACGCGCTGCTTGACACTTGGAGGCTCAGCCATTTGAAATGGACCGTTTTCCTTCAGATTGCACTCAGACTTACACTGTGGATGTATTTCTAAGAACTGGGTACCGTACTGGCAGTTTGGTGGCACAACAATTCTTTTCCGGTGGTCATTCGAGGTACTGCAGCCAAAACCCTTATGGGCCTTATGGTTACCGGGGGCTTGGCGGACACTCACTGCTCGTCATGTAAAAGACCATCATAGAATTTGCAAAAACGCGACAAGGCTGTATAACCGCCGGCATCAGCAAGCACTTTCAACTTCCTGTTCTTCCACTTCCTGTAGACACCCGTCTACGGCGGAAGGGACGGATTGTTACACCTGCGGGGTCGCAATAAAAACACTCTCAGACACGCGCGAAAGCAGGCAGATTACTCAAGACGCGGCTCATCAGCCTGCTGCGGCTCTCGTGCGGCCGCTCAGGGACGTAAATTAGATCTTTTTCTTTTCTTTTTTGCTTCGCTCCGACTCACTGTAGACCTGCAGGTGTCCTTTGAAAGCGGTTCCTCCTCGGGGATTCTCGGCTTTGCATTCATAAGTTCCCGAGTCCTCCAGCTGAATGTTGGGGATTTCCAGCACCGCCTGGGACTTGCGGAGCCTCGCCTTTTTGGGGATGTTGCCATTTATCTTCCTCCATGTGATTGTCGGCACTGGACTGTGACGAGAGAGGAACGGGGGATTAGCCGTGAAGCGGGCGAGTGTGAGTGCGTGGACACATACAGTCAAACATTTCATCTTTATTGTATTAGCCTGTGTTAGTTTCTTGTCTGAATTATTAATACTGTATATATGTACACAGATAATTTTGCAATGTACAATTTTCTATCAATTAAGATTATTCACAAAGCCTAATTACTTTAAGCCCCAATCTACATTCAATTCACCGCCTTTTAAAAAACACATGTTCCAGCGCAGTATGACTTCCTCATTAGAGCCGGCTTGGCTGCAGCAAGAACATCAAAACCCCAACAATAGCCAGACTGATTCTAATGGTGGGTATTTAAGCCGCTGCCATCCGCGGGTGTATTTTTTTCCTTCTTCTCTTCCTGCTTCCCTCCTGTTAGATCTCTGTAGTTGATGTCTCGCAGCCGACACTGGCCGCCTCGCCGCGCTCTCGCTCGCTCGCTCGCTCACTGCAGCATTGTGTGACAACGAGACGTGACAGGTGTCTGCAAAATGGAAATGTGACACTGTGCAAACCTCCGCTGAACCCATCAATCACCGAGCCCCAAGATGGAAATCTCACATCGCCACGTTTTTCTTTTTCATCTCGCTTTCAATTCACAAGGACGCACCGAGCGCGTCGGCATTCGCCGCACGTTTCATGTCGGACAAGAGCTTGTGGACGTCTCCTTTGGCGTCGTGCAAAGCGCGCTTCTCATTATCTCACAGTGATGCATGTCACTCACGTGTTGAAAAATAAAATATACTAGTATACAGAATTTTTTTTCATTCATTTATTCCCTATCTATCTATATCTATATCTATAAATGCACATGAGATGATGGCATTTAATGGCAAATTCAGCAACACTGTGATCATTTACTTCAGTTTATTTTCAACCAGTTAAACACGAATCCAATCACATAATGACGAAAGGCAGCTCGGTGACGACTGGAGCCCCGGGTAAACACAAATATCCGTGTTCCTAATGCGGATTCATTCGATAAGACCTGGCAGTCTCATTGGGCGGACAACTGGAACAAAACCACAGCCGCAGAGATGGCATCGTTACTCTGGAATGTAGCATTGAACCGCTGCTCTTCTACTTTGTTATTAATGGGGGATTTTGTTAACCTCCGCACCAGCTAAAAAGTGCCGACAGCTACACAACTGAGCAAAATCTATAGAGACCTGGGAGGGCTGCGAACGAGAGAGTGAATCTCTCCGAATCCATGACAGAGTTTCTCTTTGCAGACTAAATAATGAGCCCCGGGGCCTGTACATGTTCACAGGACTGAGGGGGTGGGGGTGGGGGTTGGACTGATGGCGACTGATGGGAATAGACTCTAAAGTGAGTTCAGAAGCTGGAAACTCTGCCCGTCACTCCCCTCCTCGGCGTGTGCAACTGTGGCTGTTAAATGTTGAGCACCGTTTTGCAGGCGTCCCTCAACCTGGTCGCCAAAGTTTAGTTTGCAATTTACACGACAACAGGCGAGCTCTGCTGATTGCATTTTAATTAGCGCTCCACACAATTACTGCACTCTGAACGGCTAGATCCAGGGTATGAAGGTTGAAATCAAACCCTTTACAGCCCCCGCCCCGCACAGAAAAAAAAAAAAAAAAGATGCTGGAGGATCGGTTCCACTATTCAAATCAAGATATCATTGAGCAGAAATGGTCCTCTGCCACTTTCAGGTACCTGGGACAAAAGCAGCCGCACTTTATCTGGACGTACTGAGCAAAAAACTGCGGTCTTGTAAAAAGAAGAAGAAAAAAAAAGGTCGTAAGCAGGCGGCGAATAAAAACGTGGCGTCATTAAGAGTCGCTTTCCGAGGCTGCTGACACGGTGGTCCTCGGGCCTCTGCGCAACTCAGTGAGGAGAGCTAAAAAGGGTTTTAAGGGCTTTATTTCCTCCGCAGCCGCTGCAAAGCGTTGGACCTGCAGTCGGAGGCAATTTCAATAAAACAGCTCCCACCGCCGTGCCGCGCATTGTGTTCTTTGAAGTTGAAGTGTTCTGAGTGGGGACGAGTGGGAGAATGCGTTGGCCATTAAACGCGCGCGCTCGCGCTGTCTCAGAACCACAGCGGCGAACGTCGTGCCTCGTGAAAACGAACAAAGCGAGTCGGGCCGGGAGTGCATTCGTCGCTCTGCGGTTCTTCAACTCTCCAACGCCCGCCTTGGGTCGACGCACAACCAGTCAGCCTTCCTTCTGTGGTGTGACACAAACAGGAAGTGGCTGCTGCCAGGCGTCGCTAAAGCCAAGCGGCAGGAAGGAGCTAAGAGAGCCGAGCTGCTGCTAAAGGGATTAGCATGGATGCTGCAGCGGTGGCAGTTTTATCAGACCTGGACGGTATTTCTGCATTAAAAGAAGAAAAATAAATAACATTGGAGAGTTTTCTCTGTCAAAAAGATTTGTTTTACTCCCCGACTGGCTTTGCTAATATTTTAGCTGAACAGCAGCAGGAAGGTTTGAGCTTCTATGTTGCTATGGCTAAGGATTCCTCCAATCGGCTACCGTTGTTGTTGTTTTAAGGCCCTCCCCATTTCAAATGTTTGCCGTTTTATTATTGGTTTTTACAACACACAAACCAAGTAACCAAGTAAGTAAGTAAAATATTTTATCATTTGTTTCAGCTGAAAGGACGCATTAAACTTGCCAAATGTGCTCTTTTGGCTGCCACGTAACCCCTCAGCGTCTCTGTTTACATCAGGCCGACTCAGACAAACGCTTCCAGGCGTCAGTATGGTAAACATGTCAAAAGTGTAACTCCCAGTCTGTAAACCCATAAATATTTCATGGATTTGAAAAAAAAAAAAAAAAAAAAGGAAAACAAATATATATATATATATATATATTCTGTTTGAAGGCTGAGCTAAAGTTCGGCTCGACAGCATCAATCAATTTTTTTTTTTACCCATAATGCCATCTGTGCACAGGCAAACAAAAGACAGGTTTCCTCACCGGGTCCCTGTCAGCCTCGGGGTCTCCTCGGCTAGTTGACTTTCAAAAGACAAACTGAACTCCCACGCCCCTCCCCCCATATCACGGTTTGTTGCTGATGACTTGTGTCGGGAGACTGAACAAAACACATTTTTACAAACAATCCATCTGGGGTGTCAGCTCAAATAGTGTGTTTCCATAAATCTTTTGAGAAAAATTCCAACTCGAACAACTGAAAGTAATCCCCCCTAATTTCTCTCTCCATTCACCTGCAGGTTTTGTTTCCCTGTTTCCTGCCTTAGCCATGTAGCTCTGTCCTGTGGGCGAACTAGGCTTTACGTTGCCTCATTAATTCGCATTAACACAACACAGCACACACATTTTTGATTTATTTTTTCTTTTTAAAGCCAATTTTCAAAGGATCTCTTAAATTTCACTTGACAGTTTATGTAAACGCATCAACAAACCCCTTAGAAGATTTTTCAAAATCATGGAAATAATTTGTGCAATTAGAGTGTTTTACAAGTTTTACATAACATGACCCGGTAACTGTAAAATCTTGCGTCTGTGCTGCAAAAAATAAAATAAATAAAATAAAATGAAATGATTGTGATTTGGCCTGTTATTAAAGAGGTTATCAAAACGAAGAAACTGCTAAATTGACTTTTTCTAGTTATTTTACTCCAACCTAGTGCCTCACCGCTGCCCTTTGTCTGTGGCCTGCCAGCGCCCTGAAGTCACAGGTAAATATCACGGCAGCCAACTCACACACGAAACTCTACCCTGTCTTACGGCACTGCGATCATAAATATTGATCAAGAGGAAAACAAAAGCAGTTTTAACTTCATCCTCGGTGCTATATAAAGACTGGCATTTCTTAATGGGGTGCACTGATAAATCATTCATCTCAATGTATAAAGGGTAAGTCACCGGGACGCTCGTCTGACTGAGAGCCTTGGTGCACAAATTGCTTCAGTGAGGACCGTTCAGGTCGAGGACTCCAGCTGCTCGCATCCGTATAAAACTCATGCATAGCCTGATGGGAAAAACTGGGAGGGGTGGTGTGTGCATGTGAGATGAAAGTGCAGAGACAATATATTTAGGAAATGACTTCCCATAATGTGGATGATTAATTGACATCAAGGTAAACAATTAAAAGGTGCTTAGTCACTGTGGATCAGAGTCTGTTTGGTCTTAAGGTGCAAGTGAGCACGGAATAATTCATGAGGAACAATTGTAAACAAAATGGAGTTCAGTGGGGGTGGGGCGCAGGGTGGAGAGGGTTTTCTTTTCCAGGACTTCAGCATAACATTAAAAGTTCAATTTTAGAACTTTTTATTTATTTATTTTTTTTCAAGTGCCTGCCCTGCAGTGCAAACCACTTCCACGTCAGTCTTCGCAGTTACTCAGCGTCGACTCCGGAGCGATCCAGAAATTTCGTATCCATACTTTCACTTAATTAATCAATTAATTAATCTTAAAAAAACAAAACAACGCAATGTGCAAAATTCCGATTGTAAAATGAAAACAGTCGTCAAGTCTCTGGACTTCCAGCGACGTTGACAGTCGACTTCACTATTTACAGATAGACTTTTTGAGATCTCGAAAAGACCGCATTTAAACCTCAAAAACAGATCTGTTCTGCTAGCATTTTACTGACCTGTGATAAAAGTGAAAATGTTGAAAGTTGTTTTGATGCAAAGAGCCTCAAGTTAGACGTTTCTTGACTCGAGGACAAGAACAAAGCAGCCGGAAGGTGAGTGAATGAAGAGGGTGGATCCAACTAACTTACTAACCTGAGAGAGTTACATCATAAAGGGTTGAAAAACTTAATAAAAAAATGAAACCAGTCAAAAGAAACAAAGGAGGAACTTTTCCCTTTTCTGAGATGTTCGGGGGCGAAAGTGGAAAAAATAGAAAATATGCGCAGTGCTTTTCTTCACTCGAGGCCTGAAATATCTAAATGACTTCTGATCACGGTATCCACTTTCAACGACCAAACAAGGTGACCCGCGGCACATGGAATCCAGTTTGTGTTTGGATGACAGACCTTATTTCCGCTAATATTCAGGCCAGACTCTTGCTAACATTAGTAACTGTGGCGAGTGATGTGGTTTTCAGTCTCCGCGGACCAGAGTGTCTTTTCCCTCCTGGCAGGAAAACCCTTCCCAATTTCACCGCCCCCCCCCCTCCTTTCAGACATAACCTTGGCTTCCCACATTCATAACAGACCCTGAAAGCACCCGGGAAACACAGATACATTAGGGCTCTCAATTATGAGACGCACGGGTCCCTCGGGCTGAATTCCCTCTCCAGTTCAGTTCCCCAACCTCCACACACACACTAACATGCCATCTAACAACTGGTCCTGGCCGCCCTGCACTCTACACTCACTTAACAGCCTGCCTGGAGATAAGAAAAAAAACAAACAAACATACATCTGCCTCCCATTCAGGTAACACAATAATGCCACTTAAAGAAGATGGGCGGGTGAAACAAAGCAGGTATTACATGAAGGATCCCTCAGGAGCACAGCCGCGGCGGCGGGCTGCGGCGGGCTGCGGCTTCCTGTTCCGGCCGATTAGCATCGCGCAGCTGTGATAAACAGCAGTGCGCGTCTGTATGCGGCGCGTCGTCGGGGGTGCACTTACTTTCCCAGAGCGAAGCACTCCAGCCTGACAGTCACTCCCCTGGCAGCCAGCACCGACGTGGGGAAATGCACCTCGATTTTGGGCTCGTACTCGCCCATGACACCTGGATGAGGTCGAGGACAGAGGAGAAGACTGTGTAAATAAGCAGGTTAAAGCTGTATTCTGGACACGACCAAGAGTGAACCTTGTCAGACCCGAGAGAGCAGCCCTTTGTGATGTCACTGAGAGGGCTGGCACTGCCTCCTGTTCCGCCTCATTTCCATCGACTTCCGAATTTGCCGAATTTGGCGAATGTGCAGAACGTTCAGCAAAGCAAAGCATCGTTTTTAAGGCAGGAAGCTAAAAACTGAGTTGAGTTTGAGATTTGGTTCTATTTTCTTTTGTTGCTGGAAGCTGTGATAAGAGGGTAACAATGCAACGCTTCCTGTATTTTTTCCGGGTGATTAATTATTGGAGGATATTTCACTGGCATGCAAGATGAATAAACAAAGGTCTGAAAGTGAGCAGAATAAGAATTTGCAGTTTAATGCACTCCCGCAGTTTGCTCATTATCCTCACGAACCACTTACTGTTCAGTAGCAGGTGCGCTTTACATTAAACAGAAACACTTAAGCATATTCATCACTTAAAGGCTCCCAAGTAAAGACAAAGTGCGACACGATGAATGACACCGAGGGTAGGCAGGGGGAAATCTGCTGGCCGCATCTGAGCACACAGCAGAGGAGACGGCAGATAAAATGTTATCACTCTTGATAAAAATCTCCAGTGTAAGCCATATCCAGAGCGACGGGCCTCCCCCCCCGCTCATCACTTGCACCCATTTGGAGAACAATTTTCTGGCGAGCGGCCGAAAACACCTTCAGAGGGGATTTTATCCCCATTATCTTCCTCGACGTGCACATTACGTGGACATTTTTAACCTTTGCAACAGAAAACACAAACTGGTCGGGGCTGAAAAGCGAACGCGGCGTTACGCATGCGGCACTGCGACGCTGTCACGTACCCGGTGAATGTAGGACAAATGACCGCTGTGACATTTGAGAAACCATAATCACTTCTTTTTAAAAAAAATAAATAATAAAGTGAATATGTGACCGTCCACAAAAGGAATAAAGGGAGTTTTATGATATTTGTTCCAAAGAAGTTTCGAATTTCAATCTAGTTCTCAACATTTATGGCACCAACGCAGCCTTTCATACATAATGAAGTCGTAATAGTTCATCGGCTCGTGGCGTGTTCCGTATATTATTCAGTCTCGGCGACCGTGTGCGCGACGCAGCTCAGTGGGAAATGAGTCCTGTCTCGCTGTCCTTCAACACTGATGGAGCAGAGTGAAAAGAAAAGGTCCTGTCTCGCTGTCCTTCGACATTACCGGTAGTGCAGCCTACATCCGTGCTGCCATTCCATTTACCCAACATTGCATTTGTCCGAAAAAGTTTTACTCAACGGTAAAAAGCAAAAATCAATCTTGAAGCAGAATGACGGGTTTAAAACAAGGCTGGACTACTAGTTTTATCATCGGCGGCCCTCAAAGGCTCCAGCAAACAACTTAGAACACTCAGACCAAAGAAAGTAGGAAGTACGTACAGATTAACTTGGCAGTTGGCAGAACAAATGCTTCTGTTTTAAACCATAAAGGTATCGAATCGGATTTCTCTATTGATCAAACAACATTTCTCTCCTGCTTTTTCCATTAATCCACACATTTGACAGGCGGCCTGCACTCTCCTAATTAAACTGTCACACTTCCGCTGTAGTGTTATTCAGAAAGCCCGCAGGAGCAATAACGCAATACGATGTGACGACTACTACCACTACTATTTTTTTTTTTGTTCAACTAAATATATAAAGACTTGGATCTTGGGCAGTAATATAAATAACAGGAACTTCAAATAATGTAACACCTGTGCTGTCAACTCACTGGCAGAAAGTAAGTGAACCCAGACAAACAACCACCCGGTGGACTGACACCGTGTCAGTGAAAACAACCGAAATCTAATACAGCCGCGGCCATAAGGCCCTCAATAATATTTTGCTCTTAATAAAGACACAACGCCGTAATGGAGGCAGCATATGGCTGGAAGCGGCGCGTTTCGCTGCAATGGTAGCGAGGGAATGATGACAATAACAACATCAGCGCTGCAGTTACACTAAAAGCTTCGGCACCTGTAGGAAAACGGAGTCTTTTTCTGCTGCGTGACGGCAAACGGAACGGTGCATTGGGGGATTCGCCCATTAGATCTGAACCTTTCGTGGTTTTCATTCTGCCTCGTGCCGTCTCTTTAATTTAACAGCCTGTTGTCATTCCAGCTTTGGAATGACAGCAGTTTGCATTCAGAGGTATCAGCGGAAATGCACCTCTTTAGAAAAGGAAATGTTTGTTAGAATTTTATGTCTATGTATTGGTGGTAAAAAAAACTATAAACAAAAAAACAGCAACACATTGGTAGGATTTTAAGTCTTAAACATATAACGGCGCTTGTCTGTAAATAACCTCCTGACGTTTCGGCGTAAGGAGGAATTTTCTTCCTCCAAGGTGGGGCGTGACAGAGAAAGTTTGAGAACCACTGCCCTAATGCCATGCAAGTCTATGGGGTCAAAGGTCAACTCAGTCCTAGAAACATGAGGCCACTTGCAGGTTCATTGGGATCCCTCAAGACACAGCCACGTCAAATTTGGGGCTTCTAGCCCATGAGGAACCCCGAAACCCTAACCCTAATTCCAGCAGTAACCCTAACCCTAACCCTAATTCCAGCCTTATCACTAACCCTAATGCCATGCAAGTCTACCAATTGCAGGTTCATCGGGATCTCTAAAGACACAGCCACGTCAAATTTGGGGCTTCTAGCCCATGAGGAACCCCGAAACCCTAACCCTAATTCCAGCAGTAACCCTAACCCTAACCCTAATTCCAGCCTTATCACTAACCCTAATGCCATGCAAGTCTACCAATTGCAGGTTCATCGGGATCTCTAAAGACACAGCCACGTCAAATTTGGGGCTTCTAGGGAGGGCATGACAAATTTTCTTCCTCGAAGGTGGACCGTGACAGAGAAAGTTTGAGAACCACTGTCATAAGCTGCGTTTCCATTACCCCTAGATTTGCACAAAACCTAAATACCGCACTAAAAAACTGGTAATGGAAATGTCTGAACTTTACAAACAAAAGGTTTTTACACTCTCATGAGGTGGTTTTTCAGACGTATCCATATGGAGGTATATCGCAAAAGTGTCACGGAAACACTTTTCCTCATTTACACGTCAGCGGAAATGACGTACGGGGTCTCGTGACCAGTTTACTTCAAGCTAAAACGGCAGGTTATGTTTGGCTGGAGAAGGAGACGGAATATTTTTTATATCAGTAATCAAAAGAGAAAAATAAAACAACCATTCTTGACTGGAGACAAACGCAAACAAACAAAAGCGAACGTAATTCTAGAACTACAACTTTTGCGCATCAACACCATTAAATGGAAACACCTGCAAATCACAATTGTACTTTGTCGAAATTTCAGAAATATTGCTTTTATTTTGCGAAAAACACATCAGAATATCCAGTCTAGCAGGAGGCACATTTTCTGCTGGAGGCTGTAAACAGAGGGCTAAAAGCTGAGTGCTCCAGAGTTTTATGGGTAATTAACCACACTAGTCTGCTCCACAGGTACCCTGGATAAAAAGCGCATAATGTGGGATCTTAGCCATATACATGAAAGTAATGTTTGCATGTTTGAGCTCCGCGGGCGTCTCAAAGCTGCGGCGCCTGCTGTTCCGTGTTTTTGCTTCCTTTTCAGACGCGCTCGTATGAAAGGGAAGCACGTTAAAGTTGCTTTTGTTTGTTGTTAAAAACAGCGCATTAGTTCCAAGCTCAGCACTTAGCCGAGCGTCACTCCGTGCCGCTGTGGAAATTGACAATCAATGGCTTCCTGCAGGCTGTAATGGAGGCCAGGGGCGGGCTTTGATTAAGAGAGTGGCGGCCGGAGCCGACAGCGCCGACGCAACCATCCAGCTTGAGCTGTCGGTCGGGCGACAATCACTCACTCTCACTCGGGCAAGCGGCCGTGGCGTCTGATTGGTCCGTTTCCAAAGGCTGTTCCCTTCACGACACGGCCACATTTTGAACGGCGGCTGCGGGGTGAGCCAACACAATTTTATTTTTGGCAGCTGAGGCACTAATTCGCAGTGTAGACGGGCCCGCGGAGCGTCCCGGGGTTTGTCAAGCTTCATGTGCCAGGAACACTCGCTGGCATATTGGACGCACAGCTGCGGAGACACCGGACGCATGTTGTCGTCCGCTGCCGCAGGTAACAGCACGGCCAGCCGGCCGGCCCCGTCAAAACACGTCGCCATCTGCGCACAGACAACAGACGTTTTCGTCTGTTAAAAATATGAAATGATTCGCGATGAACAGAAACGAAGCACTGACACATTTCCAGAAAACGACGTCTTTTGCATTTTGCTTAACAATCAGTCCAGTGTGGTACTGACGTGTGCACAGTCTTACTTTGGCATGTCTCTGGAGCATGTTTTTTTTCTTTGTATTGTGTTATGCATTTCTTATGCATTATGTATTATGGCAACATATAAAGCAGCAGATGCAGCAGCAGAAGCCGTAGATGCAGCAGCAGCAGCAGCAGCAGCAGCAGCAGCAGCAGCAGCAGCAGCGGCAGCAGCAGACTAATCCTGAAGAGATACATTTGTCTTGTGACATTAGGAGGAAACCTGGTTCCGAGGCACAAAGGCCCTTTCACAGTTTCGCCGGGGGGGTTGAAATCTCAGCGGCTCTTTCAAACCCCGGACAATGACAGCCACTTGTGTGAAGTGATGGACGTGTCTTTGTCTCGTCAGATGGCGAAAAAAACAACAAAAAAAACCAACACAAAACCCAGAAACCCTGCAGGTGAAATCCACACCTGAATGCAGCAAACAGCACGGCTCCTGAGAGGGAAGTATAAAGGTGCGACGTCTCGTCTGCAGCGACGGCCATCGATTCCGGTAATTTTCTATGCTGCGCATGATTTCCCTGATGGCCAGTTGCATCAAAGAGGAGCTGCGGAAGCTCCACATGCATTGTTAAAGGACCGCCCGGCCATCGAGCCGCAGTGTATATATTGAACACTTTCTGTTGGCATGAAAGTTGTTTTCGTAAAAGACAAGGCTGTGCAAATCTGTCTGATATCAAAGGCCCCGTTTTCAGATCTTCATTTTTCATTGAGGACTCGGTGGGTCAGTCTCACATTGTTAATGAACTAAACTAAATGAGTAAAATCTAATAAAATGAAACTCGAGACTAATGGGGAAACGAGGATCGGGGCCACAAGAAGAGAAAAAAAAAATATTACAGGAAGGAGATTTTTATTTAAGTTTTCATTTCGAGTTTTAAGTTGAAATTTAATGTCTAAAGTCATAATTTCGTTAAAAAAGTCGAAAGATTACATTTCGTGAATAAAGTTTCACAATTTTTGTGAAAACAAGTTGACATAAATAAAGTGGAAATTGGCGAGCAGACTGGATGAATGGTGGATTAACCCAACAATTAAAAGTAAACTGCCGAAAACAGGTGTATCCCACAAGGTTCACCCACAGTAATCAGGAAACTGGTGAAAATGGAACTACTCCACTCGACTTGCACGCAGAGCCTTTCCACTTTATTCTCGACCATATACCAGCCTGAAGGGGGCGTTCTTGAGTGCCCTCCTTGTGCTGATCCCCAAGCCGGGATAAATGCAAGGCTTTGTGTCAGGAAGGGCCTCCAACGACAGAACCTTAAACCTTCACTAAACAGTCTAATCGATTGGCTGTGGGAGCCTTGAAGGGAGCAGCTGAGAGGATTTGCTTGCAACTCCAGAAAAGTTCTTTTCTTGTGCAAGTGTGTTTATATAAGTAGATATGTGCGCACACACACACACACACACACACACATACACACACACACACACACACACACACACACACACACAGCAACATTTTCACACTTTCAGGTAAACAGAAAAAAAGGGTGTCTGAAGCTCTGCAGTTCATGCGTTAAAATCCTGCAGATTTGTCCGGCCAGGACCGTTCAAACGGGTCAAAGCTCATTCTTTGCAAACGCTGGCGCGGATCTGAGAAGCTCACCGTCGGTCCGGAGAGTCAGCGGTGTGGGAGGGCTCAGGACTCGGGCATTGGTCGCCGTGTTCTTCACCAGGCAGATGTAGCTCCCCACGTCAGACGGCTGCACCTTGGAGATGTAAAGGTTCCCCGTGTGCTGGGAAACGAAGCGGCGGCTGTCCTCAGCAACGAAAGAGGGGAACTCGTTAAACACCCAGCTGTAGATGATCTCTGGAGGGATGAAGCGGGAGACGTTCAAATTACTAAAAATAAAATAAAATAAATGCAGTCACTCAGTGCAGACTTTGCTAGGAATACTTCCTGAAACACTCAGCAGTAAGTCTGACTAAAGTCATTTATATCTGTTCTATTGCAGGAACTTGGATCAGACTTGGTATTTGTTACTGACGCATCAAAAGTCCTGAATGATAAAAGAGGTATCAAATTCAAATATTTCTATTGGCTCATCTTCCAAACGACGACAGTGTGTTCCCAAAAAGAAACAAAAAAAACAAAACAATTGAGGTATTTTTTAAGCTATTTGCAACGCAGCAGAGCACTTTTTAATTGCGTCATTGTTAATCACTGCTCAATGCCGCTTACAGCAGCAATCATTTAATGAGGTATTAAGTACGGCATCGGTGCGGCAGCGGGGGAGCATAAACTAAGCTCCCGTCAATACAAGAAGAGGGAGATAAGACAGGGGTTCTAAACGACGACATGAACACGAGGCCGGGTGAGCGTGTTGAGAATTAGAACAACCGTAGAAAAAAAAGAAAATAAATTAGAGATCGCCGGGTTTTCAAAGAGCGGAAAATGTCCAAACGAACGTGCGTAACACGGAGCAGGATGTAAAGGGAGAGCAGGAAGAGTCGGCCAGGGAAACTGATGGATGAGTGTAATGATGGATGGGAAGCGGCCGCGGCGTACAGGAGATAAAGTGTGACAGCGAGCGCCGCGCTCCGGGTCCGTCATGCATTGTTCTGCGCAGTCAGATCCGTCTTGGTGTTTCCGAAAAAAAAAAATGAAAATGACGACTGTCGAGCGGCGGGACGTATTAATCCAGTCAGCGCTGTCCGACTGTATTTCACATGACTAATTCAGTGTGTCCGGTATTCTGTCTAATTCTGAAAAAAAAAAAAAAAAAAAAAAAACAGGAAAAAAAAGAGGAGGCAGGGAAAAACAGTATCAGTAGCGTCTCGATGAATAATAGATGAAGGTTTTAAAATTGATGTCCGGATGTGCAACATCGACGCGGTTTGATGAGAGTTAACGGCTGCAGCCAGGCGGAAAAACCAACCAGAATATTAAAACAAAAAAGATTACAAAGGGATTTATCAGCAGAAGCTGATTTTGACTGGTTGACTGAAACTGTGACATGAAAACAGGCAGAAAGGGCAAAATGACTCAATCAAGCCGTCGTATTAAAAGCTGAATACAGGATGAACTTCCGCATGTTTCAAAGGGTTTTGTACAAGATTTACTACAACAGAGGGGGGCAGCGTTTATGAAGGGCACCTAAAAAAAATGACCACATGAGCTCCTGATAAACGCCAAGGCAGCAGTTTCACTGTCTGGCATCATTTCCCTTTGTCTTTGCGACCTTTCCTGTCTGTCCCAATCAATGTCCGACTCGTCTGTGGCAGTAAATTCTGCTGTCTTAAAATACAAATGCAGGACGCCGGTTTTGCCGTCAGATTCTCGCTTGCGAGTCCGCGTGAAAATAGCATGAGCGAATATCACACGTCGACTCTGACGGTTGAGTTATTGCTCAAGGCAAATTCTGTATTGACCCAGTCGCTAAATGCTGGTAGGAGCAAGGAAACGTGGCCCTGCAGCAAGCGACGGTGACTCGGTGTCACGTCACTTTTACAGCTTAGAGCAGCAGGACTGGAACAAACCGCTGAAACGACAGAAAATCACTACTTCCATTAGTCATGTTTCACCCCTCCGTAATTTGATCCTGATCTGGTGTCGGCTTCAATTTCGAGTACCAGCTCTTAAAATAAAGGGGGATTTATTTTTTTTTTTTAAAGAAAGAAATAATAATAAATAATATTAACAGTGAACACTTCCCTTTAGATTGACCCTTACCGAAAGCTACGGAAAAAGAAGTTGGGGGGTTGAGATTATAACCTGCCAATCATCAAACATTTTCCATGACCCAGTCGCTGTTTTAAATCATACAATATGTCTCGGACAGGACTCGCGATCGTGTAATTCAACCTCGGGGGGGGGGGGGAAATAGCCGAGGAGCACTTGGCGAAGGTTCCCACGGGACGGGGCGCGATAGTGCTGCCGCAAACAGAAAGGCCGGATGATTCATGGCTCGCGCGAGAGCTTACAGTGGCAAGACGAGCTTGGAGCGGCATTTTCAAGACGCGCCATTAAAGAGCCGGCCTGGCGAAGACTCCACGGAATAATTGGCAGCGTAACATTTCTCGCCGTTTCTAATGATCCTGCAAATTTGATTCCTGAGTGAAAAAAATGCCTTTTTGCTGTGCTGTCGGAGTGAGTTAGCCCGTCTGCGCACGGATGGATGGATGGTTGGCAGGGAGAAACGCACCGGCGTCACAATAAATAAATGATAAGGACAATCATTCACCGTGACACAGTAATAGCATTTTGTTTTGGTGATGTGTGATTAGAGGTGATGAATTGGATGTCGTAAAAAGAAAAGGCAAAAATGTCTCGCTGATGGAAAAAGGCCCAGGTTTTGGGATTTTTTACCGTAAAAATGAATGATTTCAGAAAAGCGTGGGGGGGGGGATTTTCTCACAGAAATAGCAGAATGACAACAGTACCTGGCGAGTGAGGCGGAGGGATACACATGAGCACGACGCCTTGGCCCTCCCGCACCGACATGCCACCTCTGGCTTTCCCGCTGAACGCGCCGAGATCTGAAAGCACAAATGACAAACTCAGTGAATCAGAGAGCCGCACTCGTGTTGGACGTCAACCTGCAGGGCCGATAAACATCATCCCTGCAGGCAGCTTTCGGCTTATTTCATTTGGAGCAGACCTGAAGTTTGACTGAATGGTACATGAATAAAACCTTCATTCCTCATTTCGTTGGACACTGGCCATGCTCTCCAATCTGTTTGTTTCTTCCCGGAAGTTTTGGGTTCCTTTTTCTTTGAGTCTTTTTCCAGGTTTTGGGGTTATAGTTCACTATTTTGAACTGGCCAGTTAAAAGTAAAGTTGGCAATCAATCCGTATTGGCAGAGGCTGGCAGCGTGACACTACAAAGTTCCAGGGATGCTAGCCAATGATGAGCTCAGTCTCATGGCACGCTGCCTCCCTGTTGTGTCGTTCTAGCCGTGTTGGAATTTCTGCAAGAGACAGAACACGCCTCTTTCCCTCCCGTGTTCTTCAATATTTATTTCATCTTGGGAATGGAGACAGTTCTGAAATGCAAGGCATCACGTAGACTTGAAACCAAGGTAGGAGAAGTGAGTTCCAGCCTGCCACACAGATGGCAGTGCCAAAGGGCGTAGACTGACTTGCCTCTGCACACGACGGGACAGACACACAACCAGCGAGAGGAAAACGTGGGCGCTGCGCCGTCCCTCTGGGACAGGAGGGCTTTCAGTGAGGATTGTAGCTCCTGTTCTAGCTTTTTTTTTTATATATATATATATATATATATACGAAAGCTGCATCTTTTCCAGAAACCCACTGCAGATTGCTCATCGGCAGCAGCCATTTTGGTTGTTTACAAAAGTGGCTCATTGGTAAGACCCGTTGAGACGTTTGCCCCAAAGCCGATCGAGCCTTCAGCGAGGTGAATATAATATATTGGCAAAGCGACTTACGGTTCTGGCTGCGTCGGGCTTATTCAGTTCTTCTCACCTGAACAATTTCAAAGAGAATTGTAGTGCAGAGAACGACGGCCACGCTCTCCTTTGAATAGTATTTGCAAAGAATCCTTGCATTCTTAAACAGTTTTTCTCTCCCGCACACATCGTCAGTATGACCAATGGTACCGTGTAACATTATTTCCCCAAACCACACATCCGCTTCATTGTCGTTCCCGAGACGTCAGCAGCACCCACCTGCCACCATTAAGCTGAAACGGTCCAGTGGAAGAAACATCTTTGTTGCCTTCCACAAATTTGATACCTTCAGCAGTGATGCGGACACAACCTTGACCTTTAGACCAGTAAATTTTTAATGCGATCAACCTCAGGTCCAAGCACACATCTGCGCCACACTTGAAGAAATTCCCTCAAGGTTTTTTTTTTCCTTCTTCTATTTTAAAAAATATATATATATTCAGAGGAACAGCACTGATGTTGGGTCACGGTGGCCTTGACCTTTTAAGAGGAATTGGACATGTGCACATGTACAGATGGATGGATGGATACAGAATGCCTCCAGCTACGGCTATCTCTTGGTGCCGAGTCTCATAAAAAAACAGCTAGTTGTTGGTATAACCCCATCACCATTATCACCACACACCAGTTTGATATGTATAGTGCACAAATAGATCATAATAGACTTCATAATGAGCAGATAGAAAGCACTTCATCCATCTGTATAACTACCTGACCGCTGCTACGTTCCGCTAATTCAGGCCCCATCTGCTTTGAGGTTTCGCAAGGCTGAAAACACAAGTTTCTGAACCCTTTGTGACAAATGCAGGTTGGGAATCTTTCAAGATCGACTGCCTTCTCAAATTGTCACATCTCCCACCGCGATTCGCATGCATGGAAAGGTTTAACCGACACGGTAGGAAACTTTTAAATTTGCTTTTGAATCGGTGTTGGATAGAGACAATCAGTCTGCTCAGACTGAATTGGTACCACTGTCATGTTGTTTACCTCACACCTCAGTTCTGTCAAAGCTAATTTGCCATCGAAGTTGGGACAGCAGCCTTGTTGAATATCAAATGACCTGCCTTATATTCTGCTGAAACAATGCCAGGGTGCGAAAAACGGAGCAACGAGGTGCTGACCCAGGAGGGCTGACTGTGCCTCCATCGCTTTAATTGCAACACTTCATGGTGCAGTGTTAACCGTGTGTTACCCTGAAACTTTGCAGCAATTACACTTCAGTTCAGCTTTTGCTAAAATTAAGTTATTTTACTACGGCCTCTCTGGTTCAACACTTTCCCTGTTCCAGTAACACAGTACTAACCAAAAACTGCTTTGGTCAGTGAGGTAGGACCCCAGTAGTGGAGACCCAGAGACTCAGCACCAAACCTTTGATCCCATCACTTTTCAGTTGTATGAAATGAAACTGTGCAAACACTGTTACTGCTGCTAATAAATCAGATGCCTGGATATGACACACTGGATGCTTTTCTAGCCAACTCCCTTTCATAGATGCGCTCTATAGGGAGGATATACTGTATAAAACCAATCACAATAATTTAGGAAACGTCTCCACCGACACCATTTGACTCTTTTGTTTAAGCCGCTAAATTGTGTTGCTTGGTTACCATTATTAAGAGAACCAGGGGAGTCCTGTTCCGACGCCATTCTAATTAATAAACTGAATTTGTTTGATGATGAGGTTCACTGCGAGTATAACAGATGAGAAAGATTAGAATAATACGGCGATAACAGATAATTAAGTTTGCAGCAGGATGTTAAATATCAGTCTGACTGTTTTGTGCGACTCTGTTTTTTCGACGAGTGATTAAATGTGTTTTTGTGCTAAGGTAGTGAGTCAGCGAAGGAGGGCACACTGTGAGGACATATAATAGAGAGACTAAAAGCCTGTGGATAGACTGAGTGAGCAGTGGGATGGAGCTGCTTTTTGTTCACATGTACGTCCTGTACGGTGCCTGTGAGGACATTCGATGCAGCTCCATCGCATCAGAAGATTAGCAACTTATTTGGAACCAAGGACGAACATATTTATGAGCACATTCTGTTGGAAAATATGGAGGTTTTGCCTTTTTTCCGCCATCTGCAAGTGCATGACTTGGAAAAAAATCTGTTAAACCAATGGTTTTCCACAGGGAGTCATAAAATACCTTAATTAAAACACCTACTTGATGTCAGAGGGGGAGAAAGTAAAATTCATTGAACATTAATTCTGAAAGTTATTAGTTAGCGTGAATGCAGAAGATAAGGTTTAAATTAATTTCTGACTGACCCATTATGTACTTGGCAAATTCCAGTTATATAAGCGAATTGACAGTAATAACTTTTTTGCAAATTAAAAAAAAAATAAAATCACTGTCATTAAAGTCCCCCTCAAAATACAGGAAACTCAAAGCCTGCAATGTAAATCAATTGCTTTAAGACCAGAGCGAGTCCAACGAACGGGCGTTGGACGACTGACAGTATTTCAGATCGGGAGAAAATGTTTCGGAGCGCGACATGCACGTCAAGGCCTCCCGTTAATTTCATTAGCAGCAGCGTGCCGAGAGTGCCTCGATACCTGAGCCTCAGCCAGACTCACGTCTGCAGAGACGGCAGCAAGAACTCTTCAGGGAGTGAGAAAGATCAGAGACCTCCCTTCTGACGGCTGCCTTCAAAGTGGCGGCTGCAAAGCAGCCCAGGAGTGAGTTCAGCAGCTCAGAATTTCAAAACAAAGAGCGACGAGTGGAGAAAGAAAAAAAAACACAACAACCATTCCATTGTGAAGCAGAGGGCCAGCTGGTAGAATACTGAGAGGCCTGACCGAAGCTTTCCTCTGCAGCCCGGCTGGTCCACTCTGCCCCTTCGTTGATTCCCTGCATGAAATGGGTCACGCTCAGTTAGCCAGCCTGACTTGACGAGCCGTGTGGACCCGAGGGTATACTGCTGCACAGGCAAATCACTTTGACTCCGGCCAGACCCTCAACATTCCTGGAACGGTAGCAGGTGGATAAACAGAGTGGCAAAGAGAAGTCGCTGCTGCTGACGCTGTGCTATTTGTTGCTAAGTTGTTGTTTTTTTTTATATAAGAGGGGAGGAAACAAGGTGACACCAAAATAAGTGGCCGTTGGTGAACAATAGATGGAGCAGTGTGAACCCTGCTGTTTGGGAAATTTAACTGTGGATTTCCCTTGGGGGATGATCTATCTATCTATCTATCTATCTATCTATCCACGGTTGGTATCTAAAAACGTCTTTGTTTCCTCATTGCTCTACACATAAGAGAAAAGAAGGGTGGAGCATTTTACCATGGAAAAAACGCTTTAAGTCAACCTTTCAAGGTTTTTGTGTAAATTTAAAACGTTTCACTTTACTTGTGGTGTTACAATGCACACAAAGACACACAATTCATTTTTTCTTCCACCCATGCTATTTCAAGCACCGGTGACGTAACCCCTGACAAGATTTCAAGTCTACATTGTGTCGGATCCGTCTTGAAAACCTCACACACACACACACGCGTTGACGGATCAGCGTTCCTTGAGGCGGGAGAAACAGGGTGTTGGTGAGGTGAGAACAGGAAGAAAGGATTAACTCATTAAAGGAAGAGCCATGAGCAATGCTAAATTATTTTATTTTTGTACTCCAGCCTGGCTTTTGGTGAGATCGCTGCATCAAAATTCACAATGTTTCTGGGAGGCTCCTCTTCTTTCCAAACTTCGTTTCCACTCTTTTTCGTGTTTCTTTATACACACTCTGCGCACGTGGAAGAGACTTACTCATGCATTTTCAAACGAGCGAAGGCAGTCACCAGCTGAGTCTATGCATGAAAACGTGCCGAGGAGGAGAGGAAAAGGGGGGAGTAAAAAAATAAAAAAATAAAAATAAAGTAGTGCTCCATGCTGTGTGATAAATACCCGCCATTTGTTATGCTGAGAGAGAGAGAGAGGAAAGGTTCTGCATCCAAATGCTGTGCTGCGGGGCACATCTCTTTGTTTGTGCGGCTCTTGAAGGGTCACATTTCAAGAAGGAGCGCCTGAGCGAGGGACTATTACACTCTGGCGCTCTGGAACAATTCGGCTGAGGAAAGAAGCGACTCAGACGCATCCTTCTTTTCCTAAACAGACCCGCGGCGAAAATTACATTTAAATCTGTTCACGTCATGAAATAAGCAGTTTACCATCATCAATATATTTGTTTTCCCTCGTCACAAACAACTCCAAACCAGGCAACGGCAATTGATAAATCCAGCGGGAAACGTTTTCAGCCTCCGTCTCCGCATTCTCAACAAAAGGCTGAGGAGCGACGACTCCCTTTCAGAAAGTAGAAAATTGATTTGAAGCCGATGCAAGACAAACAACCCGTCATCACAGCCGTCAATCCCGACAACAGAACCTCTTGAAAAGCCAAATAGAGAGGACAATTTCACCCCAATCTGCCTTAGAGCTGCATCTGCTTTTAATATCTCCACCACAACAAACCAAAACATCTACTTCTGTTTATATTTATTTCTGCAGAATGAAACGTGACCGACGCGAGCGTCTCAATATCTGCTGCGAACGAAGAGGCTGAGAGACTCGACTTTTGTACAATAATGGGATTCCAGTCTCGGAAAAAAACAACCAAAAAAACAAAACAACCAAAAAAAACAGGCAGACTGATTGCACACAGACATCCGCGATATACAATCATAAACATCAGCCGTTGTGGATCTGCAGCCCACGGTGGTGTCAGGCCAATGCATAAAGCATCCATGGCACTCTAAAAATAGATCCCCGCGTCTCGGCCCGGAGGTCACACTAAGTGAGTGCATACGTGTTGCACTGCTCATTCTCACTCCCAGCTCGGGCTTCTGCATAGGCGCTCTGGTTTTTCACGAGTCAAAGATCCGCCGAGTCGAGAGGACAGTTGAGAATCACAAATTTCCCTTGGAAATAAGCAGCAATTTTTCTTTTTATTTGAAGCTAGTCTGTGCTTAACCATGTGGCCATGTGTTTTGCTAGCTAATGCAATCTGGGTTATAGTAAATTTAGGACAGGTCTTTCTTTCCTTTTTTTTCTTCTTTGCCCCCACCGCCTTATGCTATGTATGTAACAACCACGACACAAAGTGGTTCTGTTAGCCTGCGGAAAAAAAGTAACAGACATTTCTTGTTTTTTCTTTTTTTTTTTTTTACCCGCCTCTCTGATGGCCAATCCAACCCTTCATTCCCAAAGTAATACCTGCTAAAGGTTGCTGGTCCCCATAACAACGGAGGACCGTGTAGCACACTGTACTTTGTAGCAGGGGCTCAATAAGTAAGACTAGTAATCTCCCCACAGACATGCCAGCAGGGCCATTATGGTTATTGTTCCTAAAGAAAACCAAGAGGAAACCAAAAATGCGTTTCCCCTCCGAGCATCGCACAGCTGTTTTTATCTTCCTCTGCGTGTGTCCGTGTGTGTGTGTGTGTGTGTGTGTGTGTGTGTTTGCGTGTGTGCGCGTGCGTGCAGCCTGTGATTGTGTTTTGGAGCTCTTCCAGAGGATTACAGTGGGGGAAAATATGTGCTCCCCCATCTTGCTGGAGACGTGACATTTAGGAGCAACGGCACCTTGTTAGCAGCACTGCTAAAGTTGGGAAACCTCGTGGAGGACAGCGCAAGGTTGACTTGAGTCAGTGAGCCGACTGGTTACTCTGGTTAGCTCCCGCTAAAGGAGAATCTTTCTGGGTTTATTGCTAATTATTACAAAATAACGTCAAATGATTCTTTCGTGATAAGAAGCAAACAGATGGGTCTTCTAAGAAGACCCTACGAAGTTCTATGAAGCTGACAGTTTTTCGCAAAATAAAAGCGATATTTTGAGAAAGGACCATTGCGATTTGCAGGTGTTTCCATTGAATGGTGTGAAGCGCATGAGCCGCAATTATCGTAAAAACCTCGTCCCGTGAGGCTTTACGAGAATCATGTTTTCTTTTGTTTGTTTGAGTTAGTTTGCTGTGAAGAATGGTTGTTATAATTTTCTCATTTTCACTTGAAATGAACTGGTCACGTGACCCCACATGTCACGTCCGCTGACGTGTAAATGCGAAAAAGTGTTTCCATGACACCTTTGTGATATACCTCTATATCAATACGTCTGAAAAACCACCTCATGAGAGCGTCAAAACCTTTTAGCCATATTTGAAAGATTTTTTGAAGTTCAGGCATTTCCATGACCGTTGTTTTTACAGTGATATTTCGGTTTCGCGGAATTCTAAGGGTAATGGAAACGCAGCTACTGTTGGTCAGTTTTCTTTAAAAGTCCACTCACATGCAAACTGCAGAAGAGCCTCCCGACTGAACACGGCCCCAAAGCTGTTCTCCGCCCTGCACTGGTACATCCCGTAGTCGCTGATCACGCTCCCGTTGGCGATGACGAGGTTCCCGTCCACGAGGCTGTAGCGGTAATCAGCCAGCGGGTCGATCTCCGTCCGATTGACGTACCAACTGTGTAAAACATCAAAAGAGTGAGAGGCTTATTTTTTATTTTTTTGCTTCCAACGGATGTGCACACCATCTGCAGGATGAGGACACTGCAAGCGGAAGACGTTCTGTCACACCTGTATGTGGGCGGCGGGTTCCCTCTGGCCTCGCAGTGCATCACCACTCTCTTCTCGTCGGCGTCCAGAGGGTAGATGATGTCATCGGGCTCCTGGAGGAAGACGGGGCCGAACTCTTCACTTTCTGCAAGGGGGGCGAGAGGACGCAACGACAAAAAGATAAGCTCAATCGTCACAACTCGAGGGCCGCTTGTGTTTGACATGCGATTTGTCTCCATCTGTGCCATAACATCTGTTTTGTTACTGGAGAGTCGGAGGAGAAGAAGAGCCATTAAGTTGGTAGCGGCGGCGGGGGAGCGTATGTTTCCCTTCGGTGGCCACGACTCTGCGCTCGCATATTGTATAACTGACCTACTCTTTTAATGACGGGGCCGGACATTATCATAATAATGGCGCCGTGTCTACCTGCAGAGTCCAGAGAGGGGCAGCCCGCTGATTAAAGGAGTTGTGAGAGAGACTCCATTAAAGTGGACGGAACCTTGGACGGACGACGTTACACAAGCTCGACAAACCTGTTAGCTTTTGTCGACTGTTTGTCGTGCGAATCTGTTCCTGACCTTGTACGAGCATAAATTCCAACAGAACTTCTGGTAATTCTTTCATCCGTCGGCCAGGAAACACAATCGCACAACAACCGTTTCTATAGCGTTGGAGCTCCGACATTGTTTGCCTCTGTCTTCCTAATGGTCTGTGGCGGAGCTGTTTTATTCTTTCTTTCTTTTTTTTTTTTTTTAACCTTTTTTTGATAGGCCGAGCTGTGCAAGCACAATCTGAAGAAATAATAAAAGCCTTGTGAGGGTAAAAGAAAAGAAAAAACAAACAGAGGACATACAAAGGATCAATAATTACTGCCAAACCTATTTGGGCAGGAAAGAGTAGAAATCTATTACTATATGCAAATGGCTGTAGGAGAAAGGCCTCTATTTTCACCCCGTATGTCAAGAGTTTTTATTTAAATGGAAATGCCTGAAATGAGAAAAAAAGAAAAAAAACATATATACATATACAGTACATATATTGAGAACTGCGAGTAAGAGCAGAGAGTTTTAGATTTAAAAGTCCAGTGTGCGTCTGGTAGTCTTGAAGGGCTAGAATAAAGCATTTTCTGACTTGATTTGCAAAATGTTCTTGCGCCCACGTCGGTGGCACCATGAAACCGTGGGCACAGCCACCGGCCTGCTGCTACTGTATATGTGCAATATGATGACCACCCCCTCCCATACGGACCTTTGCGAGGAACTACCAATCCTTTTAATTGACATATGAAAACCTGGCGGTAAATTATTTCAGCTGACCTTATCCCACTAAAAGAGAAACCCACCTCTCCTGTGCCCGCGGACACCTCTGAAGTGTTTCACACTGGGCCTTTTTCCAGCGAGTCTCCTCTTATTACCTCGGCTGTGACGGCGATGTCGTTTCCACAAAGTCGCTGGTGCCAGCGAGTTCGCCCACCTTATTAATTGCTGTGACGACGTTAATGTGGAGGATGCTCGACATCATCTCCCTGACTGAAAAATGTGCTTAACAGTACCGTGGAATGCTTGATAATTAAAATCTGATTGCTCAACTTTTGATACGCAAACAGCAAAATGGCACGCTGTTTTTCATTTTAATGCAATTACATTTACATTTGCACAACACAAAGTTCATTGGGAGGCCTTTTTGATTATGGACTATTTGAATGACAAAATTCAAATTGTCGCAGTGCCCTTTAGGGGCCGGGAAGCTTTGCTGAGCCCGGCCTGGCGGTGAGCGTGTCAGTGATTCAAAGACCGACTCTCCTCCTCCACTTCTCAAAAATGCACCGGCACGGTGGCGCTGGCTGACTGGCTGGCTGGCTGGCTGGCTGACTGGCTGGCGCACTTATTTTATGTGACAGTCCTTGTTGCTCTCCTCCTCTGTTCCTCGGGAGTGATCCACTCTTTGATCTAGCAGTCTGTTTACACAGACGGGATGCACTTAAAGTGGAGGATCTTTCGAGGTGCATTGCATCAGACTAAAGGCATCTGAAAAGTCCTCGACGCAGGAATTGTATCTCTCCACGACGTAATGAATTCAAGGGGGGCCGCAAACCTTGTAAACACGGGTGGTGGATGGCCGGCGAGGCGCTTTTCGGCAGAGACGCTCAGGCGTGGCGTTTACCTTTGGGTGATATTACACATAAAGCGGCGCATAAATAAAAGTGGCAATTTAAGGCCGGGGCATTCATCGCTCTTTAAGAATGATCTGGTGACATAATGAGGAATCGTGGCGTTTTCTCAGGGCGCAGATAATCCCACCGCCGCCGCTCTCCGGGGAAATAAACAGCTTTTTGAAATAATACCCTAATCAGCGGGGGGAAATGAATCAATATTAAGTTGCGTCGCCGCGCGTATGAAGCCAAAGCCGTTCGTCGCCGGCGGTGATGCGACTCGTTGCTTAAGTGGCGTCAGATCACCGCCGCCCCCGATGCTCCCTCGGCACCCTGCGTGTTTACACGGACAGGAATATTCCACATCGTCGCAGCGAAGGCGATAGTCCCGGTGAGACAAAGCCGTCTTAATCAGAACGGAGTCACGTTCAGAGAGGCAATAACCAGGTTAAGACGAGCTGATCTTACTCGGATTACTCAGACAGGTAAACATCGTAATTGGATCCGATACGCCTGCAGGAGTTCTTTTTTTATTTTCAGCTTTTTCGTCATTTGCTGCAATATGTACGGCACTGTGATGGTTTTTACGGCTGTTGTTCCAGGAGGCCTCGTGTCTCTACTAGCTGTTGAAGAGTGAAGCAGGACAAGTGTCCTGCGTGTATTATGCAAGACAAGGCCAAAAATTGCTTTGTTGTTGTTGTTTTGCATCTTCTTTCCAGTAAGCAACTGTCCTGCTCTCCTCCACAACACCATGCGATTAACATATAAACACCTTATTTGTAGGATTGGCCCAACCTGAATATGGACCTGGATCACACACTACGCAGCACAGTTTTCTGAACAAGGCATCACTTCACAGACACTCAACAAAACACTTGACTTCAGGGCAACTGGCCCCACCCCTCTCCCCTTAATGGGTGCTAAGTGGCTAGATTTGGATTTTGGATTGAAAAGGTTCAGTGGGAGCTTTTCAAAATGGATCTCCAACAATTTGGAAAGCAAATCACTAAGCACAAAGCCGTCCTTCGAGGATGCACACTGTGGCCCGAAGACGGACTTGACAATGTGTTCATCCTGCCTACGCTGTTTGCTGGTTTGTGTGTCAGAGGTGCTTTCCAAACACTTTTTTTACCTCCCGAATCACAGATTGCAGGGTGTTGAGAAAATAACATATAATCAAAAAAAAAAACGATGGCTTAGTTTTGCTTTAAAAGGTATAATTTTTGGGAAAACTGTCAGGTACTAAAAGGAAATCTGTTGAAAGATGTTCCCTTTTCACCGTTTTTTTTTTTATTTTTGTTTGTTTCTTTTAGCAGCGTTTGAATAAGAGACAGAGGACCTATGAACTAATACTGCAACTAATAGTAATAGCGGAACAAAACTAATCATAATAGTGTTTCACTTTGTTTCTCAAGCAAACAAACACACATGCACACCAAGACATTTGCACATTCAGGCAGAAAGAAATCCTGCGATTGTAGTTTATTTCAGCTACAGTGCATCCACCTTCCTGTCTGCAGCGTTTCCTCTCTACATGTGTGAAAAGAGGCGGGTGCAGCGTTTGTGAGCTCACTCAGACAAAGAGTAGCTAGAGGGGGGGAAAAATGCTGCCACGCTTTTCTTCTTAGTCTGGTGAGTTTGGATAATAAGAGCCGCCCAAGAACTATTAACGATGACACCAGCTGCACTAAAAATCAAGAAAAAAAAAAAAATCTAACACAAGCAAATAAGCAAAAGTGGGGTTGCAACCCACGGGATATTAATACTGGGGGGAAGAAAAAAAAATCAAAATTATCTTTGGAAGAATTAACAACTTACTTGATTGAGTCAACACTCCAAATGATCATCACATTTTAATTTCTAGTTTGATGCTGGAGAGCGAAAAGACAGGAAAGAAGCAACTCGAGTTCAGGCGTCATAGACACAGTGGTGTGAGAAGGCTTCTGGGTTGCTATGATAAAGGGGACTGTAGTGTAAGAATTCTTTCAAAATATCTTGTTTTTTTTTTATCACAAACAAAATGCAACTGAAGAGTAATCTGGCTGCACCAGTGAACAGAGTCTACAGGGAGGTTTTTCAACAACTTGGAAAACAAATCACAGATGTTTTGTGGCTGCAGATGGAAAACCTCAAATTTGCCTTCTTATTTTCTATGTTTTGCGGTTTTGTGGGCAACATGGGGAAAGTAGGGCAACCCCTCCATATCTGCCGCCATGTTTAAAAATATGTTTAAAAGCCAAACCGTCTGTCTGTCTGTGTCTTTGCTGTGGCCTTTGCCGGTGTGAACACCGCAGGAAGGGGCCTCTTAAATCAGTCCGCTTCAAGTGCCGTGGCCATCCGTCAGTCACTGAGACCCAAGAGCAATATCCCCTTTGAGCCACGAGAGGTGCATTACTTTTTGCCGTCCATTTCAGAGCCCCGACATCAATCCAGGCCAACGGAATAATACTCTTGTCACCGCTGTCAATGCAGACGCGTTACCGAGGCATCACCTTGGTTATAGAGATATAGGACCCTCTATGGCAGGTGATGATGCTGTCAGAGAGTCCAGAAGACTGAGATGAAAGGAGAGGCACAAATAACAAGCCTCAAATAAATACTAATAATAAAAAAAGGAATTTTAAGGAAAAACATAAATGAAAATGCCCCTTCGTTTCATTCCCTCTGACTGCCAGCGTGACCGTTTCATTACGCTGCCTCAAAATCCCTCTCTGCACTGATTAAAGCAACTCCGCCGTGCAGTAATGTGAAAAACCGTTTAATAAAAGCACGCACGTCTCACCTGCGTCGCCCAGGAATATCGTCGCGGATTTCCGACAATGTTTTCCGACGCTTCGCTGGGGATATTAAATCTCCCTCCGTGCAAAAGTTATCCGTCACATCACCGGCCTCTATCCTGACAGGAACACACAGGGAGCTGGATATTGCCATGATCCCACTTCAATTTCACCAAGGGCGTGACCCGGGTCCCCGCTGGGGGCACGAGCGGCGCTGATTGAGAGAAGCCCGATGATTCCCAGGCCCAAAATGTAATGTGTGAGAAGCTACGGCTGAGTGTGCGGTCGCGGCAACTGGGTTTGGGAGAAGGCTTGAACTGATGCCAACTGATTCACTTCCTTGTGTTCACATTAGCAGCTGAGAATGTTGCCTCGCGGGGCAATTACTCGAATTTCAATTTCAGCCACGACGAGGGCATCCCGCTGTCGTGAACACGAGATAATCACAGAGAAAACGTGCAAGCTGCTTTTGAATGTTCCACATTCGCTCGTTCCACTGACCAACACTGTCACACGCGCACCGACCTGAAATCCCGTTGGCCGCAATGCACACAAGGCTGTTGGGTGCTGATTTTTTAATTCAGAAGCTCTACGTTTTCCAGCTGAGATAGTTTTTGTTTTGTTGCACAAACACAAACAGGACCAATGGTTAACTTTAATGAGAACAATGCTGTCTCCATGGCCACGCTCCTATAGCCAACTGTTCCCATGAACACTGAGCAAGCACTGAGGAGCAACTGACAAAAAAACTCAGAAATATCGAGTGAATCCTGACTGATCAATTCAATGTTTGGAGGTCATGTAGCATCTCGCACAAGGAGGGGGAGCAAGAAGAGAAAAGCAGCAGTAAGTTAGACAAAGTTAAGCAAAGCCAATAATAACAGTAGCAAACTAGGACAGAAGAATAGTTTGAATACAGGAAATATAGAGATAAGAGACCATTGCACATTATGTTAATGTGACGGAGCATCTTTGAAACTAGATACAAATCTTTGCCAAATGTTAAATCATCAGCTGCTATTTTAATACATTAATTAGAAAAATGTTGTAGTTCAGTAGTGTTTTAAGAGCAGCATCATTATATTGGACCACTTCAATCAACCAAAGTTCTTCTTCGGGTTTCAGTGATTAATTGTATTTAATAGTTGGAATTTTAATGGGGCGACACGGTGGCGCAGCGGTTAGCGCTGCCACCTCACAGCAAGAAGGTCGTGGGTTCGATTCCGGGACCCGGGCCTGGGACCTTTCTGTGTGGAGTTTGCATGTTCTCCCTGTTTCTGCGTGGGTTCTCTGGCTTCCTCTCACACTCCAAAAACATGCATGTGAGGTCAATTGAACATTCTAAATTGTCCGTAGGTGTGCATGTGAGTGTGAATGGTTGTTTGTCTCTATTTGGCCCTGTGATGAACCGGCGACTTGTCCAGGGTGTCACCCTGCCTTCGCCCTAAGACAGCTGGGATAGGCTCCAGCAGACCCCTGTGACCCTGAATTGGAATAAGCAGGTATAGAAGATGAATGAATTAATTTTAATGATGTAAAAAGACATTGACAATAATGACTTTTAGCCACAGTTCGTGAACTATGTGTTCCTGCTGAAAATAAAAAAAACAAAGCCTCCTAAATTTTCAAAAGGAGGCAGATGCTAAGATTTAATATCCAGTGATTCGTTTTCTTTTTTTCTCTAATAGTTTCTCGCTGAAGAAAAACTCTCAGTTCGAAATTGCATAGGCGGCCGAACCGAGCGAGTGTGAGCGCGAATTTGAATACAACAAAACAGCGAGAGAGAGAGAGTGAGAGAGAGTGAGAGAGAGAGAAAAAAAAACCCCATCTTTTTCAATTCAGACGAGAAGCAAACAAAGCGCTGGGCCGGCTGGCGGCACCATTAGTCTTTTTTTTTTTTTTACCTTCGCTCCTGTAGTCCTCCTGGGAGCCGAGCACACTGAGGGCTGACAGGGGGTGACTGGAGAAAGCAGGCCAGTCGGGAGCGCCCAGCCCACCGCCGCCGTGCTGCTGTCGGGGTCTGCTGCGTGAACCCAGCACTGACGAGCTGTCTGCTTTCATCCGCAGCACGGCGGCGTATGACACGGGCCGCGCTGCCACGGCTCCGGCAAAGTCTGCAAGTAAGAAGACGACAAAAGTCAGCGGGCGCCACCGCTGGTCACATGCGTGGTGAGTTGTTTCTGCCTGTCAGGACGATCCCGAGCGCAGATCGGTGACGCATCGAGTCCAACTGTCGCAAAGAGTTCTCTTCCGGGCTGAACTGTGAAGTTGTTGTTGTTCTTTTCTCTCTTTTTTTCGACGCAGCAATGTGAAATACTTGCACAACTATTTAGATTTAGATTTTTTTTTACATTGAAATCTAACTGATGTTGCTGACCTACAACACACAACACATTTTAATGGGTGCTGGCACCATGTGGACCAGGTTGCTTAATGTGCACTGAGCTACTTGCGAGACACCAGAGAAGAAGAGCAGTTGGTAGACCAGGACGTAAGTTCACATGGACAAGTTTGATAAACACATCTTCATTTTAAAAAAAATACACATAACAAACTGCTGCGAATATACAATTTGAATGTGATTGAATGATTTTCTGAAGGAGATGAAACAAATTAATTTAGATTGGTAACGGGAGCGTGGAGGAGCAAAAGATCACCAAATATACTTCATAGTTTGCGTGTGACAAAGAGGATACAGCGTGAACAAAATAGCATATATTTACAGGCAACCATGATACTGACTGGCAACATGATTGGTCATTATCCAAAATATGAGGACACTTAATAACGTCTATTTTTGACATAATGATCCTGTAATCTTATTAAACGTTATTGTTTGTCATCTCTTTCTTCGAGACACTCTAAACTCCATTGTAACAATTTGCAGCGTTTCCTTCTTCATGTAAAGCTTCAATAAACTCTAAGCCAGATTTTATATTCCAATAGTAGCAAGTAATTTGTTTTTCTTTAATTCTATACCATCCGTTAGTTTCATTAAGAGGATTATCCACAAGCCTTATAGTTGTGGGGACAGAAAAAACAAAAAACAAAAACATATTTCTGGAAAGACAACAATGGCCAGAGTCTGACGCACAAAAAAAACAAAAAACAAACAAACTGGAGACGCCTTGTGTGGAAGTGAAACGCTCATCAAATTCAGCTCCCAATTAGCCTCTGTCACCCTCGTAAAAGTCACGCAAGGTTATTTAGTTGCTGTCATGATGCAAACCCGCCGGTGTTCGGTGCAACAGTGAGGCGCACGGTTTCAGGAGGCCGATGAACACAGTCGCACAGCGCAACGGGTTTGGGATTCTGCGAAAGACGTGCGTATCATCCAGGTTAGCAACGTTACGAGACTGTATTTCTGTACCCTAGTGTACCGCAAGATAATGTCAGGTGTGCTGTGAAAAATATCCAATTTCACTTAATTGGTCAAAAAATATACAGATATTGTTGAGTGTCTGTGCTTGAAAGGGACTGTGAGCCTATTTCCCTCCCAGGATTTCAGCTTTCTGGGCATCTAAACAGGCCCAGGTTTCATACTGAGCGAGTACAAATAAATTAAGAGACTATATTGTCATTATTTGGCTAAAATGTGTCATTTTATAACATTTTTGGTTGGTGGTGTGCCATGGAATTTCTTCCATGTAATAAATGTAGGGGCCTCAAAAAAGGTTGAAACACACTGAGCTGGCGATTCCAACAGCGGCGGACAGGGATGCGATTTACTCTGAGTCCACGTGTCTGACTTATACTCTGTATTTGGTTGGACACAAGCTGGCAACCCTCTGACTGGCAAGTGCACAGTGACGGATTTAGTGAAGGGGGAAAAAAAGAGAAAAGGTGGCAGCGATGCCGCTTCTTCCGCATTCTCTGATTTAGTTCGACAGCTGCGGAGACTTTTGACATCCAGCGGAGAGGAAAAAAAAAAGAAAGAGGCTTCTCGTCTCATATGATACATCGGCGATGTAAACATGCCAAAGCATCGACCGATCTCACCGCCGGTTAGAATTTCCGTCACGGCAACGCGCGGTACAGCAGGTAATTTGATCGAGCCTCGCCTGGAGATCAATAGTAATTATTATGTTAAAGTCAATTTCATTACGCTCTAACAAATGGAAAGGGAATACGGCCACGTCGCCGGCACCTCGGGAATTGTTTTGTAATTTAATCGCGGCAACCTGAATCAAAAAATCTCATCATCGGATGTTTTGGGCCGACAAAGTGAGGTGTGCAAAAATGGGACAAAGACTGAGCTGAGGACAAGTATGCGTGTGGTTTTTTTTTTTCCCCCCTTCTTCTCCACTCTCCTGGCAGTGTAAAGAAAAAGCCCCTCTTGACTCGCAAGGGCCAAACTGTGGAGGAATCCGCCGGAGTGTTTATCGCCGCTCGACTTGCGTCACACTCGATGGTGGGGAACACAGGGATTTTAGCGGAGCAATCAAAGCTCTCGCCGAGGTTGACTTGCCACAATCCCGGCGTTCACTCTTCAGCTGCCGCCCGTGCGGGCGGAGGCGCTCGGAGAATGGAATCGTAACTCCGCGGCGCGTGTGTGTTTGCGGAGCGCTGCTGAAATTGCCGCGTGGTAATTAAAGACATTGATCATTTTCTTTTGTCGTCGTGCTCGAAAACTTCACCCCCCCGCGCAAATGGGAATGAAATGGCAAACTGTGGCAAGGCTGCCACACAGTTTTACACATTAAAACATTAAAAAACATTATTGTCCATGCCCTGCACCCACTGTAGGGTGATATAGTGCAGGCTGTGCCCTAATAAATGTCGTAAAAGCCGTAACATTCCAAAATTAAGTTATAAATTTGGCGGGACAGAAAAAGGCCCCCAGGAGATTATTTAAATCTTTAAACCCGAGTGTTTCACTGAACCGGGGTGTGCGGCTGGCTGTGAATAAAAATATGGAGTGGTAAAAATTTCCAAATGTGACCGCCTCCGTGTCTTAAATCATCAGTTAGCGGTCTCACTGGACGGTGTGCGTGTTCTGCATCCTTCCACCGGCGTTCGTCTAGATGACATTTCCGACACCAGAGGCTTCAGTACATACAAGTGTGTGACGCTTGTTCCAGGCACAGAAAGACCAGTGGTTTAAAGTTAAATGAGGCTGTTAATGGGACAGATGATGAGGGGCGGTTAAGGCAGAGGGACCACGATCAAAAGCTCATATACTTGGCTCAATGTGAAGTGAGGCTCGTTAAATAGAATTAAGTTTTAAAGAAAATGGGACATGAAATTCTGCTTTGAATAATGTCATTAAAGGAAGTAATGCAACAGGACGGTCGCAACGCCTTTCCACTTTACTGACGATAACACATCCTGCATGCCTCCAGGCAGTTAATCATGAAGAAGAAAAAATCCTTAACTTCTTTCGCCTGCTCCACTTTTCATAGAGCGTGTGCTTATAAATGCAGTCTTGGAAATCAGTGATCTGTGATGTCACAAAGGGCACTGATATCCGGTCCACCACAACTGCAGCCAGATGTTGTTTTCATTTCACACTGTTTGGCCTCCATCCAGTACAAAACAATGACGGTCAGTTTAACCAGGAAGCTAAAATCCATCATATTTGCAGGAGGCTGTAAACAGAAGGCTAAATCAACAGTTTTTCAGTTCAGCTAATCTAACAAGGCCGCTCCTGGAGTGAAAGACTAAGATCAAGAAGCTGCCACAACATTTGACCTTGACGGCTGGAAGACCATGTGGCTGGATTGTAAATAATAAGACACTATTAAATAGATTTCACTCCAAATCACCAAAATTGCATCTGCGGCTCAGACCAGGTAGCCATGAACTTGGAGTGAGTTCCTAAATGGTCCCAGTTGCCCCCAACACGGCTGACTGCAGCAGGCCGGGAACCCGCTTAGCTTTCTGTCACCCTTATCTGATCAACGTACTGACCCTCTCAGATCTGCAACGATTTACCTTTCACAAGGACAAAAACAAGAAACGCCGATTGTGGCAGAAACGGCTGCACCTGTTTTTTTTGTTTTTTTTCCGCTCCATATATCAACACCATCATAGATTGTTTCAAGTCTTCACACCTTGACGGAATCAGCCGGGGACACAAAGGCCCCTTTGTGCTCGAACAAAGAACACAAAGCCAAATGTCCCGGTTACTCCGTCTTCATTCGGATGTTAAACTGTGCATGTAATGACTCTCTTCACTATGTGAACTCTGCACAGTCCAATTTACCCTGCTTTATGGCCTACGGAGAAGACGAACATTGACTTGAGACCCGTGAATTCTGAACAACGGGGTTGGAGGGGCGACTTAAGAAGACATGTTGCCGGTGAACCATAGGGAGACTTCCAGAGACGGTGAGGAGCTCCTGAGGTTTGTCTGCACACACTTGAAAAGACTGCATTGAAGAAGCTTTGACTGGAATCAAAGGTTTGACCCAACTTCACATAATGGGACTAGAACTTGCAGTTTCAAGGACAGTGTGTTGTGTGGCGAAAGGGGAGGGATTCACAACCAAGAGAAAAAGATGTAATGGTTCCTAAAAGCTTCAGATTTATGGAAAGAGAACTGGGCAAATCTTTAAAAGTAACTGGGGGAAACTTCTATCACATCCAAGTGGACCAATCGAATTTTTCAACACCAGCTTGAGGCTTCCAATTGGGGCTTGGGGGGGGGGAAACGTTAACTTTTAGCCCTCTGACTCTAGCTACTATGCTAAAAATGGAACTTTGTTGTGCTACTTTAGAAGCAACCACCGTTTCTGGTCCGAGTTTCTGCCTCTCCATCCTCGAAGGAAGACAACCGGTCGATGAAATGTAAACACCAGTTAAAAATGCTGTTTTATGGTGTTTGGCAAGACGGATGAGCAAAGTTTCAGCGTGGAAGTCCCAGCGGCGCAAATGCAGTACAAGGTTAAAGAATCTAGTTGCAGCTGCAGCCGCAGCTGCCATCCCATCAGCCACTGGGGAGCTTCCTGTCCTAAAGCCCTGCACCGCTGCCCTCTATATGCACGGCAGGAGCCGGTCACTATAATGCAATCAAAACTTCTTATTGAAGGTGAGCTCGGCACATCCTATCTCTGCACGCACACCGCGCCGCTCACACTAATGCTAAATGTGCTGGCTGGTACGACGGCACACAAGTCGCTGCACGCCTACTAATCGCCTTGATAAAAAAGAAAAAAAAAAAGATTTTAAAGTGTGCCAGGCGGGTGGGTGCGACGTCTCTCTGCATGGCCGTCACACTGGTTCTGATGCAGCCTACGGAGTGGCTGAGCTGAAAGGCAGACCAGCGCATTTTAGGGTCTGTGCACGCTCGCAGGGCTTCACTTATGGCACTGCAGCGTCACTGTCAGGGTGGCGACAACGGCAGCAACAGCAAACTGAGCTGTGAGCTAATGTTGGACACTGAGCAGGAAAAAAATGAAGTTCATAAAATCAGAGGAGACAAAATGAGAGGAAACACTGCAGACCAGAGCGACACGGAGACAGCAGTACAGAAGCGGGACACAATTTCCTATTCAGGCAATTTTTCTTGTCATCCTTTCCGTACAGGTGAGTGATCTTTTGGCGTCTGTTGCCAGGCAGCGCACAAACGAGCTTATTTGTTCCGGATGCGGTCTTGGTTGTGTTCTCATCGCTCCGGGGCTCTAACAGAATCGGGCCGAGACCACCACCTCTGGCTGATCTTAATCCACTTGTTTTGTTCCACATCACAGTGTGTTCACAAATGCCCATATGAAGCCAATTAACTGCCGTGTAAAAGAACCCCTGAGCATTTCAACAACACAGCTACATAAACTTTTTAGTTATTGGTGCATCTAATATTTTTTTTTTTTTTTTACAGCAATACTTGGGCAGTCAGGGCCACCGTCTTCTCTCTTCGACAATTCAAAAAGTTCTACCGGAAGCACTTTTCCCTTATGAGTTGCAGTTTGCCAGTCACCATCATTATAATTACGTTTAATGATTATACCAAAGCAATTTAGTCAAATAATTGGTTTCAGAACTAAGCAATTAGAGACAATTTTGTATTAAGTTTTTTGTTTGTTGAAGGCAACACCACCAGATCCAATAGTGCCATTGCTACCTGTTTAACAATTGTTCTATCTATCTATCTATCTATCTATCTATCTATCTATCTATCTATCTATCTATCTATCTATCTATCTATTTATCTATCTGTCTATCTATCTGTCTGTCTGTCATTTGTGTGATATGTGTTGTGTGAGAGGAGGTAGCTAACTGCACACCATACTGCGTAAACAGTAAAAAAAAGGGTCTTGACAATGCCCTGGTATGCACTCTCTGTGCCTGCTGAAAACCAAGGTCACCTTCTCTTCTCGTCCTCTCATTTGTACGGATTGAAATTTTAGATGATTTTGAGCAGCCATCAACAAAAAAAGCAAAAATCTTAATTTTAACAAAAAAGGACAGATTTTATTTGAGAAAAAAAAAAAAATCAATATTCTTTTGAACTACATTCATTAAAACTCCCACACGGAATCCTCCTCAATACAGTTCCACCTTAAACAAAATAAAAAGAGAAAAATAAATCCTTCACTGCAGATGTCTCTATGATATTCTGGATTCACAGCTGGGCTAGCGGTGATCAAAACAGCGCAGCGGGCCCCGTCGCCGTCTGATTCGGCTCAAACGAGCCTGCGGCGTGAAATTTGGGCTTCGTCTGAAGCCAGCCGAGTGCGCAGAGGCAAAAAAAAAAAAAAAAAAATTAATTAGAATCACATATGGCAAGTAGGTGAGACACTCGCGGGGGCTCAAGTAGACGGACATGATTAGCCGAAGCCCGCAAGATTAATGAAGACCTTCACAGGGAGATTATGTTGACTGAAGCTGATTATGCTTGAGACCATTTATTCAGCGGAATATCATTATGGAGGGAACAATCCATACATCATATGCAACCTCAGCTCACCTCCTAGCACACCAGACTACTTATTAAAACCCCATCTTTTCTCCCTGATCCTCGGCACACGTTGGAGATTGTGTGAGCCCCTTCAACCTTTACGCCGTGTGCAACTGCAGCTGAGTGGAGTGATGTATGATATCACATTCGTCCCTGCCTCAAAATGGTAACGCATCCCATAACCCCCTCCCCTCTCCCGGTCCGGCGGGCTCGGTTTCTGCACTTAAACAAACAAACAAGTTCATGCACAAGGTGGCACAGATTTGGCTCTAAATGTGCATGTGTGCTGTATAATGTGCAACACTGACACTTTTCGACGCAGCAGAACTTTTGTAATCATCGGAGGATCATTTTGGACTTTCAAAGTATGAGAATTTCAGTGTAAATACAGTACAAAGTATTATATCCCGGGGTTCGACTGCCTCCAAACCACGCCAGTGTTCACTACTTCACAGCAACAATAGTGATACACTCTGCTTCCAAAAGGGACCACTGGCTACTGAATGCATGTTAAATTAATCATCACTAGAGGAGAAATTTCATGGGAAATAATTCTCAGCTCAACTCCGGGCTTTATTTACAGCCTCGCTGAGACAGTTTCGCTTCAGCCAGCAAATATTTTAACTTTGCAGCGGTTCCAGCAGGTTTGCGCTCCACGAGCATCACAAAGGGGTTGTAGGACTGAAGCCCTCGTGCAGCTCAGATTTACCAGAGAGAACTCAATGTAACTTCAGTGCGAGACTCCTGCTCACCAACATCAACAATTACCTTATTTCCCTTTTTTTGGGCCCCAATTACGACAGACTGCCACCAGTTGGATGGAGTCCATCGGCCCCTGGTGGCGGCACTGCACGGATTGTTTTTTTTATGTGCAGGAGAACAATGAGAACCTGCAGATTACAAACTTTGCAGGATTACGGCATGTGATCTGGGCTGGTAAGACTCTGGAACACAGAGAATTGCAGTTAATCTGTGTGACTTGGCAGCGACTCTCAGGCTCTGTTAAATATTTGAGTGTTTATTTTTCAAAGTGCGGCAATATATTCATTGCATGGTCCGGCTCTTCGGAGCGCATGCAAATAGCCAAACACACACACATGCACACGCTCACACACGCACAGCCACCCGTACCCATATTTCCTGTGCGCGACTCTTTTGCCCTTGGTGAAAATGACTTCATGCATCACTTATACCCGCTGCACATCTGTATTCCCAGCAACCCACTTTTAATATTGAGGTACCTCTGAGTTGAGTGAGGAATTACAATGCAACACATTAAGAAAGTCCACGCAGCGTTGTACTACTAGACCCACAGGTGGAACCAATGACAGGGAGGGGGAATTGAGCCAGACACTTGACAACATGGTTTAAATTAGAACCATAATTTGAATATCTGTGGTGCAAAAAGAAGACGATCAAGAAGACAGAGTGCGACCTACTTCCGATGGCAGCTTTTGTCCTGTGGAACATGAGAGAGAACCTAGAGTCTGGGCTTTTTAACATAATGATCCACCATATGGCAAAGAATTATTGAGTAAAACACTGTCTTGTAATTCTTTCCACCGCAGATTTCCATAGATCTTATGCACTGCAGACACAATGAGCAGCAAACGTTTGACTGATTTGACTCGAGCTGTGGATGCACCAATGTTTTTCTTCCATTTTTAAGCGCGAGTGTTTGTAAACAGCAACGACCTCTGAAATTTCTCTCAAGGCCAAAGAAGGAATGAAGCAGAGGGAACGAACGGCCTGCCACTGCAAGATAACTGCGTTCCTTAGGAAAATGCTGATGATTATTATTGTCTAGCTCCCTTTTGGGCTTGATTAAGTTTCATTGCTGCGCACTGTGGTATTTCTCTTGACTCTCATTTTACACAAATGCGATGCAGACGAGTTCATGAAGTTCGAAAAATATGAAAGTTAGAAAATAGTCTGCGGAAGATATTCCGACTGTGCGTCGGCAGTAAGGAACTCGTTGTGTGGCAAACACAAAGAAATTTGTTGAGGGCTCAACGGTATGAAATAAGGGGCATGTAAAGACAATGTTTATTGTTGCATTAAATGTTTTTATGTATTAATGTATTAAGAACACAATAGCAGTTGATGAGTGGGTGTTTTGACAGTGAGAGGAAGGCCATGTGCGCTTTCCTCTCTTTTCTCATTAGACATGTGTAGTTTTATTGAGAGTCTTCTATACTTATTTTGAGCGGTCACAAAGACAACATAGGACATTTCAGCGAGTAAGTAATAGTTATAATTTAAGAAAATACAATTGACAGTAATAACAGCATGAAAAAAATACCCTGCGGTAAAATGTGTGACTTCAATTTAGTTTGTTGCTGGTGGTGTTGGTGATGCAGCACCACCAACCACACACATTTTTTTTTTTTTTTTTTTTTTTTTTAAATCAACCCATCTGCTCTGTGCTGAACTGCTGCGCTCCTGCACCTGGCTGAAACAGAAGCCCTTCGTACCCGTCCGGATCGCTATGACGGTGCTAACACACAGCCCACACACACACAGCTGTTCGCAGCAGGTGTAATTTTGGGATAAACTTTGCTCAGAACGAGATCTTCCTGATCTTGGACACACATGTCCCTGCACACAAAAATCAGGCTGAAGGAGAGAAGTTAACTGCCTACCACTTTGATTGGCATTAACACTCTGCATTTTCCGTCAGAAAAAATAAATGTGCCTGACCTTCACCATGGCACATTTGCAAAAGAAAATATGCTTATTGTAAAAAAAAAAAAAAGTTAGTAATTGCTGACTGAGATGAGGAACATCTCCGTCTGCCATCTGTGTTTTATTTTTCTTTCGTATCTTGAATTCCAGGAAACTGGGAGCACCATCTGATGGACCTGGCCACATTCTACTCAAAGCCAGGGAGACTGAATTACACACGAAAACTGTCTCCTTGTCATACTAAGAAAAAGTTGAGGTTTAAGTTAGAGTCTCCATTGTGGGGCACGGGATACAGCCCTGTGGGACACCCGAGTTAATGGACTTGGGTGGGAGGATGGTGTCATTAAATCTGACTTTATGGGTTTCATTCTAAGGAAATCATTTATCCAGTAGGTACAGTAAGAAATCTGTGTTTCCTGACCAGCAGGTGGGGCTGTATGGTACTAAATTCACAGCTAAATCAAAAAACATATAATTCACAGAAGTGCGATGTTGCGCTAGATTTCCCAATATACCATTAAATAAATTAATGAATAAATGAAAATTTTAAGATGCATTTTCTTAGGTTTCCAAGCCACTTCATGTATCTTTGCCAAGTCTTGTCAAGAAGCACCTCTACTGAGTCTCCTTTATACTTCAAATGAACACTAGAAACATGTTTAATTCCACACTTTGGTTAAATATTTGGTTCCTCCGGAACTAAATATTTAATTAGCACTATGCACAAACACATGAACCCTTCCTGACTTTCTTCATTTTGTTGTTAGCATCCAGTGCAGGATTCATCAAGTTCCACTGGAGAATAAGGCTGTCCAGATGGCGAATACATTATGGACTGATACATCAATTAGGTTCCCAAAAAATGATCAAAGGCCAGTGTTCATTCATCTGCGAGGCGCCCGTCAGATACCATATTGTGTTTTGTACATCCGTGCAAGTGTGGTGAGACGGAAGCGCGACTACTTTCTGTCTCACATCTGTGATCAAAGCCTGAATGCCCGCACTTTAATTTCACTTTTGGTTTTCACATGCTGGCCCTTTAAAGGAGCCTTGTGACAATGAATTAAAAAAAAAAAGAAGAAAGAAACGAACGACAGAAACTTTCCAACACAACCATTACTTTTTCCATCAAGTACGTAGGCAATTTAGAAATTCTTACCGGAAAGTCCGCCAATAATGGACAAGAAGAAGAGAGGTTTCCATGGTGACCCCATACTGGTTGAAAAGGGTCCCTCCTGCAGTAATGTTAGCAGCTCGGCTTCTTCATTAAAGCTGTGCCTTTGAGACAGAGGAAGAAGACAAAAAGAAAATCAAGTGTTAAGAGGCCTCCAGTTAACCTGACAAGCCAGGATGATGTTTCACTTATCAGTAGAAACTCACAGAGGATGGAAGGAAAGCAGACGCCCTTCTAAAAAATAAAAGCGGCAGCTAGAGTGGCAAGAGACCAGAAGCCTGTGAGAGACACAACCTGAAGCTTAATTACACTAAATTGTAAGAATGCCGACGATGCTCGGGAGGTCCAGATCACCGAACCGGTTGTGAGTCTTCTGGCTCACTCACTCCACAGCTCAAAGTCCCTGACAGATCTGTCATTTTGAGTCGAGCCGTCTCCACACTCAGGGATAGGAGTTAATGCAGACTTGACAATACGCCAGTTCTGAATGGTTATGTCAGACTAATGAGACAAGCGAGTCAGGATGACCAGGATCATGTGGTTTGACGGGAGACTGTTCAGCTTTTCAAGGTGGTCGTGCAGGAATACCACCACCTGCGAAGACTAGGAATCCTGTTGACTTCCACGGTAAACCTCCACTTAGCACAAAGAAACTCTGTCCTTGACAGCACAAACTGCACTGATGAACTCAGCAAAGGTCAAGTTTGCATTTCAAAGCAAAAAGTGTGTTGCAATCATAAAATGAAAAGAAGAAGGTGCAGGTCATTTTCCATTTTTTTTTTCTTGTCTTTTGTGTGACAAACAGCCCTTTACCACTTGCTTAAATATGTTTTCCTTCATTTCATTTAAACACTGAAACTCTTACACGGCTCCAGGTTTTGTCCCTTACTTACGTATTCATTTTCCGTTTCTGACAGCTGCGTCCCATCACAGCGCCGCCGATGAAGCAGCGAGCGTAGTGAGATCTCACGTCAGACTGAAACCCTGACAACATTCCTGCGACAGAGCGGGAATCGAGCCTCTGTTGCGTACGAGCGCACACACAAACAATTAAAATAAGAGGGAAAAGTGAAATAATGCCTGCTTTCTTACAGATGCAGTTCCGTGTGTAAACAAGGCTAATTGGAAACATGCCTGCTGTGTGGGCCGCCGCTATCAGGAGACTGACCTTGTTACCCCCCCCCCCCCCCCCCCGCCCCGAATACCATTCATCTCCAGAGCTTTACTCCTCCATTCATCTGATATTTTTAGCCTCTTTGTTAACCTGTTTTTTATTTAATGCTTTCTGTCTGTTTTCTCTCCTCCACCTCCTCCTCCTCCTCGCACTCCTCCTCCTCCCCTCTTATCTCAGAAACAGGCTCGCTGCTTCTCGCCGAAATTGTCTGCACTTTGGATTACTATTGCGGCAGCACAGGCGGCTCTGAGGGGCTGAGGGAAGCATGTCCACACCCAGCAGGACTCGTCTGGCGTTTATCACGCTTGCCTCTTTTGTCTTTGCTCCGCTTCATTTGCTACCTATTCTCCCGGAGCGCAGCAGCCGCAGCGCCGCTGGGCTTTAACGCTTATGGCTTGACAATTTGGGCTATCTGTTAATTAGAAAATGACAAACAAGCATAACGATGTGATGATCACAATGAGCTTTTTTATGCTTTTCTTATGCAACATTAAAAAAATGACTTTGGAGTCTACATGGAATCCATTCTCTTCGATGTAAATTCAGGCCTTTTTTTTTTTTGACAGACTTTAAAGGTCCCACATTATGCAAAATTCCCCTCGCCGCGATAATTACAACCAGCCTGTCAATGAACTCCCCAGAAATGAGAACAGTGCGTCCTTTACTCCCTTTTGCTTGCTCCATTTTTCTAAAACTCTTTCCTAAAACGTGACATTCGGGAAACTTTCCCTTTGTGATGTCACAGAAGGCTCTGTCATCTTTTCCCGATTTGTGACAACAGCTTCAGCCTGGTGTTCCAGAGTGTCACAGCCACCTAATTTTTTTCTGTAGAAAGTCCATAGCAAAGCAACAAAATGTTGGTAGAATTATTAGAAACAAGGCTGTGGTGCTGTTTTCTGAAGATCTCTTGATTTTCTAAATGATAAATCCTGCTCCCCTTGACTGGGTGACTGGACATAGAAGAAAGGCTTTAAAAACCCCAAGTTTGGAAGACACTTTGTATTCTTTATTTGGTTAATCGAAGTGTTAAGGTCTTAATAAACTGGTTGTGTCAGCAGACCCCTGTGACCCTGAGCTCAGGAAGAAGCAGGTATGGAAAACGGATGGATGGATGGATGGATGGATGGATGGATAGATGGATGGATGGATGGATAATTCTAAAAGTTTCGAAGCTGAAAACTTTCTGCGACAAACAAGTGTGTGGCCTGCGATCACGGTGATGGAGTCGCCCTTGAGCTCCAGCAGTGATGAACAACATGTCGTCCTTCTCCTGGCCAAACAGAAGGGGAGCTTGTGAGTTCATCTCATTCTTCAAGCCCAGGACACAGAGACGGGGTTTCGCCTCCTCATACAAGAACTCAAATTATATCACAATCGGTTCCAAACGTAGTTTCGGATGTCAGCGGGACAATCTGAGGGCCTCCTGCGTATTACACCGTTCCATCTTAGAAAGGAAGGAGGACAAAGACCGGCGACTGACCTTAAACAGAGGGCAATTCGAGGCACAATAAAATATCGAGCCATCATATGAGCCAGCAGTAAGTGACCTGGTGACTTATTGTCTGGTTGGCTGATCCGTCTTCATGGAATAAAAGTAATCAAGCTCGAAGTGGATGAAAAATTGCTCCACTTTGTGTGTACGCACTAATTAAACAAAGCATAATTGGAAAGTAAATAATTGTATGAATGCATTGCACGAAGAACCAGAGTCCTTGTGTAAGGAATGGCCTGTAGACGGTCGCCAGCGCAGATAAATCAAAAGTAGTTTTCTTTCCTGGAACCGAGCTTCTTTCCCTTCGCCACCTCAGTTTGACCCGTTTTTCAACTCATGCAGGGAAAATATGCAATAGCGGTGCAATGGAACATGGCGACCTGCTGTTCATACACAGCTGTCAATCCGACAGATCAAATGGTGTGTATACATTTTTGATGTCCCGCTCAAGAGCAGGCTTGACACTGTATATTGACTGCCATAAAGCTTCGCACCACGGTAGTTATAAAATAGAAATAGAGTTCTGGATGTGTTTTTTTTATACAAACATTTTGACGTACAAAGATAAAAGTATCGTTTGATCGTCATCTTTTTTCTTTTCGCCCTCGTGCATACCGAGACCCTTTTGATTATCCTGGTAACTGATATAGGTGGGAATAAAAAAAAAGAAAAAAAAGTGAGACGTACTAAGACGTAGTTAATAAAGCAAAGGCTTTCTGCCCACTATCCTACTTTAACAGGTGTGCTATATTTCAGCTGGGGCTGTGAAGTGGCTCTCAGCCACACTTGAGTCAGAGTAATCACAGCCCCGCCAGATGGTTATTAATGAGCCAGTGCTCCGGGTGCAACGCCGTGCCCCCGAACATTCCTCCGCGCGATGCCTCTTTTCAGTGGCGTGGCTGCGTTTCCACAAAGGTGTGCTACACGTGCAGTCAACGCACACGTTAGCAGCCATGCACAGGTTGGACGAGCCAAGCGGCAAACGGAGACTCCGAGAGGGAAAAATCAGCCTACTTGAAGCAGAAATGTTGCCAGATCGCAAGCATTATATTAAAAAAAGAAAGGTGCAAATATTCACATGTAGTCACACTGCTGGTTCTCCTACGCAGGACTGACTGTCTGCGTGTGAGATGACTGATGTTTGAGCTTTTCAGGTATGAGAGACATGCTATCATCTCCTGAAATTTGCAAAAATGTTACAGCATATGAATCATAAAATACCAGCGTGCTGAAGTTGGTGTGACGTACACTTTCAACTCCAGGTGATTTATTTCACTTTCACGATAGATTCTCTCTTTAAATGGCTCAGAATCGATGCCTGCTGGGGCTGGAAAACTTTAAGAGTCAAACTCAGCATGAAGAGCCACACCACTATCTATTTCTTATAACTTCTCTTTTTTTCCCCTTGTCCTCTACTGAAAATGTCCTTTTAGAACAATATAATTTACATAAGAATAAAACTGTTAAATCTGCATCTAATATGATATAAATGGGATGTAAAAGACTGCAACTGTGTGTGTGTGTGTGTGTGTGTGTGTTGCAGGAGAGGGGTGTGGGGTAGAGGGGTAGTTGAGCCCATACACACTACTAAGCTCTTCTAATCCGAGCGCAAGGGGAAGAAGTTAAAACAAGATAATACAGGGATTACTGCGGACTTGACCAAAAACAAGCCCTTTGTTGATACTAAATTCTTGCTAAATCAGTCTAAGTCTTTGAAAACCAGCCGAAAAGAGGCAGCAGGTGCATGCAGGGGCACTGTTGAGTGGTGGGCTGCTGACTAGACTTTAATCGCGTCCGGTCTGACTAGCGTAGATAAGACTGACCTGGCGGGGGAGTTGGGGAGGGTGGCTATGTATCACGGTAAGAGCAAACACATACATCAGGACGGGGGAAGTAGCCGTGGCGTTTGAAATAAGAGCTAAAGATCTTCCTCGGGGAAAGTTTCCGAATAGCACTTTTGAAGGTTCGCTCCGACCGGCCGGTGAGGACCCTGCAGAATCCAACGATCCGATTACTGACAAGAGCTGTGGAGGCTGCGTGAGCCCGAAGCTCCCAGTGGAGAACATTAAGCAGCAGGAGAGCAACATGGACAGGCCAATGAAAAAAAGAAAATCAGACTGTTGCCGTGTCCTCGTCTTGGCCGAGACCTGCCTCAAACTGCACAGCATCCCCCTGATCAGGCAGCTGCGCCTGACGAGCCGGGCCGTGACTGGAGCTGACAGGGAGCAGGACTCCGGCAGGAACTCTTGTGTTTACATCCTCGCCGATGCTCGGTGCTCAAACACAGTCAACTCCGACCGGTTGCGCTTCACGGGGTCAGGCTTCTGAAGTGCAAACATCCGTTTCGCCATCGCCGCTCGCTGCTGTTTACCCAGATAGAAATAAGTGAAAATGTATCATCGGCATAGAAAGAGGGTGTGAATATCAGTGCGGGTTGTTGCCTCTGATCTACGGAGTTCTATGGATTTGCAGCATGTGGTTCGTGTGACCCTGTTCAGGTGTTCTTCCGCCTCTCAAGTGGCACACAGATCCGATCTGTGGCACGAATACGTGAGCAGGAAGCCTGTCCACAGGTTTGGATATTGTCAAATTAGATCCAGGCCTGGAGAATAAATCAGATGAGATTTGGTTATCTGCAAATTTGTCAGCAGTCTACGCAGACAGACTGGATAAGTCGGTATCTGGTACTTACGCAAAACTCAGAATCTTAAGAAGTTCCGTTGTGTATTATTCATGCCCAGTAGAATATACGGCTCATGTTGACATAACTTGACTCTTAATTCTTCAAAAACAGTTACAGTCCACCAGTTGGGCAATTGTTTGGTGCTCCACTAAATTCTTTTATAGCCGTCCAGCGCCGGCTTATTTGATTTCCCAGGGTGGCAGCCAAACTGCATTTGGCTGTATGCTGGTTGTGTCAAGCATAAGAAAAGTTTATGCAGGTGCAAATTCAAATCTCAGATATGAGTCACTTCTAAAATGTAGAATGCCGTCAAAAGAAGAAAAGAAAAAAAAAAAAAAACAGGATATAGCCCGTTAATCTGATTTGAGCATCAAGCTGCAGTGTAAATCCAATCTGGGCAGACGGATCAGATTTTTCCCGGTACTGTGGCTCGTACCTTGAAAAGGCAAGCCATGCCAGTCTTTACACTTAGTGTGTTAATGGGCTTACCTCTTTTCTCCCCACTTTTAAATGCAAATACAATCCTGACGATGCTTCTGCACTATACACTTCATTATCATGACTGCTTAATGCAGTTTATTTCTGTCGCTTGGCCACTGGCTAATTTCCCTTTTCCCAGTTGGCTGCCAAACCGCATCTATGAATGTTAGCTGTTTGAAGTGCATGCAAAGGTATAAGCAGGTGTAAATGTCAATATCAGATATCAGATAAAATAGACGTAAGAAGAGAGTCGAGACGACGGATACAGTCAACTAATCAGTGCTGTAAACACACAACTCGCTGTGTATTTGTAAGGGTCGTTCAAACGGAACTAATGCTATAATGGACCATTTTCAATCCTTTGAAGTAAAAATATAATCTGTCTGCAAGGCTCAGACGTGCCTTCGCTTGTCACTCAGGCTGATTTGTTGTCTGCCTAGACCTGGCTGGCAGCCTGGGGGTGAGGCAAACAGCATCTAAACAGCCATCAAAGGTGTTGTAGGAGCAGACGCAGCCAATCGGTTTGCTATGTCAACATTCAGCTCTATCTTTCTTAAACGTCATTCTGTCTGATATAAATATATATATATATATATGTATATATATATATATACATATATGTATATATATATATATATATACATATGTATATATATATATATATATATATATATATATATATATATATATATATATACATATATAAATATATATATATATATATATATACATACATACTGCTCAGTGTCCTCCTTTAGATTTAGAGAAAAAGATTTGGGATGATTAGAAATGTTGTCGTTTTGGTTTGTTTTTTTCAGCTTTGATTTTAGCCATCAGGTAATCAATATTGGAAGTGCCATGACATTTATCTTTGGAATAAAATACTACCAACAATTGAATTAAAAAAAAAAACAAATTGAATATGCAACAAAAGAGCTCTTTTTGTAAATGAAGTAGCAAACTAAGGCTGGTTAGCATTAGCAAAAGACAAAAAAAACAAACTAATGGCCAACTGAATAAGACGAGAATTTATTATTATTTTTTTTTTTAGAAATATCCTTTCCTATCCTTTTTTGTGATGTGCATGTGAAATGTCTCCCCTTGACAAGCAGGGAGCCAGCGAGGAGTCATGATGTCATGCACAGACAAATCCTCGGAGCTGCTTTTGGTGAATAATGACACGACTGCTGGGACGCTGTGACAGCACCCCTGGTGATGTTAGCGGGGACACTGGGACATTTTCTGAATCACGGCGGAAAAGCCCTGCATTCAAGTCCAACTCATTTTGCAGGCAATATTTAAAAACGAAAATCCTCCGAGCCCGACCGTGTCGCTTTATTAAGGCGCTCCTTGCAGGATCGGCCGCGAGAAAGCCGGGCGGTGGCATCACAGAACGAGTCTCGAGCTCCGGAATCGTCAACACTTCATTTGAGGTTTCTTTTTCCCCGCCGAGAATCATCTGCACCGTTTCAGCCTCTTTGACAGTTTGACGTTGATTACAAAGATATTCCGCCACCGAGCGGAGTCAAGGCGCGAATGGATGGCATCAGTGCGATATTGTCGGCGATGAGGTTTCCGCACACGCGCTCCGCAAATGGAACAATAGCCTCTATTAGCGGCCCCCGAGAGGGCCACGGCTTCCACTTGTTCCCAGCCTTTCACTTCATTCCCGGCACTTGTCCTTTTGAGTATAAAAGAAACATCATCAACAATTCTGACGGCATAACATCCGACGCAGTATTGATTACAATAGGGCCCTTGATGATTGGCCAAACGGGTAATGAATATCTAAATAGGGTAAACACTGCTAGGCTAAGTGCCGAGACCGTGCCATTTTCATTAACATCAAACAATTCAGATATTTAGCGACGTGGAGATGGACGGCCAAAAGCATGAGGGATCATTTCTAGAAGGGAATAGCGCATGGGCCTTTTATGTTGGCCTGTCGTCATCCGCCCGGGCCAAAGCCCAGCAACATTAAAGCTTTTAACTTGCCCGAGGCATGACCCACTTCCTGTCTGAGAAACACGCACTTCCTGTTCCCCATGGCGATACATTAGACGCCAGATGTAGCTGAAGCCAAGGGCTCCATAAGACTTTTTTTTCTTTTTTTTATGTACGTCTCTGTGCGATGCATGAGACGCGATTTTCATCTCGGTTGGCTGCGCGTCCCAAAAGAGGGCGCTGTGGGAAGAAAGGGCGGTGTCAAATTCTAAATTCTTTGAATCTGAGAATAAAAATAACATTCTTGTTGATACAATAAGGGCCTTGCTGTTGTTGCTCGGACCCTAATCAGAAGAAGACATAATGCACAGAAACAGTTTGGCTGGGATTCATTGTACAATGTCACCAAAGTTTGTCCAAGTGTATCCGTTTCCCAACCCCACCCCCTAAACAAAACACTGGCCTGATTTTGACAGGCTGACTTGGCTGAGAAACGCGCGCCGTCGCCAAGAATCAGCGTTTTGCAAAATTAAGCCGATTAGTCTCGTGGCAAAACAAGGGGATCGCATCACGTTTGGCATCGGCACCGGCAGCTTCTGTAGGCACGCAAGAAATCCTCGAGAGAAGTTTAGTCATCTTGGCAAACGCCGCCTCCTGCAGATTTCAAGACTTGCCAGGCAGCAACATCTTTCTTGTGTAAGATGAAAGTGATAGCGCAACTCCGTTGTTCTTTGCTTTGGCATCGGATTGTTTCGCTCCCGCCAAGCTCGCTGCCGTCGTGCCACCCGGGTTCGAGGCGACATCACAGGCAGGAATTACAGAGCATTAAGTTTCGTGATTAGTGACGACACCCTACTGCTGCCTCCGACAGATTTTGCTCCTTCCTTTTGTTTCCGGAGAGGTGTTTGATTAACATCTTGTGGATAAGTGGCGAAGACAAAGACGTTCTTTTTCAGCAACTTTTTTTTCCGCGGGATCTCCAGATGAGCAATTACCTCTTCACTGCGGTTTTGTTCATGGGCTCTCACGCTCGGGAAGAGCTGTCTCCCCTCCCTTTGACTCGCCGATGATTCTAATTGTCCCGATGACCTCAATCAAAAGGCAATTAACCAAAAGGTAGAGAGAGGCGCTGGCAGGTTACTGCTTTCGCGATGAGATGGAGGAGCCGACACCTTTTTAAAACTGCGCCGATGCCGTCCGTGACGTCTGTCGCGATGAAGAGAAACGCGCCTCAAACCGGCAGCGTCTGTGTGAGGTGGTGAGTGTGAGGGGACGCCGACGACTCCACAAATGAGGGAGGCGCGATGATGTCAAGTGGCACACGTGTGAACCTTCACACGGGGAAGGAACCCCCGGGGTGAGTTGAGGAGCTAATAGGTTAATAGAGGAAAGCAGGAATAAAGACACTTTTAGTTAATAACAATACTTCCCCTGAATTGATTTTCTCACCGTTCCAAAGCGAGTCGCAGATTGTAATTGCGGGAGAAAATGAGGCACATTTCATAAAAGTAGCTCGGAATCGCTGTGAATTGCGCAGCTCGGCGTTATTAAAACTGCGACGTCGTTCCGAGAATCGCTGGTGGCGAGATTTCGAGGGTTGGGGGGGAAACGGCAGCTACTTTGGGAGCAGGGAGAGGAGTGAAGAACCTACAGGTATTAATCACCTCCGTAGCTGCCGGGCATGGAGCGGATACAACGCAGGCAGATTTTCTAACTATACAATCAAAAAGACACGGTGTTGCATTCCTGCTGATTTGGCCAATTTTAAAGGCCCACCGTGTGACATTTAAAGGGCACTACTGCCAGGAAATAGAATAAAAAAAGCACGCCAAAGTTTGATATCACACCCATAAGTTTGATATCGAATAATCAAAAATGATTGTTTGTAGTGAGTAGTAGTAATGAGGATAATAATAAGCATTTATTTTTATATAAAGAGCAGTTCCACTCGTACCAAGACGGCCATATTGTATCACAGCTGCACGAGGTGTGGGTGCGGCTTCAAGTTTCATCATTTCACAGCTGGTGTTGGAAAGATGTGAGCTCAAATGGGACATCAGAAAATAGGCATTTAACAGCAACACTGCTCGGTCACCACTGGATGCCACTAAACCTTGCACCTCATCACTAAGATCATTATCAAGGTCCACCATTCTGCCTCTTTACCAATAACAAACACCTATTTTTACTGGTGTGTCCGAACTTTCGACTGGTAGTGTAATTTATCTGTAGACCAGTGGGTGGAACTTACGCATACAGAAATGTGAGAACAGCAGAAAACAACACAATTTGCAAAACGTGCTTTCCGTGACATTGTGAGCCTTCGGATCGTCACCTTCAAGCCTTTTTAATTACGACTACGTCGCCACACCAGCTATGCCTTCACACGTAAGCGCAGTGCGTTATTTATGCACCGCTGCCTCCTCACTCAGCCGTCACCTGCGAACGCTGCGGCACATTAAAGTGGAATCGACGGTGAAGCGAAGTCACTCAACGTGGGATTTATTACAGGAACCATCTGCTGGGAATCGCCGCGACCCGAGGTGGAGACGGGCGGCGGAGGAGTGCACACCACCGCCAAGTCTGCTGAAAGGTTGAACGGCCGGGCTTTAAAAACAACGTACACCGTGGCTCATAAATCTGCCTTCAGGATACCTAAAGAGATAAGTAGGTCAACGGTGTCTTTTCTGTTGTGTGTGTGTGTGTTCACAGTCGAGCGACTCTAAAGGACGCTTTGCGCGGTTGCGATATCTTGTGCAGAAATCGAGACGGCAGGAAATTTTTGCGATACTGTTCTTCAGGGAGGTTTGTTTACTCTGTGGAGCGCCGCTTTAGCTCACGGGCAGAGGCAAAGGCTGCGTCTATATAATACACAAACAGACCTTTTGGAGTCCATTTTGGATCACAATTAGAAGTAAATGTGGCCATAATTCTGGTAAGGTTTGGAGAAATGATGCTGCAGGTAGAGATCTATGGTGAATTCAAACAGTTTTAGGAACTAATGCCGCCAGAAAAGAGCAATCAAACAAATTGCCTAAAAAAACAACCCCCCTAAAATAATTATGTAACTATAAAAGTTTATTACAGGGTATATAATATGTTTCATTTTCCACTTCATGCCGATGGATCTGTTTGCGTTTATGTGACGCATATGCTACTGGTTCTCACAACGTACTATTTAAAGGTTCTCATTATATGTATATACGTCTGAAAATAAAAATGGATTCAAGCTAGCAGCCGCGCTCAGAAGCTGTCCGAAAGGAAATTGGGATACTGCCACAAACGATCCGCCGAGAAGATTTATTCAGGACTGTTTGTCTGTTTGTCTGCGGGATTTGACCAAAACTAATGAATGGATTTCCACGAATTGAGCTGGAAGGACTGGGCAATAACAAAGCGGTTTGCCAACAAGTTATTTGCTCGGCAGCCGGCATGCAAAGGGAACTTGAGAAACTTTTTCACCGGTCGTCATTTCCAGGCGATGCAGGAGGACATGTGGTCAATAAAAAAGAAAAAAAAAGATTGGAAAGGGAATCAGAATTCAGATTCAGTCACAGCTGGCGAAGGTTTGCACTGTTTTTTTGGATTTCTTTTTTTTTTTTGATGGTGGTGGTTTTACTCATTGCAGTGGACCAGAAATTGTACCAACTAATCAAGGCCTGCACCCTGAATGCTATCGGCTGAATTGTTGACAGCAGTGGAAGAGGCAATAACTGGAGGCGACCCAGGGTCGGTGGTGAGAGACGGACCGTCTCGGGGGGGGGGGACGAGTGATAAACCATCTGACGTGGCCCTCACGCTCGCCACTTTGAGCCGCCGCCTCTGCGTCTCCCCGAAAAGCCTTTTACACAGAAACACAAAACTACGTAAATATGTTTGATGACGGGTGTTTACCTTCAGCATCATCCTGTTTAATCACAGCTGAGCTTCATTAAAAGCTTTGATTTCGATCAAACGAGCAGCTGCGCGCACGCATTTTCCTTTCGTCTTCGTCGCGACAGCTTTTGACAACATTTGCATTATTTATGCCTTCGGTCCACAAAATAAAGTTTTGCCCGTGGTTTCGCGGTGAAATCAAAAGAGGAGCCAGAGGGATGCGAAGCCACGGCGAGCCGGGACAATCACAAGATTCTCTTCAGGACAGACGAGGAGCTTGAGTTGCTAAATATAGATCAAGAGTGACTGTGCAAATTAAGCCGAGACTTTAGGACATCCTGCAAAGTCTGTTTTGCCGCGCACGAAGATAGAAAGTGAAGTTTTCAAATTTCAAAAGACGTCTTCGCTTCGGAGAGCATCTTGAAGGCCGTCAAGTACATGTGTGCGAATTAAAGGAGCGATCCCGGCGAGACTGGCAGGCTTAACAAGAAGCAGTTCTGGACGCTCTGAACAATAATCGAGCTTCAAGCGGCCAAAACACAGACATTTGGAAATATTCATGATCCATTTCATCTGGAAACATGAAACATGAATGCCAGCTAATATTAATGATTCTAAGGAGTTGATTCCACAGAGATGAGAGCTTATGTGACTTCACTTGAAGAACAAATGTCGACATATGTCGGCCCACAGCAGCAGCAGCAGCAGCAGCACATTTTCATAAAACATCCAGCGCGTTGCTGGGTGGGTGACGCGGTGCACGCCCGGCTGTTTGTTTGTTCAGGTGACTCTGGTAGGGCTCGTTCGGAGCGTTTTAATAAATTCTTCAGTGTACAGCGCACACCCTATAGAATATTGTCTTCTCAAACACACACACACACACACATACACGCACGCGAGGTGAGTGACTTCATTAAACCTGCAGCCAATCAAAGGGAAGAGCTGTTAATAAAGGCGGATTTCCTCTCACTCGCACGCTTTCTTCCCTCTAATCCATGTCATATTAAAAGCAGAGTTCAACTCATTATGCATTCGCCGGTTATTAGCACTTTAATAGGCTGTAATCTCAACAGAAACGGCCAGTGATCAGTAAGAAATGACCCCCGGTGGCCTCCGGAGGCGCTCGGGGGCGGGCGGCTGCTGTGTTGGGACGGCCGCCCTGCCGCAGCGCGACCGGTGCAAATATTCCGCTTGAAGATAATTGGACGGTTGAGACTCTGTGCATCGCGCTCCAAGGATGAGGTATGAGCAGCACACAGAGGCAATGTGTTCCGCATGCAGTCGGCTGAATGCCACGAAACCTACAAGTAAATAAATAAAGTAAAAAAAAAATAATAGGGGTGGTGAATTTGCAGACGTCTCCACGGTCTGAAATTATGACAAAATAATTGAACGGAACCTGTTAGAATCTGTCAAATTAATTGAAAGCGTCTTTGGTCGAAGACGATATATGTGTATTCACGAATTTAATCATTTCTTTCGCTTTTAATGACAGAAAAATGGTCTGAAAAACGGCTGCACAGCCTCACCGGTTGAGCCTTAATAACTCCTTTTCATAGACATTTTAAAGATGATCATTAATGAAAATGTTAATGTTAAATTTTCTGCATGGATCCAAGCCAACATGCAAGATGTTGGAGCATCCACCAATTAACTCTTGCGTGGTGAACGTTCAGCTCACATGGCCATTGAGCTCCGGTGGCCTCTCGTTCCGCGGTTGTTCTCCAACGTTTGCCAGCCGCCTTTGTTTTTGTCGTGAACTGGTTCCAGGAATTTAAATCAGCGCGAGCACTAAGAACAGTCTCTGCCGGCTCTCTTAATTGCGGCCACCGTGGCTTCATTTGCTCAATTTTCAGCTCGCCGACCTCCAAGTGGTGTGATTTGCCTGCAGAAGTCGCAGGAGGAGGCAGGGAGCAGCTTGAAACAGCTGAAGGTGAGAATTAATTAGTGTGAGATTTGACACGTGTGGGGCTTTTTTCCAGATTTATTTTGGGTTTTTTTATTGTTAATTTATTTTCTAGCGAAGCTCGACAGCACGTGAACTTTTACATGCTGCAATGAAAAAAGAAACTTGGCAACGGCAGACAGCAGAGAGAGAGAGAGCGGTGTTGGTATCACAAAATGAAAACAACACAAAACACCAAACAACAACGCAAGCGTGTTCCTCACGAGAGCGTCACAGAGGAGCGGGTCTGCGGCGAGACCAAATGAACAGTTTTTAAATAATGGAGCAAACCAATCCAGCGACTCTGAGGCTGCGCCTTCAACACCAAATAACAGATTAAATTACAACTTTTAACTTTTTATTTCCTCCTGAATCTCTCTGATGGGTTCTTACACAGGAGCTGCAAGACTAATTGAACTGAAAACCAATATTAGAATGTAATGCAGCATCATTAATATAAAGATATACATACATATATAAATATTTTACACACAAGCAAGAAGGCTCTTTCTTGGAAGTGATTGGTCCCAGGGGCCGTTTTCACACTGCAGTATAGCCAACATCAATACTGCTGAATGAAAATGGCCTCCGGTGGCTGAAAGTGAAAAAAAGAAGAAAAAAAAAAGAAAAAGCTGAGTTCTTTTTTCTTTTGCTCTGGACGTGTGTCTTATGCTGAAATGAGAAAATGTTAAAGAGAGCCCGATACTGTACAGAACTATCAAAGACATGCGGCGACGCTGCACATGGTTCCTTGAAGTTGGCCTGCTGTCCTTCTCTGCACCAACCGCATGACCAGCACTGATTAAAAAATTGTACAAAAAAAATAAAATACAAAAAAAAAAAAATAACTTGTATGAGAGCATGAAATTATCCAGTCGGCAGCCGAGCTCCGCAAGACGTGTTGCTTCTCAAAGGTCCCGCAATATGCAGAAGTCACTTTGCCACCTCCTGTTAAATAATCATTCCTTTGTTTTCTCAGTGTCTCTCTCAGCGCTAGAAATGAAAAGAGGCATCAGGACTGTGCTGTTTATGTCGTGATGCTGTTTTTCATTTTTTCCATCGTCAGGTTGGCTCTGCACCGACACACTCCCCCAACATACTGCAACCTCCTGGTCTGTCTCTAGGTAGGAGAAGATATACCTATCCCTTTGTGACCTCACAAAGGGTCTGTTGCCTGACAACACCAAAACAGAACGTGTTTGTTTGCCCTCCAACACCACGTCGTCTTTTTGAGAGATTTTTAAGATTTCTTTTAGTTTACTGCAGCTTTCAGATTTTCATTTTTTATTGTGCATTTCGAGAGATTTGAGAGATTTCGAGAGGTTCGAGAGGGCGCTCCGCTGAAGTCCAGGATGTGAGGACAGGCAGACGGCTTCACGACCAACCCAGTCGCCCACGCTACATCAAAAAAAACATCGCTAGCACTTATTTTTCCTCGCCCGGGTCGTCGTACGCAGCTGAAGGCGACGGCAGAAACGCAAAGCTGGTGGCGGCGGCTGAGCAGCGGCCGACAAGCAGTCGGCGGTTTCTAGCGACGCGCACGTGGTCGGCTGCATTTCATCAACAAAGACTTCGAGCTGGAATCTGGCAGTCGCCGCGGCCACTGGGGGGTGGGATCGCGCGTGAAACCGGAGACGAGCAGCTGGGAGGCGAGTGGGAGGAAAACCAGGAGCAGCAAACTGCAGGAAACCAATGATGAAGACGAGGAGGAGGTGGACATCTATCTATCTATCTATCTATCTATCTATCTATCTATCTATCCGTCTATCCACATTGTATTTATCTATGTATCCATGTAGCATCCATCTATCTATCTATTTATACAAATACCAAATCCCCAAAGGGTTCCATGAGTGCGGCTCTTTCATTCGGCTCACGTGACGCTCGCGCTCGCTATCTCTTCCCCCTGTGTGCTGCACATGGCTTGTCAGTGCCTGAGCGTAGCCTCGTCCTATGATGTGTCTACCACTTTTTGCAGCCTCATTCATTTGCATGGAATCGTTTAAGGGAAAAGGCGTAGGTATTTATTATTTTTTTATTTTAAGACGGTTTTCAAAAGCTTAAGATTTTCCTCGACATTTAATGGAAGCTCCCTCTCACATTCACACAGCAACATGCATGTCATTGAGGTGAGCGGTAGGTATAGGAGAAGCCGGTTTCAAAACCTGTAATATCGTACCAATGAATTAATTAGACATCCAGTATGCTCTGCTAAATGTTTTCAGTATTCTCTCTGCTGTTTACAAAATAGCATACGGTGTTTGATATCATTCACATTTAAAAAAAAAAAAAAAAAAAGGTGTTTTGTTTTTTGTTTTTTTTACACCCAGACATTTTAAGATGACACATTACAAGTCGTTATGCAGTGAAACCTGATATTTAAGAATCATCACGCTGTCAGAGCGCCACACCAGCACATCGCTGCTGTTAAGAGGAGGAGGGAACGAGGAAGGGAGGTGGAGAAAAAGACTCGTTCTCAAGTGGCTTGTCAGAAGGAGTGAAGAGGAGTTCCTTCAAAGCCAGAGGAGGAGAGCAGGCTTTATTTGCACCCCCTCCAGGAAGGAGGGCTTCACCTCCTCAGCAAAGAAGTGAAACTCGAACTGTTTTAGGACGTGGCTTCCAGGGGTCGACACTGTTACTATGTAATAACTATGTAATAACTATGTAATAACGACAATTACATCAGTTAATGCGGGTTCATCATGTGCGTCTTGTTTGTCAAACAGTGGCTGCTGCTGTCAACACACACACATACGCCGATAATGAGCTGTCAGCAATTGTTGTCCATGTTGTTGTGGGGGACGAATGCGACTGTTCTGCTCTGCCGTTCATTGTCACCGGCCCGATCACACGACTCGCTTCGGCTTCAAACGTCAAACGCTGCTCCAAGGAGGGGGGGGAGCAGTCCGCAACTAACAGCGCCAACTCACTTTAGCTCAGCGGTGATCATGTGATCGGCTGCCTTGATGCACGCGACCACCACCGGGACAACAGGAGTAGATTCACTCACTCCTCACTCTGTCATTTCTAAAGAGAGAGAGAGAGACGCAGGAGCTAAAAATATTCTGCTGCAGTTTAGTTGGTTGCAGGTGCCGCAGCCTTTTTTAGTTTGAACCATCTCCACAATGGGGACATAAAACAAAATTTTCCTGATTTCCTGACAAATCCCAGAAACAGGAAGTGTGAACAGGAAGCAGGAAGATGAAAAACCCAAGTAAGTTGCAGGTTTAGCCTGACATTATTTTTTTTTAAGAAGCCATGAAAGGAATTGCTGATTGAAGAATTATTCATTTCAACTGCCCCAAACTAAAGCATTTCACAGTTTGTAATTTTTCCCTATAGTTACCCGCTGCTATTGCATCTATGTGTATGCAATTTAGTCAATTTCGTCATGCACCATGTATGATGAGAATACAGGAAATTCTATTACATAGCTACTGTGTTATTTCTCTTCACTTCACTTCATTTGGCTTATTTTCCACATAGTTGCAGAGCAGAGACGGCGTCAAAGCTTTTCCTTTGCCGTCAGCATCAGCGCTGCCTTTTTAACGTGTGTTTTTTTTTTTCACTTACTGTAGACATTCCCAGCCTAATGCTTCCCGACGGCGTCCTGGCGCGCACCGGTTTTGCGCGAGGCGGCGCTTGCGTCATCGGGGCAGGTGAGCGTCACCTCTAATTGGCCTCCTGAAATTCAGCGACACGGTGGGACTTTGAACAACACAAACGCCCTCTAACATCAAAACAAAAAGCGCATCTCGGCGCGGTCGGGCTCGTCCTCTGAACCTGTTACGGGCTCATGCATGAATGCATGAGAACACGGCCGGCTCTTTATCACCGTCCATACACACACACGCGCCGCTAATGTTCTCCCACTCGCCGATTCTCTTTAATCCATTATACAGTACGACAGCGGAGGGACAATTTTTAAAAGAGCGAAGAGGAGTAAGCGTTCTTTTTAAAAAAAAAAAACAACAACAACATATAAGCGTTTCTCAACTGGTGGGCCGCAACCCAAAAGTGGGTCGCAAAGCTGTTTGGACATTTAAAAAAAAAAAAAGGGATTTTAAAAATATATCTACGTACAGAGATAGAGGATGTGAGAAAAGTGGGCTAGCAGAAAAATGTGGTTGCTTCAGTGAAATGTTCCTTTAATCTCTTTAATTTCCTATTTCCCGGCGCTTCTGATGTTGGACCGGAGACGGTTTAGCTCGGGAGGAGGGAGGAGCGCGGCCGAGAGTCGCAGGTTAGCACGAAAAGACTGGCCCGGTCGGCTTCCTGCTGGAGTAAAAGGTCGCCTGGAACATCGCAATAATGCGACCTGATTTCTTCCGCTCATATCAAGGGGCCCAGGTTGCCATGGCAACCATAGTGCGGGTCCAAATATTAGCGGCGGCTGTAAAAGGAGCTTTAGAAAACGGGCCCTGGCGTCCTTTCACCTTTGAGGGGGCGTTTTTTTTTGTGTGTTGTTTTTTTACGGTGCTGTGACAGAGAGATGGGCGTGGCTGGTCAGAGGCGGTCACGTGACTGGGAAATACAGAAATGACAAGCAGCCGCAGATCGGGCTCACCTGAGGCCGCCACCCATCAACCGCTGAGTCACTGGCTTCTGTTTCATTATTCACTCTGCATTCATTTACATCTCTTGTTTACTATTTATCCTCAGCTACTTGACGTTTAGATAAGTGGATAAATAGTACGTGTTGGTACACACATTTGACATTTGAATACAGTGTGTGTTTTCGTGAATGTGTGTAAAGTCAGGAACTGGCCAGGTATTGAAATCAACTGATGGCTGATTGTCACTAAGTCGTTGAGAAGGAGACGCATTGTGTGAGCTGTTCTTGTGTTCAAAATTAAACATCTATTCATTCAGAGTAACACCTAACCAGGTAGAAATGTGTCAATATTCCAGTGACTTGTGAATGCTAATAAATGCTGTAAATGTAATTCTTGTGATAATGACTGCATTTGTTTTATTCGATCTGTAAAAATGAGAGTGAACAGGAGGATTTCATGACTGATTTTATTTGCGGGATCAGTTGGTTTTTCTTTGATTGTACAAAGCTTGTTCATGATAAAAGGGGAAAAGGAGGCACAGAAGAAGAAGAGCACGCCACCCGCCTCATGGAGAAACAGTGGGGATAGAGTCACATTCACGCAGCTTCTTATCCTAAAGCGGGTTTATGGTCCTGTTGCAGCCATCACTACTTACGTTGGGTTTTTTTTTCGGTTTTGTTTGTTTACTGCGCCACCAAGCTAATCATCACAAGCCTCCTGCTGCTTTCCACTCGGAAGCTGCTCCGTCACCGGCGTAATGACGAGGCTGAGAATGTTTAGGGCTGTCGGGAGGATCTTACGGAGCATATGGGGGCTCGTTGGGTTTCTATTAAGTCGTTATTTCACTTGACATAACCGTAGCGTCTGTTCTCAACAATTCTCTCATCTCCCCTTCAGCACCCCCGTCCAATGCCAGCAGGCGCTCGCCGGCGCGGCTAGCACGAGGCTATACTGCGTCCCTGCTCCTCGTCCAGATGCTTATTTTACGAGACCACGATTTGGACGTTTGACGGGAGGGCCGAGGTTGGGTTTGTTGCTCCAAATGTCAACGATGTAAACAAATTAGGTAGCAAATTGAAATTTCCTGCTTTTTAAAGGCCTGTAAAAATCGATGCGGCCACCCCTCCCGCCAGCGCTTATACCAGAAACGGCGTAAGAAAACAATACGCTCAATATCAGTCCGAAGCCGACTCACATAAACCATCTTTCTGTCTTCATTTGCTGCGCGACGCATCAGTGCGCTCGTCTCACCGCCACATCAATGGAGCTTAATCACATATTGACTTTTTTTTTTTTTTTTTTTTTTCCTTTGGAATAACAAATAATTTTTGGCATTTATCGCACGTAGCAAAGCGGGAACTTCATCACAACCTCCACGGAAAACAGTGCAAACAGCGACGGGGGGGGGGGGAAACACAACACTTCCCACCCGAGCGGCACAGACCCGGTGTTTGTCACAAGACAATGAGCCGGGAGGTGCTGCGCGAGCGCGGCGGAGCGCTGGCAGCCCTGTTAGCCGTGCGCTGACAGATAGCTGCGCACGCGCCTCCTCTCTCGGGAGGGGAAAAGGGAGGCATGAGAGTGGAACACGGCAACTCATCACGAGCCTGCAGGATGCAACGGCGGGAGCGGAAGGTGACCCACAAGAACACTCGTCCGCCTCCCGCTCCTAATGCGCTGCATTACCGCCTTCCTTTCACGAGAGCCCACCAGAGCTGCGGGAGATGTCACAGTGCATCTTCGACATGAGTCGGTGCTCGCCGACGGAGCCTCAGCCAGGAACGCACCCGAAAATGTTGACTTGGGCGACTACGGGGAACTTTTGCGGTGGTTTGTTGGTGATTTAATTTAACTAGGATGGCATTCATGGTTCTTACCTTCTCATGTAGTAAAAACACAGAGGGAAAATGATTTATTCTTCTAGCCAGGACCAATGTTTATACTATTTACAACATCTTGTTTCAAATTCTGCCATCTGTGCAAACTACACGCTGGAACTTTACATTACAGGATTATGAGTTTCTGATGTAACCTGCTGCAATATTCCCGCTCAAATCAACAGTTTGGGGATTTATCATCAAGGAAATTGAATTCTTCAAGGAAAATGAAGAAGTCTTCAAAATGATTGAAAGTAACTGACAATTTTAGAAAGATGTTGAAATCTTACATTACTTTCAAGTTTTTACATTACTTATTTCTTCTGACTTACATTTTCACCTCCATTCTTACATGCGTACTTACTTTTTATGTTCCTTGCAGCCACTTCAGTGAATAGAAACTCAGTTTTAGCTCTTAAATCTTGGATATACGACAACTTTATGCCTGGTGTAAACAATGCATCATGCAATGTGCATATACACAAACAGCATGCTATTGCAAGTCAAACTAAAAACTATAACAATAATAATAGCAATAATAACAATAACCATAATTGATCTGCAGAGGATATAAAATCAAATGAATAATTGCACATATAATCTTCATGGGTTACTGCACCGTGTCTGTTTGTGCAGCGTGTTTTTACAAGAGGCTGAGAGGCAATTTCATCTTAATGAGTGCGCAAACAGCATCGTTAAGCGATGGGGGCCCAAAGACATTTTCATTAGGGTTAAAGATCATAATGCAAAAAGGTAATTCCACATAATTACGCGTCGGAACAAATGGTACAAGAGAATTTGTTGACCTTCTCAAGGTTGTGTCGACGCGCCTGACGCGAGTCCAAGGCAACACTGGGAGAGCACAAAGCGCTGTGAACGCTGCGCGTTGGGGCTCGGGGAGGAAATTTCTGCAGGCTTGAAAATGCTAAAACAATTATTGAGGCGACTGGTGTCCAGACAGAGACGAGACAAAGACAAACATGCAGCGAATAGACTTCAAGGTAATTCTTATTTAATTGAGAAAAAAAGTGTTGAAACAATAGTCTGACACAGTCAAATCCATGCAATTTAGATGTCATCTCTCCTTTTAATCAGGCAATGCAATGAATCATCTATTCACTCTCAAATTTGAATCCCTTTTTTTTCCTTTACTTCCCTGAGCCAGAAGGTCAACAACGAGTCAGTAATTTCCGCTAAGCTTTCACTCCGCACTATCGGCCCCATGCAGATAGGCCTGCGAATGCGTTTGGCGGCCGTTCGACTCCCGCGGAACCCACGCCAAGCGTTTTTCACACCTTCATCTCACTAATCTGTCTCAAGCACAAGATTGTTGGGATAAGATTAGGGAGGGGGGGGGGGGGAAATCAAAGCGCAGTGCTTCATCGTGGCCCTGGAAGATAAGGGGCCTTTACTGTCACATAAAATCAGGAGCTGCCTGCTGAAAAACACTCCAGTCCCAAGGCTATTCAGCACCGCCACCACCACCGTCGCCATCGCAGCTCCCACCTCACACCGTCTACGCACTTCGAACATCTTGATGTTCACTTCACGATTTCTATTGAAATCATAACGAGTCACAGTGATCGCATTGATCGTAAACACAGCTAAGGCTGTGCATGGACCGCATGTACGGTGTTGCATTTGGCCGGGATAGTGACATCCTTTTCTGCGATCCACGTTGAATGACTTCCCTCAGTGTTTTGTAATGACCCGATTATTAGCATGTGGCTGTGACACATTCTTCCCACCAGAGGGCAGTTTAAGGTTGAGGTTAGTAGCAATTTTCCCCGCTTTTGGCTACAATTCTCACTAGATTTGAGTCGGCCACTGTGAGTGGGATATCTTTCTTAGCTTCAGCTTTGGCTTTGTTGTGGCGTCAATGAAGTCTTCACTGATCAAGTCTGGCTCGCCAGCATTTACTTGAGAGTCTCAAAGGTAACCAATCTGACAGAGCATTGTGTAGAAATGGGAGCGAAGAAAATCAGTGCATCCCTTTATGCAGCTTTTGTGGTATGTATATTCCAAGCATCTATTGTTGCTGCTCAATTGTCGGCCATAAAAGGACATGGTCAGACACAGTGTATCCGAAAATACAGAGGCAACCGTTGTGAGGAATGACTCAACAGATGCAACTCAAGAGACAACTTGAGGGCACTTTGAGGAAAAGACCCGCGGAGCCGCGCAAACGTAATGAACATTACAGAAACGCTAATGCACGATTACCGTGACATAAATAAAACATTGCAGCTTACAAACAGTCTCACTCACACATATTTAGTGCTAGAGACTTTGTTCGTAAAAGACGCGTCGCATTCTGCAGATATCGACATTCTGCAGATATCGACATTCTCCCTCGTTATTCTTCCATTTGTCGACAGACGTTGAAAAGAAAATTACACGCAAATTGTCCGGAAATTGCCATCTCCGTTGTTGATAGCGCAGCAGCTGATTCAGACGTTTTTGCACGTGTGCTTAAATTGTAGGCAGCGGTAGGAGGCACGTTAACAAAAAGAAATTGAAAAAAACGCGTGCGCGCAAACACACACACACACACGCACACACACACGCACACGCAGACACACTCCAACCCTGATATGAATATCAACTAGTTAAGTTTTGAAACATTAAAATCCCACTGACCCCCGAAATTGCTTCCAAAGAGCCCCTGAGCGCCACAGCGATGTGTCTCCGCCTGCGGGCGGGCGGGCGGGTGGACGGACGGAGCGACGGCGCCGAGCGGAGGGCCGCGAGACATTTCCATCAACCCGCGACGCGTTATTTCAGCCAATTAAATCAACTAATTACAGGGCGAGGGAGGCAGAGTGAGAGAGAGAGAGAGAGAGAGAGACGCTGTCACGCCACTCATGTCAAACAGGCCGCCCCGGGAACACATGTGTGAAGACTCGGCCCCACCGCGACCCGCCACCCACGTCACGGCGTCAGGAAGCCTCGCCCCCTCGTCCAATCGGAAGCCGCCTTGTTTCCTTCTGCCGCGCTCACGCGCGGCCCGCGTGTGGCAACATCGGCGGCCGCCTAAAATTATCTCGTTTGACTCACTGGACGTCAAATCCGAGTCGCTCGTAGCTGTGACAAGTGAGGGTGGGGTGGAAGGGGCGGATAGGGGTGGGGGGGGGGGGGGGGGGGCAGGGCTGGAGGGGGCTTCATTTGGAGCGCCCGGGAGTCACTGTTTCCTATGCAGATGCTTCCGAGCAATTATATAAATGATGTTGTCAGATGTGTCCCGAGGGCTGTTTGTCTCGCAGGCTCTCTCAAGGACCAGCGGGACGCGCTTAATAACATAATCGCCAGGGAAGGAAGGCGGCCAATCGCCGGAGTCGCCCTCAAACGCCTCACACCGAATCACGTCTTACGAGGTGGGGCCGGAGGAACAGAGACACTTTTATTTTATTTTGTTATTTTGGGGGGGAGAGGGGGGAGAGATACCCAGCCAGGAAGGAGAACAACGGCCCGCTCGCCTCCTCTGGACACCGAACAATACGCTGTTCACAGATTTGTTTTTCTCTCCCAAATGCCCGGCGTGATGCACACACGCTCGCACTCCACACTTTTGCTTCCTTTTGTCGCCGTAATGGAGGAATAAACACATTGTGCCCGACGGTATGTGACTCTGTCCGAGGGGCTGCAGGAGGCGATACGGCGCTCCCGCCCGCTTGCTTTGTGTGAATAAAGGTGGTGGTGGTGGGGGGGGGGTGGTGGTGGGGGTGGGGGGGTTGTTGAGTGGAAGTTATGATTTCGCGCAACACCTGCTTTCCCTAAATCGCCCCTGTTGTTCGCCGGTGAGAGCGCCAGCTCCCTCGGGTGCCGCTGTCTCGCTGGGATGGTTTCTATCCTCGACCTCTTGCCTGTCACTGCTGCGACTTTTCCTTTTTTCTGATTTGTTTTGTTTTGTTTGATTCTCCCGCACGTCTCGTCCTCCCTCCTCCTCTGCAACTCCCAACCCCCTCCGAGTGTCTCTGGGGCGAAAACCTTCGCTGGAGTTGTCATTTTCAATTCGCAGTTAGCCAAGTACACGTCTGTCGGCTCTTGTCGATACGCGCAGACGGACGGCGGGGTCGGGGACACGGGGGCTGCAGCTGAAAGGAATCGAGGCGCTTTCAGAACATGCGAGCTCGTCAGGATCAGACTCGTGAAGCCCCCCCAACCCCCAAGTCTCGTCTCAGAATGGAAACCTCGCCGGTCTGAACTGAACCGCCGGATGCAGATGAACGCTGCTGTTTTATGGCATTTTTACAAATGTTCTGCTAGCACCAACCACAGAAAACGTAAGAGCAAAATGTTTCACGTTGGCTTCATTTTAACCATAGATTTGTGGTTTTAACTACGTTTACACCTAAAGAAAACCCAGTGTTTTTGGTACGTGACAACATTAATACATCAAAATAACTGCGCGCCCCTTGGCTGGTGTGAAACGCTCTCTGGGCCGAGTTGACTCCCGATGTAAACCTGATAAACCGGCCGTGTCGGGATTCACTTCTGGGAAATTTATCCCGGACCTGGCGAGACGCGATCTCGGAATTGGAACCAAACTGGGACGGCCGGATGGGTTTTCACGGGTCACGTGCCGAGATCACGAGATCCGGACACTATGGGCCAACGGCCCGAGACTTTGCCGAGCGGATCGGAGGCATCAGAGTAGGATCCCCCCCCACCCCCCCATCCCCACCCCCAAACCCACCCCCGCCTCCACTTCACCCCCGAGTGGATTGTCTTTAAAGCGTGCGCTGCCAGCAAATAACTGATTTACATCTGATGAGGCCGGCGGTGATGGGGATGGCGGGGCCGAACCTCTAATCCCTGCCAAGTGAAACAGGCACAGCTGCTTATCCCCCCTCCCCTCCCCATGCACACTCATTCCCCAGATACACAGGTTAAGCTGCATTTGGTTAGCATGAACCCCCCCGCCCCCCACCACCACCACCATCATCCATTCTGCCTATACCCTCCTCCCCATCCAACCCCCCACCCATCTCCAGATAAGATGAAAGCGTTTTCACATTAACTCGGGAAAAAAAAAAAAAAATTAAAGCCGTCGTCGGAATGGGTTCCATAAGCGCTGGCGCGATGCAATATGACAATCGTTTAGGCACATTAGGCCTAATGAAATATCTATCCAGATTAACATTGCGGCAAAAATTACCTCCACCCCCCGTTTGAGAGCGCGCACGCCGCTTTAAGTTCCCCCGTTAAAGTTTTAACGGCCGCTGTAGAGCACCGGCAGGGAGCGAGAGGGTGATTTTTTAGTGTGTTTTTTTTTTTTTTTTTTGGGGCACAGTTTCGCTGCATTTTCGGTGGAGGCTGGAGGTGCGTTCCCACTCATGAATGAGTCAAACGCACTCTAGGATTCATCGGCTCAGACGGAATCGGTGACACGCCTGTCGGCGACGGAAAAAGAAAAAAACCCAACAAAAACAAGTGGCACTGAGCATCCAGCGCTCGAGTGACGCGAGGGGCTCAGTTTTAAAATCGTTACTTCACGCTGGGTAAGATATAGGCGTACGCGTACACGAAGGGAAAGTTGAAGAAGAACAAAAACGAAGCCTTTCCGTCACAACTGGCAAAGTGGCAAAGTGAGTTCTTTTCTCCGCCTTCAACCCGGCCACGTACGCCAACCAAACACCTGTCACCCTCTTTGGCCTTTGTTCACATCCGTAATGCGCCTTTATTGCGAGGTTGGAAAAGGGGCAGCGCCGTTTGTTCTTCGGCACGAAGTAGCCTACGTTTTTTCTCTTTGCTTTTTCAGAAACCAAAAAAAAAAAAAAAGTTAAGTGGCTCTGAAGTTCAGTTTAAACCCTTACAAGTCTGGAATATTGAAGTGACACGCTAACAATAAATACAATGCCAGACTTAAAATAGCACGCCGTCTCCTGCCGTCTCAATGCGTCTGTGCTGGGGAAAAAGAAAAAAAAAAAACGAAGAAGGAAATCAAGTAAAAGGTAAAGCAGCGGGGGGATTTGCTGACAGCAGGCGCACACTTCAAAAGACTGCATTTCCCTTCTCCTGCAGGACTTTATTCTACCTGCCACACTTTTCCCTTTTCTTTGGGACTAACTGCAGTCATTGAACAGAACTTCTGACTTTTTTCAATAGACTTTTTCTTATATATATATATATATATATTTATATACATAGAAAGAACTCTAAAAGCACTCTCAACGAGCAATTCTCGCAACACACCTGCAAAGACTGCCGTGGAGGAAGAGGAAGAGGAAGAGGAAGAGGAAGAGGAAGAGGAGGAGGGCTCACAATCAATAACATCAAAAGGCAGCCGGTGAATCTCCCCAGCGAGAGACGCGCTGGCCCGTGTCGGATCACAGCGGAAACATCTCGACTCCAGAAGAGCCGCAAAACATTCAAGTTTTGGGGAGGGGAGGGGAATTAGCATGTCTCTGATTAGAACACTCCTGTGGGTCTACTTGTGAGGTAAGTGGTGTGTTGGAAGCCTCCTGCTTGGCTAACCTCAGGGTGCAAGCGCCTCTGCAGCAGGAGTCTCACACACACACACACACACACACACACACACACACACACACACACACACACACACACACACACACACCCTCAACAACTGCTTTATTTTTTTTTCGACCCCTTCTTGGATTTTGGTCTCTTTGATGATCCAATCAAACAGCGGCGACGCCTCCAACCCTGCCTTGCCTTGCCTTGCCTGCACTGCACACTGTGAATCCACTGGATCTCAGAGCATCCCCTCCCTTTCATCTCATCATTGCGGGACACATTTGAGCTCGAACTTAAACAACACACACACTCTAAATAAATAAATAAATAGATAGATAAATAAATAAGCAGATCTTGCCAACCAGATTTTTCTCTCTCCCACCGAACCGCCAAAAGAAAGAGAAAAAAAAAACAAGGCGGAACCACGGTCACAGCGGAGATGTTTCATGAGAGACCCCGGTGCTCCACCAGCACCTCCAAGTTGGATCAGGGGGAGTCAGGCGGAAGAGCGGGAACGACCCGCATCTCAGAAACTTGCCTCCCCGTTCCCCCTCGCCCCCCCCCCCTCCGTTTCCGAGCACGAACCTCCGCGCAGCTCCGTCCACTCAGGTGGCGGTTCATGGTTAATGAGCTCCGACCGACTGACGGAAACGCAGTTTGACTCACCAAATCTTCTCGAAAGTCCTTCTCTTGCTCTCTCGCCTCCCCTGCAGCTCCGTCACGCTTGGCTCGGATCAGCCCGCGCTGCGCCTCCGTTCGCCGGAACGGCAGCAAGTCCGACTCCTTGTGTCAGTCTGCCTCAGCCGGTTTCAAAAATAAAATAGGAAAAACACACACACGCAGGGCTACATCCCTGTCAAAGAGCAACTGAAGGAGGTCACGTTTCTCTCGGCGTCCAGCTCCCCCTCCTCCTCCTCCTTCTTTTTTGTTTTTGTCACCTTCCACTTCCGCGGTGCGCGTGGCGTTGCTCGCGCGGTCTGCGCCTCTAGGCTCTCTGTCAGCCGGTCTGCGCCGCTGCAGACGGCGGTGTGCTTCTTCTGCAGCGCAGCATCCACACTCTCTCCGTGGAGGAGGAGAGGAGGAGGAGGAGGAGGAGGAGGAGGAGGAGAGAGAAGGGTGGCCCTCACACAGTTCAGAGGAGTGGCATCGCATCACTTTCTCTCTCTCGTTCTTTCTTTTTTTAATGCCCTCTCCCGTTAGTTATCCGGATGAGAATCTGCGCACTTTATTTTGTTGTTGTTGCGTGTTTCAGATGATTTTTTTTTTTTCGTGGAGAGAAATACTGTAGATGTAGTTTGTTTTTGTTGTACATTTTATTGTTCTATCCTCCATTGCTGAACATGCACATTGACATCCTTTTGTTTGTTTGTTTGTTTGTTTTTTTGTCTAATTGTTTGATTCAGTTTCACCCTCATGTTTCATCCTTCTACAAATATTGACACATCTTCTGTACAGAAATTTGGTCAACTGTTCTGCAGCTTCATCATAGCCACATTGCTTGCTCGACGCGTTGTGCATTACATTGTGTACGCGCAAATAATTATTGCATTAATCATCTTGCTGATTATACTAACGGTCACCACAAGAGGGCAATCATAAGCGGTAGAAGCGAGTATTTATTACATAATGTGCTATGCGAATATTAATAGACCCACACTACTAATAATACTTGGGTGATTTTCCTGGGAGCCAGGAAAGTTGTTGTATTAGTTTTATATAATATCACTTCTTTTTTTTTAACCATAACCGTAGATTTTCACATGAGATGATTCGTGTTTTGTCAACATTTTCACAAATAACGTACGACAGCTCAACAGACTTAAGTAGATAGTATCATCAATATATATTTCAACAACAGTGGCTTCCATGAGAACAATGCAATGCAATCACAGTTGACACTCATAGTCGTAGTCTGACAGCTGCATGCAGTTTCCGATAAAACGTTTAAGGGTGCAGTTACACATTCTGTCCACATGTGGTAGTCAGTCACAGGAAAACAGCTAGCTGGGATTAAATAAAACATTTAAAGCTGTGAACTCTATGCAGTCATAACTCAGTGTGACATTTCTGTAAAAGTTATTCATTATGACTTGTTGGCGTGTTAATAGATAAACTGTTCAATGTAAACAGATGTGATATGTTAACAGAGCAAGTGTTCATTGATGGTCACAACTGGCGGCGGGTCCTAACCGGTTTCAGATAATCATTAGGCCTTTTTCCCACCTGAATTCTAGTCAGATTAGGGAAGGTCCATTTTATGATTATGACCTTTCATTTTATTCTTGGAACGAATTGGTTCAGGTTTTAGAATTATCATCAAATTTATTTTCTTTTTTTAATCAGAAGACAGTGGGATATCGGACTGTAAAACCACAGGTTGGACAAAAATGTTCTCTTCTCATAGCTCCATTTGTGGAATTACAATATGTGGGCAACACCTGACATTAATAATAAGGTTCGACTTGAGCCGATGTCGTGTGATGGTTGGTTTCCTTTACATATTTTAACAGCCAAACGTGTCACCGAGACTCAATTTAAATGCAGACTGTGCTTTTAAATACGTCTGAGATGATTGCATTTCCATTCAATGCAGTCTTTTGTTTTGTTTTTTCCACATTTAGAATAAAATGTAGTCTGTCACGCAGTGGCCCTCTCCCCTCTTTAGAGAGCATCATTGAATGAGACTGCAGAGTATAGATTTGTTCCATCTGTTTCACATATCTATTACATAGCTCATATTGCCTCCCTCTGCGAGCGTTTGACTGACAATACCAGCGCTAACAGCCTATCTCTACCCCCCATCATTAATTAAACAGTACCCATGACTGAGTGTTTCCCCCATAGCACAATTGATCCATTCCAGCGCTTGCAGCTCTTATCGGCTCTCAGATGCCGCCTATTTAAAAGTGGTATTATGGGGGCCCTTGTTACCTCTCTGCCTCTTTTTCATTTTCTTTTTTTCATTCGACACGCTTCGAAAGGCGTTTTTGGGAGGACGGCGCAACATTCATAATCGACGTGACACACAGCCTCGTTGTTTGGGATCTGCCTCCCATTCTTGACTGATGTGAAGATGCAATAGGTATGAAGTGTTCAATTTGTCTTGTAGTTCGAGCAGCGCAGCAGCAAACCTTTTCAGTGCCGCCATTATCTCTGAAGCAGCGACGTCTGTTCAAGAGAGCAGACATGAAGAGAAACAGTAAAATATAGTAAATAAGCCACACTGGCAGAGACCACTTACAGTAGCTAACAGGCATTTTGTGTGCAAAGCTTTGCAGCGTGGAAAAACACATATTTTTTTTATTTCCGAACTTCAGACTCAGTCGTTAGGCTGTGAATTTGAATTGCTCACAGTCGATTTGTCTCGGTGTTACACCTAACTAAAGAGCAAATCAGATAGGAAGCTCTAATTAAAATAACAATAAGCTAAAATTGTCTCCCCCGGGCCACAAAAGCGCAATTTATCACATTTGTTTACTGGAAGAGATAGATAGAAAAAAAAAAAATCACACTTACCTTCAACTAATAATCTGATGTGAGAACACGCCAACTTTGCTTTCATTAAGACTGTTCTGCAGGCAGGTGTCACAGCTAAGAAACAGCTGGGATTTTTTTCAGAAATTCGCTCTGCATTTAGACCAAAACAAACCGGCCCCCTGCACATCCTCATGGCCTCCGTTGTAGGAGCGCTGAACTTGCACTCAGCCAATGAGGACAAAACAGATGCACTGCGACCATCAGTTAATGGGGTAAAACATGGCATTGCAAATGAGAGGAGGGCCCTCTTGGTGTTTCTTCTGTTGTTTTGTTTCCCTTTAAATTACAACTTCGGCATCGAGGGGAGTCTGTTCGGCGCTGTGTTTTTGTTTACTGAAAGTGTGAGGAGTGTGAGGGGAGTTACAGTTCTGGAGGCAGGGAGGAAAAGGAGATTTGCATGCATTAATACTGATAAACAAGGAGCAGGAGAACAACAACGCACAGGGGGCACTGTGGAGGGCCTCTCCCCTCGACGTGTCATGGCACACACATGTTCTGTTCACATCAACTGAGTATATCATTGATATATAACGTAGCTCCTTCAACATCCAGACATCCAGAGCTGCAAAATGAAAGTTTTACCCCAAGTTATTTATCATGTTCTCGGACTTTGTGCTGTCGCTGAAAAACATTCAGTTTAAATTCTAAACCAGCTGCAATAACACAATTTCATGTCAAGTGCAACAACAGCTGCTGATTATAATTGGGGACCGTTTGCAGGGCTGTGGTTTTCTTCAACTTAGGTGCTGAGTAACTGCGTTTTTGGCAAAGCAGAGGACGACAACACGTTGATGACGGGAACACGGTCATCGCACACACGGTGTAATTAGGGAGGAGGCGACCGCAGCCAGAGAAGAAGGGTAAGAAATTACAGCCTGTCAAAGAATGTTAAGTGGTCGGATTGGTTGTGCGATGTAGCAAAAAATACTTCTTTTTTTTTTATTAAAAAGTTGGCTGCTAAAAGTGTATGAACTGCTTGTAGAACAAGGCAAACAATTGGAAACAAATTTAACTCTGTCCCAAACACAACACAATTTGTTTTATTTATTTATTTTAAGTTCCACGTGGGCGTCCAGGGAAAAAGAGGCGACTTGTGAAGTTGCAACAGAGGTGCACTTCATTTAGGAGAAAGTCTGAGGGCCTAAGTGGATTTAAATTGGAATGAAGATGCAAGCAGACCCAAGCCGGCAGCAGCAGAGAGTCCTGCGAGCTGACGCCTGTTAGGAATCAACAGCAATCGCTGCGACACCTGTCTGATCAGTCACATCGCCTGGCGGAAAGCGCTCTTTACATAATCCTCCTTCGCTCAAGTCTGTTTCTGCCTCCGTCACCGCGGGAATGAACGCCTTCACACTCGACGCGTCTGACATCTGCGAGTGTGATGTTGCGGCTGACTGAATCCTAATTTCCCAAGAAAAGGGTTTGAGGAGACGGCGAGCGTCAGCGTTTGGGCTAACACAGCACTATCAAGGCGCGAAACGTCTTAATTTATCTTCATTACTCAGCGCGAGGGCCACGTCGCTGCTGCGTAGCGTTCCGCTCCGCTACTGTTCTGACTGAAACGGCCAACTTGGGTTTAAACTCTGGGGGTTGCCTTCATTTTGCCTGGTGTCACGCAAAATAAAAAAAGAAAACTCTTTTACATGAGTACTGAGATGCCGTTTCTAATTTTCTTCTTCTGTTTTTAGTTGTTGCCGTGATCTAGCAAAGAATGTTTTAGCAGCCAAGTATATTTATTGATAAGGCTCCTGCCACATAGACATAACTCAGTGAAGCTACGTACAGATGGCGGCTTGCATTAACATGCTTAGCAAATTTTAGCAATTCATATTTATTGCTCAGCAGATGCCGACTGGATGGAGGTGGCAAATTATAATTTGGTTGGTGGACTGATTCTTTTCATTACTGGTAGCAACTAACATCTGCTCGGTGGAGTGCTTGTACATGCAAGAGGGCAAAATAAATAAATAAATAAATAAATAAAATAAAACCCTGGCAAGGGATGAAAGATTGAAGATGCATTAAAGGAAGAGTATAAAAGGGAAATCAGGCAACAATTCTGCACGCGGGAAGCTCGTCAGAACCGTAGCGATGTCTGGCAGCACAACCATCTCTAGGGTTTACAGGAGGATGGTGCCGAAAAAGAGAAAATATGCATTCAGTAGCAGCTGTCTGGGGGGAAAATGTCTTGCTGATGTCAGAGGTCAGAATGGGAGACTGGTTGGAGGCCACAGGAAGGCAACAGGGACTCAGAAAACCACTGGTTGCAACCGGGGTCTGCAGAATAATACAACATCTCTAAATGCGCAACGTCTCAAACCTCCAAGCAACAAGTCCAGTGTGTGTATGTATATATACACACACACACACACACACACACATATATATGTCTGCTCACTGGCCACTTACCCAGAGTTACCAGGTGGCCAGCACTAGCAAGGTGCATCATTGCATCATGTTCGTCATCAGCAGCAGACCCCAGTGCTGAGCACTTCAGCACTGTGGCTTTAGTGGCTCCGGGTCATTACGGGCACCTGACAGCGACAAGACCTCCTCCAGGACAAAAACTGTACTTTTTCCTCGGCTGCAGCGAACTGCAGTGGCCTGCAGATACCAGCGGCCTATTAGTGTCCATCATCCCCCTTCTTCCCCACACAGGTAGTCGGGCGAAGGTGGCGGATGGAATCGACCGAGTGACCAGTGACATGTTTGTGAAACTGTGTAAGTTTTGATGACTTTTAAACAGCTGATTTTTTATTTATCCAAGTCAAGAACTCAGAAGGCCACTTTTTTGATGAGAACTATTAAAGCCAGAAGTATTTTTTTTTTTTTTTTAACATAGATAGTAATATTGGGGAATAACTATCGATTGCATTGATGCAATTGTTTTAATTTATTCCTCTTAGATTATTGCAATAAAGATCATACAGAGGGCTTGTGGACTGTGTTTTGCACTGACCAAGATGGCTTGAATCAAACCTGCCTGCCGCCTCTCAAACCAAACATCAAGAACCATCATGAGAAAAATCGGAGCCCTTGATGGCTGGACACTTTCCCGCTGATACAAGAGCATGACATCACCGGGCCTCGGACCATTAGAGTGAGTGAGCGGCAGAAACGGCCTGCATCAGCAGTCTGTCAGCACCACGTTGGAAAAACTGCCAGCAGCAGTGTTGCTGGAAAAGGTCAAAGGCCAATCACCGGGAGTCGCTGGCCGGCCGCGGGGTAATCGAGCAGGATGTTTACATCCTGTTATGAACACAGACAGGGGTTACGATCTCCTGGTATTTCACGTACAGCTCGGCCGGACGGCGCGTCTCCGTCTGCCGAGGTGCAGCGCGGTGACGCACAGCTGTCTTTATTTCCAAGACGGATGACTATTATTAATACAAGTTGCTGCAAGACAGAAGAGTCTGTGTGTGTGTGTGTGTGTGTGTATGTGTGTGTGTGTGTGTGTGTGTGTGTGTGTGTGTGTGTTCTGCCGCATCTCCTCCTAATGAGAAGCAGCAGCAGGTTGGAGGCAAATGCTCTTTTAATCAGCTGTCGCTGTTTTTTCCTCCACACTCCATCGGCTTTGAGGACGTTTCTGACTTCCAAAAATACAGAAGATGCGAAGTTGACGGATCCCTTTTAAAAGCTTCCTTCACAGTGTAAATGTAGAAACGGTCACTTGCGTGTGTAACACGCCATTTAAACAATATGAAAAACAAATGTAGAGGAAATGTTTCTTTTCAAATGGTGGTGTCCGTTGCTTTGTGGTGAATGGGAACTATAAATTGTCTGTAGGTGTGTGTGTGTGTGTGTGGGTGTGTGTGTGTGTGTGTGTGTGTGTGTGTGTGTGTGTGTGTGGGGGGGGTGAATGGTTGTTTGTCTCTATGTGACCATGCAATGAGCTGGCTACTTGTCCAGCGTGCCACCCTGCCTTTGCCCTTTGACAGCTGGGAGAGGCTCCAGCAGACCCCTGAGACCCTGAGTGCAGCAGGAAGCTGGTATGTTAAATGGATGGACTGGTGGCTTTGTTTCTTTATGTTCACGAATAACATGCTTCGTGAACAATAATAAATCAGGATACATATATTGAGGTCTGGAGGTATCCCTGTCCTGGTTTCAAGTTATTGTACTGATTATGTAATTGTGAAACAATGATCTAACACCTGCTATTTCGTCTACCGCTACAAAACCTGAACAACTCAAAGGTACATGGACCCTTCAGGTCTAATAGAACACAAAATTACATCAAATTATGTCCCCATCAAGCGACAGCTCCTTTAAAATAACAGGCTTCTGCCTCTGCCTGCCGCAACCTGCAGTGCAACGCTGGCATTCAGCGGCGCGAAACCTGCAACAAGCCACCGTGGTCTCATTTTCCAGGCTTTAAAATTGCTGCTGGTTGTGCTTTAAAAAAAATAATAACAAGCATCACTAGCGCCTGTGGAAATAAGATGCAGTGATCACAAACGCGGATACTAATATTAGTCATGTGCACAGGGAGGTGGATATCCAGGTTTCCCCCCACGTGCATGTAAACACCCCGTGTAGAATGTAAAAGACTCACAACCTCACAACCAGGATGTCGAATCCATGTATATGCTGTTAGTGTTCGACCCGGTTTTGGCCTGACGGGAAGAAAAACAAACACACCTGACAGCAAACAGATGACAAGAAGTGTTTGGTTTAATTTCAGCTTTCAAATTAATTGATATGTACGGATGGTCAACTTGTTTATAACCTATTACCTCATCGGTTCAATAGCGCCATCACCTGCGGTGCAAATCCAGTTCCTGAGCGTGGAATAAAAAATTCAGTGATTCAAAATTAATGCAGATTCTGAGCCCTCATGCTGCTGCTGCCGCCGCCGCTGCTGCTGCTCACTGAGAGCGAAGTCATCCAGCTGCCTCAGCGGCCGACAAACATCCACCTGCAGCGAGTGCAAGATTGTCTTCCCGTCTCCCCGGCAGCGAGATACAGAATGTATTTTGTCTGCGCCTGGCGCTTGCATCTCCGAGCCGCCGCCATCAGGACCATCACGTGCAGATAGTCACTCCGGCGCTGAAATAACACACTCTCCGACTCTACTCGGCCGTGATTGGAAATAACAATCATAATTAGGGCCGGCGTAATCGCGTCCCTCAGCCGTCAGCGGCTGCCACCGGAGAATTAGGGCCACTCTGGCGTCAAAACAAATCAGCTGGTGTCAGAAAGTGGTGCTGGAAGAGGACAAGAGGTGTTATTCAGTGGATTTATCTTGTAATCAAAAATTAGCCTCAAAAAATTGCTTTGCATTCATTATGTGTTGATTGTTGAAATACCCTGAAGAAATATGTGTTGTGTTTACCTGCAAACACTATAAATGCGCAACCTATGGAGGGGCAGATGAAAACAAAGGTGGTGGTGGTGGGGGGGGGGTGTTGCTGTCTTTCACCCGCTGCCTCTGGTCCTTGTGCGAGGATTTCCTCCTCTCCCATGTGGCAGCCCATTTGTCCTGCAGTAATTCATTACCTGTTCACTCAGTAGTGACAACACCTCAATTCCATCTGGCTCCACCGTCTCCTGGGGGCCCCAGTGGCCGCCCCGGAATAATCAGGACAGCGACTGGGCAGCATATTTGCTCACCTATTAAGGCGGTAACTATGTGATGATTGATTCCTTGTTGAATTATCCGCGTGTCGCGTGGCGCCGCCCGCCGAGGGCCTCTTTGACGAGCCGAGGACCTCTTCAGTCAAAATCAAAGACGGGGGAAACTGAAACCTGATGGAACGTTTCTTCAGTTTTTTTTCTCTCTCTTTTTTTAATTTGCCTCAGGAATCCATCTGGTAAAAAAAACAAAAGCAAAATCACGTATAGGAAAGAGAGACAATGATTTGGAAAGGGAAGCAAACTTAGAAGGTGGACCATTTAAACCATTTGTTATTGTTAGTTCAGTCAGGTTGCTTCAGCTTGACTGTTCTCATATCACAATGTAGTACAATTGAATGATTATATGTTATATGTTCATCCCATATTAAACGTACTGAGGTGCTGCCTGTGCGAGTTTGTGTGTGTGTGTGTGTGTGTGTGTGTGTGGTTCACGAGCTGCACGGCGGCTCAGAGGGAAGCTCTGCAGAGGGTCATTAACACTGGCGCCCTCTCCTCTTATTGGACGAACTAGACAGTTTCCCACTGTGCTAAAATAAATAAATAAAATAAAATAAAAGGAAGAGGAAGAGGAAAAACGCCTGGAACCTGGCTGGACTCTGGCTGTTTGAACTGCTAGAAGACCGAGTGGAAACGCTTTTTAATTGGAAGTCAGTGGTTCAGCATTCAAAACGGAGCTGCCGTGCAGCATGAGGTAAACACAGAATCGGACCAAATACTGCGTGAAAGCCACAGTGATGGAGGAAGCAGCGTTTTGCGCAAAATACACGTGTCACTTGTATTTAAGGACTCGCGAAATGACGTTCAGCATTGTTAAGCCCACTGAGTGCCACGGAGCCCAGTCCTCTGTTAATGCTGCGGATTATGAAAACATTTCCTTTGTGATATTCTAACGTTTGTTGAATAACGTAAGTCACCACAACAATGCGGCCTGAATTTAGAGCGTGGAACGGCGCTGAGTTGAAGGCGTCACTTCCTACTTAGACTAGCATTATGTGTACACGGTGTGAACGATGTCGTCAGGCTAGGCTAGCCGGCAAAATTCCCATTAGGCAAACAGGAAATAGGAAGAGGAAATCCAGGAATAGCCTTTCGACATCTCTGACATTGGGGGCAATATTTCAAATGCCTGTAAATTTCCCGCTCTTTTGCCAAGTGAAAAACGAGGTTTCGGTTTTAAAACTTTCCACAAACACATCAACACCATTAAAAAAATAAAGCGGGGGGGCGGGGGGGGGAGCAGCTGCTGGGATTTTTGTTTGTTGTTTGAGATGAAACGGCTGCGCAGCTACATGGGACTCGCTGCTATTTAACGGGGTCTTCCCCAGCCCCGCTGGAGCCCAAACGACGGCGCCCCCTCTGGGATCAGGGGGGTTGTTGCATCAACGCACCACGGGCGACACCCGCCGAGCGGCGTCGCTTCACAGGGCCACCAGAAGCTGCGCCTGACAGATGGACGCGTGTTGCCGAAGCCGTCGCCTGCAGAAACGCTCGGGGAGGTTCCCTCTGTGTCCCGGAGCTGCGCTTTGAATCCGCCGCTTGATCACAGCGCTGCGAGAGGAGGCGAAACCAGGATGGATGCGAGACGCTCGGGCTTGATCTCGGCGAGACGACTCCCATTCCAGAGTGATTTTCAGTGAGCAGGAGGGGGAGGGGGATTCCGTCTGATTCGGAGGGCGAGCAGACATCAGAGGGTCGGGCGGAGCTAAACTCCTCTGATTGCTCTTCAGTCTCCGTCAGAGGAGGGGATCAACAAAGTACAAATACTTTGTTACTTTGCTTAAGTAGATTTCTTTTCAAGTAGTGAGTATTTCTTTTTCTGGCGACCTTTTACTTTTAATCCTTGCATTTGCACACAAATATCTGTACTTTGTGCTCCTTAAATTGGAAAAACATGCCGGTTACCTTTGTGTTGAAAAGAGTTTGAAAGAGGGGCCCTGCAATGAACTGGCGACTTGTCCAGGGTGCCACCCTGCCTTCGCCCTAAGACAGCTGGGATAGGCTCCAGCAGACCCCCGTGACCCTGAATTGGAATAAGCGGCTATAGAAGATGGATGGATGGATGGATGGAGTTTGAAAGATACAAATTATTTTAAAAGTAATTCACTTATTGTTACTTCAGTTGTTGTTGCTTGAAGTGGAGCTGTTTCAACTATGCAGTTGTGTTGGAACACATATTAGAAGGAGATTATTTTAGCATACCTCAGGTTATCAGCGAAAGTGTTATTCTATTTTCAGTAAGTGCATTCCAGAACCTGTGCTTACCTTCACTTGAATAAGGTGTTTTTTTTTACACAAATATACATACTGTATTTTGGCCTCCTCTGGTATGCATCAGTCCCCCCCGCTGTTAAATTGTGGTCCACAAGGCATCATTGCTATTTTAGTTTGCTCAACTCAATTAGTTTCAATTCTCTTTGACACCGCCGCCACCACCACCGCACATTCCTCATCCTTTTGCTCCGACAGCCATGCGAGCGGGATCCATCTCCTCCAGCTCGGCCAAAACTGATTAATAGAGTCTTGAATTCCACAGGATGCCGAGCGACTGCAGGCTCTGCTTCAAACGAGCTCCTCCCAGCCTCATCATCAAAGACGCCTGTTCTGGAGGAAGCTTAATGAATAAGTCGTTAGGACGTGACTATGATTGATCTGCTGCAAACAAACAGGCCGCGATCGGCTGCTACCGCAATCGGCGCCGGGGCCGACCAGCCGAATCGGGAAGAAGGCACGTCGTTACCGCCGAGTGTGCGCGTCGCCGCGCTGTTGACAGAGTATTCATGTGCGCTTTGCTCTCTCAAAACACAATTTTCCTTCTGTCACCTTGCGGCGCCTCTCTGTGGATGGAGCAGCGGAGCCCAGCGTCCCCTTGCAATTGTTAAAGATGATATTTTTTTGCGTGGCAGGTTTGGACCGGCAACAGAAGTTTGGGAGGCTCAGGGGGAAAATAGAGAAACTTTCCAGGCAATTTTTTTTTTTTTTTTTACTTTTTTGCACAACCTTGTCTTTTGAAATTGACTTCACATATTGTGAATTTGCTTCAGTGGCTACAGTAATATAGGAAGGTCTGAAATGATCAGACTTTTGTTTATCCGCTTGCAGCCTTATGGCTGCAATATTTAGGCTGCAAGGTAAACATTTGTATTTATTTATTTATTTATTTATTTTCCGGAAAAAGATTTATTGACATAAACTTTGCCACTTGCATATTTTGTCTTCGGTGTGATGTGGCAAATACAAAAAAAATCTACTTGGTACTTTGGATTTCTCACAAAAACTATATAGATTTGCAATCATAACTCCTCCTCGACGGAGCAAAACTTCCTCGAGGAGTTGACATATAAACACAGCATGTTGTCCTGCTGCCCCCGCTGGTTAAAGGGCAAACACGCTGCGATTCCCTCTGTGTCTTTATTTTCGGCAGCGTGTAAAAATGGCGTCATCGCAAAAACAAAGTAGACTTGACATTCTGTCCTCCTCTGAATCCGTCTCTGGCTTTTTTTTTTTCTTCTTCCAACTTCTCAGGCGGATGTTACATTTTTTTTTCTTTGTGCCTGCTGAAGTGTCATTTTCAAATGAAGCACAGGAGAAGAGAAAGACGATCGTGTTTCAGTCACCAAACAAGAGTTCCTTGAGCAAACCTCTTCAGATGGTCCCACAGTGGGCTGATTGCCAATCTCAGCACAGCAGCACAGACACACACGCACACGCACGCACACGCACACACACACACACACACACACAGATGGGGGTGTTTATGCAGCTGCTTAACTGTGAAATCAGTCTTGCAGAGGAACAGCCTGGTCTGCTTTCCAACCATCCTTAAATAAATAATGCCTGATTGCTTTATAAAGAGATAGTGGACTATAGAATCCATGGATCTATTCGGATCATGGATCTAAGTTTTGATTGATTTTTTTTTTTCTTGAAAATCGAATCCCTTTGGGAGACAATGACATATTGTTTTTTATTTATTTTCTTTTATTGTTTGGTAAAACTCTGACTTCTCCCTAAATGGACCCACAGTGTCCATCTGCTATCTACCACATTTTAAGCACTTTCTTCTTCTTTGCAAAGGGGAGAGAAGACTTGGAAGGTGATTGGGTGAACTTTCTGCGTATTGAATTCAGGCAGAACACTCAGACTTGATGATGCTGGTTCAAGCAGACATCCAGGAGCTGACTGTTCATATAATCCAGAGCACCAACGGAGCGGTTTATACTGTAGCTTGGCAACATTTTGAAGAAGTTGGCATCAAGTTGCCCTTGCAATTATCAAAAGAAACATGCAAAATTAAAAAAAAAAAAAAAAAAAAAAAAGTGTGGTTGAGGAATTGTGCCTGTGGCCAGAATACATTTGGATCTGTTATTATTACAGAGTGATGAAACCAGGGTAAATCCCATCCGAGCATGCAAGGCTCCCTGCGTGCGGTTGGCAAAACGTTTGAACCTGTCTGACACGACGAGAACCAAACAGCCGCCTTGATTGTGGCCCCCTCAGATTATGGAGTGGCTCCTGACCTTAACGCCGTACCTCAAATTTCGCCACATTCTCCTCGGCTCAACAAGCTATACCTATCCCCCCCCCCCCCCCCCCCCGCCCCTGCCCGCTTGCCATGGAAACGTTCTTTATGGAGCTCCGAGGGAATTATTCACAGTCTCCATAGGGCTCTGACAAGGTCGCAGGCTTTCTGTCTCCCCTCCGTCTTGCCTTCTGTTCTGAACCATAATTGATTAGGTTAAGCAGCGAGAGAGGGAAGGTCACGTCTGCGGCGGGTGATCTGGAGCACTCGACGGCGCACACGGCCACGGACCCGTGCTCTCCATCACCCAGAGACAAGCGCGGCGCCGGCGCGATAAACCAACACCTTCCCGGAGGATTCGCTCACAACAGAATCTTTACGGCCGCCGGATGCTGCGGGGATTTTTGGCGTTGGGGCCTCTCGGAGGCAAAGGAGGCTGATGCTTAATTCAAACTGCGTCATTAATTCAAGTAACAGACACTAGAACGTGTTAAAATCAGACCTCCCACTTTTCAAAAAGCTCCTCATTTGTGCTCCTGGAACGCGCTCGCAACTTGCGCAAAGGTTTACATTTTATTTGAGACGAGCTCGGCAGAGACAGTCCATTGAAAATCACTGCTGCAAATCATTGCTGACGCGTCTAAAGTGACACGCTACCAATCAAAAGCGTGATGGCATCTTCTCAGAATCATGAGATTCGCTTTACTCTGGAAAACCACTAGAAAACCGAGTCATTCGAGACGATTCCGACTGTCGATTCAACGAAAACATAAACAGGATGCCTCTCCTTTGCACGTTTGTACTGGACTTTGATATACCTTTGATTATGAGCTATGAGTGTGATTTTGTAAGCAGTCTTTCCTATTTTAATGTTTAAAGTATTTGTCAAGGTTTTGAAGCCGACCAAGGCCGTACCAAAGACCAGGAAATTCTACTGGGTTCCGTTGTTTTGCCACATCTTAAATCTGGGCTTTTCTTTTGATTAGCAGGTGTTGCTTGTTGAAGCGCTCTTGACTCATTCATCTCACTCCTTAACTGATGAAGGTCCGCAGGGCCGAAAGTCCGTTCGCTGAACGAAAGTTTCTCTGTGCGGGATTTATTTCCTTCTGGGTATAGTTTGGGTAATGAGCAACTATTCCTCTTTGCAAAATGCAGACATGTTCATGGAAACTCATACATATTCAACAAAAACATTTCAAAAGAGGAGCATCCGATCACAAATTGGTGCAAAAGAAAAAATATATATAACAAGAGCGTTGTTCCGGGGAAAGCAAATGAGACTACGAGGAAAAGATGTCGAGCCAATTGGTGCAGCAGCCTCGGGGTCAGTTTGGCTTAATTAAGCACATTTCCGCTTATAGAAAAAGACATTCGAGGAGGGTCTGGGTGTCTTTTCTGTGTTAGGTCGTTAAACTCCAGGTTCTTCAAGTGACATGCTGACTGTAAACACAAAAACTTTTCCCATCTTTGCCACTGAAAGCAACTTATTTTTCTTATTTTTCTTTCCCTCAGGGGAAAAAGGTCTTTGAAATAAAAACATTTTCATCGGATTGAAAAAGTCTTGTCATCAGGTGATTGAACTCCAAAATGACTTCAAGCGAGGGGCAAGTTTACATCTACTTTGGCAAAAGCAAAACTATAAAGACAGAGAACACAGGCAAAACAGGGATGTTATTATTCAAATGAAGCGCTGACATTTAGCGCTTTGGTACGACTTAAAATTATGAATCACAGAGTCATCGGGATTCAGGTGTTGTTTTTAATTTGGCGTGACCGTGCCGGGGATAAGACTCGGAGATAAGATGTACGCTTCGCGGCTGCATGCGGATGAGCGCCGCGGTTATTCCCATGCAGAGAGTCGCTCGTGGGGGAGGCAGGCCAGAGCGATGATGAGTCCATCCCTGGCGCATAAATTGTGGCTGACTTTGTGGGGCCTTGACGGAAAGGAAATGGAATGGAATGAGAACGCGCCATCGTTATGCTGTGGGATGGCGTCGGGCGAAAAGATGAGAGGCGAAATGGTAATGGTAGGTGAGGGAGGCGGCAACGGCTCCTCGAAAACCTCCGCCTGGGCGAAGGGCACGCGGCCACAGCCACCAACGGCAGTGGCAAGGAACATCCTGATTTATACGACAGTGTCAATCTGAGATGGAGGCGTCCACTTTTATCAATAACCCGGGTGGAAAACAGAGAAAAGTGAAGAAAAAAGAAAAACGAAAGTGGTTTGTGTTCAAATGGCCAAATGAGAAATAGGCTTTTGACAATATCGAGAAAGAACATTGACTGACAGACGTTGTTTAAATGTAGCAACAGGATCGTGCGATTCTGGACACGGTGCACATTACCACAATACACTTACTGTGTCGCACACTGATTGGAGCACAGGTTGCGTTATCACGCCAAGCATTCAGAGGTGACAACAGTTTGCTGAAAACACAATAAACAACATTTTCTCACACATAAAACAAAGACACACACCGGACTCAAGCACGTTAGCTAGAAGGCTAATGCTAGCATGCCATAAGTTATGTCACATCCATCTTGTCATTGCCTCACGATCAATTTTTTTTTTTGGCATCTTTTGCTCTTGCTAATAAGGAATTCTAATAAGAATTCAGCGGAGACTTGGAGACACCCTTCTGCTCTTCTCCTTTGGCATATGTGGCTGGTCGGGAAAAAAAAGATTGCCCTTTTTCCAACCGTCCATGTTTGACTTCATCAATAAAACATAAAGTATTATTTTAAATGACGAGAGGAACAGGCTAAAGGAAAAAAATAAAAGCAATAAAGGGGATGGAATATTACAAAGGCGGAAGTTAAAGCTTCAGGGAATATTACACCTCCGAGAGGAGCAGCATTCCGGGGGTATGTAGCGGTAAAAGTTTAGCAGCTAAATCATTGAAACCTCCTACAGCGACAAATGAGCTAATTAGCATAAAGCTACTTCAGCATGACACACAGGTGCTATTGTCACTTCGTTGAATAATGAAGAAAGCGACTCTTTTTGTTTTCAGGGGCCTCGTTAGTTAACCGTAACTGAGCGGCTAAATCTGTCCCGCACTGCAGGTGAGCAACAGTATCAACTGGTACGAGACACCTTTTCTTTTTGCTTTTGTTTTGTTTGTTTTTAAAACTAGAATGCATTTATTTTTAAGAATAAAGATAAACAGAAAGCCAGCAACACTCGTGTCCTCACTGTCGAGGTAAGGCACTGCACAACGCCACAAGCTCCTCCAGTCACTGAAGAAGGCGACTGCTGTAGTGCCTTACCCTATAAGTGATGATTAAAAGAAAATCACTTTAGAAGGACGCATCTGACTTTCTTTTTGTTTATTTTGATTGTTACTCTGCACAAATCTTCTCAAAGTTCATTCATTCATCCATCCATCTTCTATACCCGCTTATTCCAATTCAGGGTGACGGGGGTCTGCTGGAGCCTCTCCCAGCTGTCTTAGGGCGAAGGCAGGGTGACACCCAGGACAAGTCGCCAGTTCATCGGAGGGCCACACAGAAACAAACAACCATTCACACTCACATGCACACCTACGGACAATTTAGAGTGTTCAATTGACCTCACATGCATGTTTTTGAACTGTGGCAGGAGAACCCAGAGAGAACCCACGCAGACACAGGGAGAACATGCAAACTCCAGAACAAAAAAAATTGAAATTAACATTTGGCAAATGGAGCACTTTTTAAAAAACAAGTGAATTCAAAGAAGGTTTGACAGGAAGTAGCCGACTGCTCATGGCCAGCTGCGGCTCTGGCAGATTTTAGAAGCCCCACGTATCGGCCTTGTCATCTTGGATCTCTCTGTGGTGGTGGTGGACGGTGGAGGGTGTTGGGGAGCTGCTGGGGGGGGGGTGGTGTCAGTGTGCCACCAAGACATGGGGACGTGTGGCTGGCTACACAGAAGAGGAAGAAGAAGCCCCCTTGCAGTGAAGCCACGGTGCTGTGCACAGGGACAGCATGATAGATGAGGAAGGAAAGCTGCAGGAGGCCATAAATCAATATCTCCACTTTCATCCTCTCTTTTAAGGCGGATACTCCCGTGCACATCTTTCTTGTCCCGTCTCGTTTTTAAGATGATGGAGCAACGCCCCCCCGAGCCGACACAGCAGCAGCCTCGGACCTAACCTCCAGACGGCTGTTAGCCGCCTCTTATTGCGGAACGACGGAGCTTCAGAGGTGGAGTAGAAAAAAAGAAAAGAAAAGCACACTAAACAAATGAAGTCACCATCAGGGGGGGTCTTAGAGGGCTGAGTGTTCTGCCTTTAAATGCATCAGTCTGACACCGACAGTGACTCACCAAGTGGTTCGCGCTTCATTGCGGAGCTGTTATGTCTCCCGAGCAAAGGCTCCACAGCCTTATTCTCAGATCATCAGCTCAACATTTAGCATGGCTCCTGCTAACTGCAGTGCATTTTAATTATCAAAATGACTCTCTGCGAGGCAAACATATTTTTTTGTTTTAAAACATCTTATAATCTGGGATGGGCTCCAGCACCAACATCACCGCCCTCTGTGCAGGAGAGGTGGAATAGAATAGGATAGGTTAAAACATATATAATACATAAAATACAGAATATGTTGGGATTTCAGTTTCAACCACGATGTTAAAACTTTTTCTTTTTCGTGAGTGAGTCCTTCGTATTTTGCTCGACTTTCTTACTTTGTCTCTTGCCATTGCAGACTATAAATAAATATGTGGGCGAGGCGCCATTGCATGACAGCTAGTAGCCATCTTACCTGCTAGCTAGCGCTAGCCGTGAGCAGCTGGCAAACGGAACAGAGTGGGCTGTTCCAAGGCGGAGCCACGAATGAAAGAAGACAGTCAGTATTTGGCCCCTTCAAGAAACCAAAGTAAGTCATTCTTTTACTCTTTCCAAAGTTGTTAGATAAACACGGCGTGATTGAACTGTCGTTTTCATTTTTTTTGATGTGACACTGCAAGATTTTCCACTGGAACCATCTGGCCTCCCCATTCCAAGTTCCTCCAGGGCCTCCCGGTGGTTCTGGTTGGACAGACATCAAACAACTCGATTGACAATTCATTTCATGCTAACATGCATACGTGCGGGCACACATGGAGAGTGTGTAATTCGGGACAGAATTCCATCTGTCTCCTCCCATTATTGATTCATGAGGCGGGGCTTTCCCTGGACACGGAGCCAGAGACGAGAGGAGAGTCGCCTGCAGAGAGACTTATTATCTTCCTGCCTCTTTACACTCCTCGACAGCATCTACGGGCAAATATTTGACTTGCGATAAGTTTTTACATTAGCAGGGGATTTGTTGGCAGAAATGGAGGAGCGGCCACCGTTGCTGGAGAGTTGTGGGGGAAATTGAGCAGAAATATCCAAACACTCACCGGTCGAGGTTCCGCTGCATGCTAATGGGCGACTTTGCCCGTCAACTGTGGACGCATCCGCCGAGGTCGTGAGCCGTGCGGTACTGCATCCAAACCTCCAGACTTCCTAATCAGAGTCCCTGCTTTTAATTTGGGTAAACGCAATTAGATCTGTTGCAAATTGTCCAATGCGGCTCTGCATCACAGATTTCGATTAGCGCCGCTCCAGAATGTAAACTCTGATACATAAAGATGAGACTTGCGGGGCACAGGAAGAACGAAAACAGCATCAGAATATTTCACCAGCAGGTGCAGGATGTGTGACTGACACGAACATAAGGCACGGCATCACCTCCATTAGCACCGACACTATATATTACAATGAATAAATGATCAACAGAGCAGAACAATTTGGGGATGGGGGGGAGGGGTGGCATCGCTGCATAAACTCTCACTTGTCTCAGACTCTCACTTATCATCTAACGGAAGTTCAAAATGAACAAAACTGAGACTTAGCAAAAGGAGCCAGCAGGGCACCAAGAGAAAAATGGAGAGTAAACTTAATTTTTTCTTTTAGGGAAGAAATATTTTGAACAAGTCATAAAAAATGAGGATAAATTCAGTATTTGACTCTATTTGTTAACAGTTGGCAGAATATTAGCATATGCATCTAAACTATATCATATAAAGTAAACACAAAATGCATTTCAGCAACAGAAATATGTCCTTTTTTCAGCTGTTGAAGGAATTTCTCCCGCTATTCGTGGCTCGCGTGTTATTTTCCGAGGCCGTTGCCGTCAATAGGCGGACTGAGCCGGGTGGGGAGGAAAAAGCGGATGAGGAAACGCGGAGCGGTAGGAGGTAGGCTTGTGGTTCGCGCCGATCGATAGACGCGTCAGCGGGCTGCTTCCAACTGCTGACCGACATCAAAGACGACGACGCTGGGGGCCTCCGAAGCTTCACGCGATGCAAATTGTGCAGCGAGGAGGGAGCCAGAGAAGGAGGAGGGAGCGGCGATCCATTGTTGTCGGTGCGGCGGAAACACAGCAACGGCGGCAGCGCACATCTGTGTCTTTGCGATGTCTGCGGGAGAATATTTCGGAAAAGCGGCAACAAGCACTAATAGACAGACGTCTCACCTTTAAGGGGGATGATTCAATACTGGGCCGATTGGTTTGGCTCGACCGATCGGTAAATCTCATCCTGAGGGGATTACAGATTATTTGTCACCATATAATGACCCGCGGCGGCGAGGATTAGTCCTCACCTTGGCAGTAATCTCCCCTGCCTCTACCTCCCGCCCCTGACGCCCTCTCCCCCACGGCAGCTGGCAGTTCAAAAAATTTGAAGAGGACTGATTAACAATCAATTTTATGCGCGGCGGAAAAACGCGGCTCTAATCGTGTTTGTAGAAAAGACGCGGGCGGCGTTGAAGTCGGCGCACCGTGCTGACCCGGCGCCTTCCACTTCACTGAGCAAGCAAAGGTTCTGTCGGCTGTCGAATGCGAATCCGCCCGGGACGGTCGGCGCCTCCTTTGTTTTGCAAATTTCACTCGTTCGTACTTGTCAAATAGCATTTTTCTTTTTTTTTCTTTTTTGATTGCTTTGAAAGAGCCGTCAGACGAAAGAAAATACTCTTCTCCTGCGAACTTGAGGGTCATGGACGTTCACACACACACATCCACGCACACACACACATCCACGCACACACACACACACACACACAAAATGGAGCCAAACATACTTGAGATGATTCAGCAGCGTCCCTGGCAAAGAGAGCAATAATTTCTTCTCAATGTAATTTCAGCGTTGAGTGACATCTGAACAATTTCGCCAAATGAGGTTCAGCTCAGCTTGATTGTTTTACATCATCTTACAGTTTGTTTGGCGTTCAACAGCAGACGTCCAGGAAGATGAGACAACAATCGTCCGACTCAGCGATCGGGCCGAGCAGCCGCCCCGTCGCGTGAGCTTGTTTATCTTTCTGCCCTGCCAATTTCTCAATTTTGCCGTCTCCTCCTGGGCATTTTCTCCTTCAGAGCGCTGCTCAGCGTCACAGCGTCGGCGAAGGTTCCTGTCGGGTTGGACGTCCTGAAGGGTAAAGTCAATCAGAGGCACAGCAAGGGCACGTTTTTCCTTGAGGAATACTCGTCCTGCCAGTCGCTTCATCTTCCTGACTGCCTCGTTGAAACCAATGTTACTGTTGTCTCATCAAAAAGAAAAGCCCACACGCTGCTTTTCAATTGGCAATGTCGCATATTTATAACTTATCTTCCACTCTTGCGATATCTTTCCTCTCATCATGTTTTTTTGTGGAACGTGTCGGCGAACCTGGAGCTGCTTCCACACCTTTCCCTGTCGCCGACTGAAGGCGCTTACCGATGGCTGCGAGGGGGAGAACCGACCTGGCAGCGGCAGCTGCAGGCATGTGTTAATTCTGGTAGCTATTAACACATCATCTCCTTTATATTTACAGAGGAGAATGCTTGTGACCCTGGCAACACATCACCTCCTACCTCACATGTCAGCAACTCCCAACTCAATCACCCTGGATTAAGAGCATGTATTCATAGATTACTGCAGTGTTCAAGAATGTTTTTAATCAAAGCAAAAAATGCAATGTCACTAAAAGTAATTAAAATCTGAAACATTGTTAAACTCTATCGGGGATCTGTTCTATAAATGCGCTAATCCAGACCAGTTACCAGTTTGGTTTCCATGGTTTCATGGAAACCAAACTTTTAAAATCTTTTAAAAGAACATGTGCAGAAATCCACTTTAAACTTCCATCAAGTGGCTGGAGTGGACAAACCAGCACAGCACAACCGACCAAAGCTGATTCAATGTAGAAGAAGGAGAAATAAGAAGTAGCCATGGCAACGTCCAACTTGGCGACAGAGTTTTCAGTCAGCGACATTTTCGACATCTTGGTCGTGGACGTGTGTTCTGGTCTCCTCCTCTGACACGACTCTGTTGTTGTTGCTAAGCACCGCGTCGCTGCCAATAATTGGGGCAGGAAGACGCGCCAAGACGCATCACGCGAGTTTGTGTTCACTGTCACGGCTTGTTCACCAAATGTGTATCCATCCGCTAATACTGAGATAATCTCTTTTTTTTTTGGATAAGTGTCAGTATCAGCCATTTTTAAAATGTTTTCATCATTCTTCGCTAATGCAATCCTCTAAAATCCACACAAAACTAGGGTAAAGAGACACAGGCGCTGTCAAGCTGGAGGAAGTTCCTGCACGCACCACAGCAGAACCAGATTCATAGCAGGACTTTCTCCTAGCTTGACCTGGATCTTGCACGCCTGCATGCCAGCAGCCTGACGTTCCACCATGAAGGAACACAGAAGTTATCGCGGAGTCACCGGGTTGCCTGCTTATCTCCGAGATGAAGCTGCAGCCGCGTTTGTTCCAGTGAGTTGTGCAGGAGTGAGTCCAGCGTCTGGCTGTCAGGTTACGGCAGCATGCTTGCAACGCTAACTGGCTCCAGCAGTCGGCCCGAGCGGCTGCGGTGCTCACACACACATGTCGCACAACCATCCAGCCGCCTCGCATCCGGGGACTTGGGGTCCCGCCTAATAATTCCGCATGACTTGTGTGGTAGAACAAGAACAAAAACAGACCTGGAAGTCGCCTGTTTTACATTTGTGTCCGAACGTGAACAAACTTCCGACATCCGAAAGGCACAATGTCATCATTAACATGAATGTATCCAGCATTCAAAATACATTTTTTGATGCAGCACAGTTCTTCCCTCTGGAGTGTTTTCTGTGCTTCTGACTCAATTTTGGAGCTCCTGCGGGCTTCGTCCTTGGTTGGCTGTTGATCCAAAACATGGAAATGAAAAATAGAGGAGAAGGTGCACGTTAGCCGAAGCCACATGCGGTTCTGGGCTCGGAAGCCCAACACAAGCAACGGTCGGACAGTCAGCACGGAGTCCTCAGAAATTCAGCGGCATCGCTGGGTGAAAACAAATAAAAATTATAATTTGTCTACATCTGCATTTTTCAGTAATCTGCTGCACCCCAAAGCACCAAAGCGCAGCGTCGGCATCAACGCCCGGCCGGCGGCGCAAACTCGCTGCTACAAACAACGCGCACCGCATGCGGAGCGCATCGAAGTGTCGTGTACAGAAACTCCTTTGCACTTCACAGGTCCTCCTCAGTTTACCAGTGGGGACTCCCGGCAACTCCATGTATATTGCATGCTCCAGCTGCGCGCGTGCGGAGCGGACTGCGGCTTTACTTCGGGGAACGTCTCTGGTGGAAAATCAAGAGAGGGATTCTCAAAGTTTCATCTTTAAAGTCCTCGGCTCCAAACTGAAATCAGCTAGTCGGAACGTAATGCGGAAGATAGATACCAGAATGGCTGTAGTGTAATCAGAGCCTGACAGCGTTTCATCAACAAGGGAAATAATAAAAAAAGGGCTCTTTAATATTTCACTGGGTTTGTTTGGAACAAGAGCATCAGCATCCACACCGACAGGAACTTTTACGCTGTTGCCAACTTGAGCGGAACATCCAATCACATTCCGTGTTATTTTTCCATGGGTTCTGCGAACAAAGTTTTCAATGGGCTCTTTCCAGATGGATATCTAATGTGAATCATTTCACCTTTTTAAAAAAATGACTTGGAAATGCAGCATCCATACGGCTTGTCAAAGGTGAATGACCACATTCACACTGATTCACTGAATCGCCCACTGATTGAGGACTTTGTGTAGCACAACAGGGAAGACGCAGAAAACTTTCACATTGGAAACGGGCTCTCGCGGGATTCGTTAATCCGCGAGGTGCAGCTGGCACACGTGGAGCGGCCTCCCCATTACTAATGCTAATAAATTTCCACTCAGCTTCTCGCTGAAAAGCTAATGGCAGAAACATTGATTTTAATTTACAGGCTACCTCGTCCCCATCGGGCCCGAGAGATCCGGAGGAAGCGGAGGGAGGGATGACGGGCAGCCGACAGGCTGTGGCATCGACACGCCATCGCTAATTAGAGGGAAGGTAAAGTTTTTACGAGGAGGAGTCGGCCTGCCTCATTATCCCGTGGGGTCTTGTAATTTCCAAGGGCGGACGTTGATCCACGCGTCCAGGAGCGAAAAAGGGCAGAAAAAAAGATGAAGTGACGCTGATCAACGCGGACAGTTCTTCAAACCTGCGATGCGGTCGCGAGGAATCGGTTTTCCGTCTCATCGCGGATCAACCTTTTAAAGACAAACTGGTTCTGGCGTGACTCAGTTTCATCGAAACAAGCGCCGCGATGCAGCCGAGAGCTCACAGGACGGTCCATCCAACCGCCTCCAAACAAACCTTCTGCTGATTCAGTTGCTATCAAACACTTCACTACACACACAAACATAAAGATAAAAAAATAAAAAAATAAAAAAATAAAAAAATGCGCACACACAATGCTTGAAAGAATCAACAAATTAATCACATTAACTCTCGCTGGCCCACATACTGGGGCTGTTTCTGGCCTATTTTCGTTTTGTTGTGCCAATTCTTTTGTGCACCGACGTCTCATTATTCCTGTGTATCTGTTAGAGGCTAAACGAGCTGCTGTTTAATGTCGGCGTGCTTTTGTGGTCGCGCACAGAAGAAGGCGAGCAAAAGATGTCCGGATGCAGCGTAAACACATTAGAGGAATGACCAGTGAGCCCGTCAGCTCTTCACGTCGCAGCAAAATCAGGCTCACACTTGCACTCCAGCGTGACGTTGTGCTTTTCTTTTTGTCCTCCAGCGGAAAAAGCCGTGAGCGGCTCCATTGTTGGGGAATCTGTTGTGCTACTTTGAGGTGAACCTTTGTGTGTTTTGTGTGATTCAGCCGAGTCGGTTTGTCATCCCGCGGAGAGCGTTTAGGCCTCGTGGTTATCGGTCTTAACGGCAAACATATTTCCACGATATGAACCTCCAGGCAGCGCTGCAGAATCTCCTTGAAAACGGAAACGCCATTTAAAAAAAGTGCCTGTTATGAGGGTTTTTGAGTTATGGCGCTGTATCTCAGGAGCACAGCGGCCTGCCTTGACTTATGGTTGATCTGAAGATGACTGTGTAATATTTGCGTCCAGGGACGTGACTGCAAAGCAATTACTGCTACTGCATTAAAGTTCTGTCGGAGCGGCGCTCACAATGCGCTTTCTGATCTCCTTCTGATTATTAATTTGATTTGCACCCAGGCTCCGCATCGACGTGTTCATACGTGTGATTGCACTCAATGTGAAGGCGGTGGCTGATAATTGCTTCTTCTTTGTTCTTTTTCAAACGTGGTCGGGGTCTCTAGACTCTTAGCCTTCCAGGAATTGTCTGCAGCCTGCAGACTCTTGGGAGCACGGGGAGAGCATACGCTGCCCCGCAGCGCGTATAATGAACGCCATCAATAACTGGAAGAGCGACACAGACATTTATGTTGCAGCTATGAGAAGGATGAATGAGATTCTATCTATCTATCTATCTATCTATCTATCTATCTATCTATCTATCTATCTATCTGTAATAGGTTTGAATAACCATCATGGCTCACAATATCAATGTAACAAATCCATTAAATTCCTGATTAAATGAGCAATAAAACGAGTGATTGATGATATTCATGGCAAAAAGGGCAAAAACTATTTTCTCAAGGAGTTAATCTGGAACGCATAAAGAAATGCAATGAATGCTTGGAAATGGTAACTTGGTTATTTGCAGCACTGAAATTGTTGTTGTCACTTGGTCACTGTGTATCTGTGGGGACAACAGTGGACTTCAGTATTCACCGCAAAAAGCCACTGCCCTGGAAGTGAAACAGCAATAAAAACCTGTTGGTTTCCAGATTTTAACTTAAGTTGTCAAAAAGTGATAAATGCGGCTCCCTGAGAACTTCCTGTTTTATGATACTGTGTTTTATGATACTTTCTCTATTATATATGATCTTACTTTACTGGTGACTTTTCTATTTCCCACTTTTTACCCAAAGTTTTTACATGTTCTGTTTTTTACATTCTCCAGTGCAAAAACAAAAAGCAAAGCATAAAATGAGTGAATAACAGATTTGGGTGTCTCATAATAATGAATGTTTGTTTTATAATGGTGCCATATTTCCAAACCCACAACTCCAGTGCTGGAAAAATTTTGAGCTGCATATCATGTCAGTGGTCAACAACACGCCTCCTTACCTTCAACATGTAGAAAGTGCAGCGCTGTCCATGGTGCTGACATAGTGAAAAGCCTTGTGAGGACAATTACATCTTTCCATGTCTTCAAGTCCATCGTGTTTTCCGAATCGACAGACTACGAATAATTAATGCAGGCCACTATAATGCACTTGAAACAATGCGGGCTGATTGCAGCCTCACAACCTCACCGGTTGTAACGCTGCTTCCGTACAGGCGGCAGGCGGCGTTCGAGTTGTAGGAGCCACTCAGTCGGCAAATTTATGATAAATGAATGTGTCAGGTTCCTCAAAAGCGCGGGGAACTTGTTGACTCCTGCGTTAATTAACAATTCACTCGCCCTGCAACACACAGGTACACACACTCACTGCGGTGCCAGGTTGAACCTGCCTATGCCCTCAGAACTGCAGTAACTCTTCACAGCAGAAGCACTACTCAGCGACTTTGCTCCTTGGGATGTGATCACATCACGCAGTAGCTTGCAGAACTCTCAACCGCTCACCCATGATGCCAATCTTCCTGTTGCATCACTGCCCCACGGTGGTCCGCTGGATTGACATACGGCGACTGTGGCCCGGGAGAACTCATCATGTCCCAGAAACCAATTTGTGACGATTCCGGTTTTGTTTCTTGACGCTTCCACCAGGATTCAACGCGAAGACGAGCGCGTCTGGCTCTGAGAGGATTCTCCATACTGGCAACTAAACACTAACAAAGCTATCTGAACAGCACAGGAGCTTGTGTATGTAAGAGATATGTGTATTATTATTATTTCTGCTGCTCAGCATGTGCGCGTCTTTCCCTGTCAATAGCCCAGGCAGCATGTGAAGGAGACAGTGACAGGAAGAAAATAAGTGTCGGTGCTTATGTGTTCAAACAATCCCCTTGGAAAAAAAAAAAATGTTTTTTTAACCCTCACCACTGGTCTCCTGGCTCGTGAGGAACGTGCTTCAGTTTCTGTCGTCATGCACAGCGGGCCACGCAGGTGTTGGAAATAGAAAGCCATAAAATGTGTCAGACAATTTGTTAAAGGTGAGATGTCATTCATGTAATCATGGTAGCAAACACACACACACGCACACACACACACACACACACACATGCACTACTGTACTCTCATACAGGCACTCATGGAGCAGAACCTCAGAAAGCAAAATGCCAGGAGAATCAAATCACACATTTTCTTTATTCAGTGATGGCACTTTAGTTTTAAAAAAATGCTTAATAATAATCAGGACCATTTTTCGTTGCTTTTCAAGCTGCGAATGAATAATTCAATGCATCACCGCTGTTCAAGGTCCACGTTTGAGACAGAAAGCAGCTACAGAGCAGGGTTGCTATTTCTCTTATTCCATTGACAATATTTCCTATTCTGACTTTGATATTGCACTACAGCCTTAAACTGCGACAAAGTGCCATATTTTCTGAGGGATATAGAAATTATTTTAATTTAGATGATTCTGCAAAACAAGCAAGTCCCACAGTTTTCGATTAAATTGTTGAATTAAATGCCACAATAATCTTCATGAAAAGAAAAAATACAGCAGATAAAAAGACAGTAAAATAATCTCCTTCACCACTTTTGTGCTCTTCAGTCATAACAGCTCACTTCATCTGTATCTGGAACATATATTCTGTGCCTGCGGAAACCTGACGCTGCTGACAGAAACACCGGCTTGCTTAACAATAATAACAATCAATAAAACAGCATGTTTTACAGTCAGCTGGGGATTCCTGTACTGAAACAGATTAATGTCAGAGGATCTGCGTAACTACATCTTGTACCGATTTTACGGTGAACCTCTACAAATGTTTTACGGGACGATTAAAATGTTTCGTCTCTCGGCTGACGCGGCCGTCGTTCAACATCGGCTCTGGGGCCACGACGTCACCGGGAACACCTGGAACAGAGAAGAAACTTTGTTCCTCGCCTTCGCAAACTGAGCCGACGCGACAGCTGTTCTGAGGGCGACTCCCCGGGCTGCCGGCTCACGCCGAGGCGTAAACAACGGCCCGACTGCAGTCACAGACGGCGTCTGTTTGTCCACTGGCGTCCGTCCGGAAGGAGACTCCAGCGAGATCTGCCGCTAGCGCACTCAAGGCTGTGTGACTTTTAGTCTCTGATTCATGTAGCTGCATTTTTCATCTTTATTGGTATCTTTCTGGAAAAATTTCCACAGTTATTGCCACCAGAATAGTGAAGCAATTTAAGTCCACACAACTCGAGTTGATAAGGCCTGTTCCTCTGCTGAGCAAACAACCACCGGACCCTGCAACTTGTTATAAAATATCTGCATTGACAGTAACACAATAAAACTGCTTTCCCTTCAAGCAGTTTCGCTAAACGACAGCGGCGTCCGTTCACCAACAAATGTGCTTTTGAAGAAATCACAGTCTAATTGCTTCATGTCCTTCCATTTTCTTTTGGGCCGTTTGATGGAAAACAAGAAGAAGCCACTTTTTTTTCCCCGGCTCGCATGCTGCCTTTGAAACAAATCGTTTCATATTTGCAAATGCGGGCGCGCGGACCGCGAACGTTGTTCGTTCCTGCCAGACGTCGTCGCAGTTTTGCCAGTTGACGTCGCGCTCGAAGCCGAAGCGGAGACGGCTTTGATAGTTCCTCAAGTGTCGGAAACGGCGGAGGGGAAAGAAAAAGAAAAGAAAGGGGGGAAAAAAGCTCACTGGCATCGACGCAATGAAAGAAATGAAAAAGTAAAAATAAAAAGGAGAGACATGAATCAGGAGATCTATTTATGGTCGTGAGTCATGCGGCCTGGCTCTTAATCTTCAGTGGAACATGAAGGAGCCGCTTTCCAGGAAACCGTTTAACCTCATTTGGCTCATGAGAGGTCTGTTTGTGTATGAGTGCGCGCTCGTGTGCGTTTGAGTGCGCGCGCGCGCGTTCGCAAACACACACAAACGCGTGTAGCAACCTTCAGCCTCACCGTGGGGGTCGGCGGCGGGCCGCTCGCCAGCAGCACCAGCGGGGTGGAGGTGGGTTGGGGGAGGGGGAGGGGGAGGGGGGAGGTTGGGAGGGGCGACAGCCGAAGACACCTGATTGGGTGGGGGGTGGGGGGCGCGGGGGGGGGGGAGTTGATGATGGATGCCTCGGAGGCTCGTGCACACGCCGGCGTGCGCACCTGCCGCCTGTGCCCCACTTATTGAAAACATGAATCAATCTAATGAGCGGGCGGGACTGGGTCGGGACTTCAATAAACACCCCGTCGAGCCGCTCCCGACGCAACGTCTGGCCCCCGATGAGCAATGCTGCGTGTCGCGACAAATGGGCCCAAATTGGAAAATTGGGCTCTTTCTTCCGAAAGCGACGGCCGCGTGCACGACAAACACTCTGACGACGAGGACGACTGGACGGCTGCTGGACGACTCGGGGGGTTGTTTGTGCGCGAGGAGAGACGTCAAACAGGAGGAGGAGGAGCAAGAAGAGGTGGCAGAAGAATAGTAGGAGGAGGTGGAAGATTAAGAGGAACAGGAGAGGGGGAGGAGGAGCAGGAGAAGGAGGTGAAGTAGGAGAGTAGGAGGGGAGGAATCGGGGAGGGGGAGGAGGAGGGAGAGAAGGGGGTGGAATCTCAGAGGAGGAATCGGGGAGGAGGTGGAGGAGGAGGAGGAGGAGGTGGAGGAGACTTCAGCTGTGCGTATGTGGAAGGGTGAAAGAGCAAAGCTTGGGAGGGCGAATCAGACGCCTCCCATCGGTAATCAATACTGCAGCGGTGACCCGAGCTGGAGCCGGCGCTGTGATTCATCCCGTCTCGGGCTAAAGGGAGGAGGGGGTGGAGGTGGAGGAGTGCAGTGGGGGAGGGGAGGGGAGGTGGGGGGTCCTGGCTGCCTGACAGAGACAACTCCATGATTGGCCTCTGGCTTTAGCCGCGGCTAATCCACCTGTTGTTGACGCCGCCGCCGCCTACTCATCTGCATGCTCAGCCATTAGCGCCACTTCTAAATCCCCCCCCAAGACACACACACACACACACACACACACACACACACACACACGCACACACACACACACACACACACACACACCAGGAAAAAAAACTCAACTACTTGGCTCAGAGTGTGAAGTCTGCTGCTCAACCCGGTGTGAACTGGATGCGCCTTTTTAGCCGCTCATGTCAGCGCGACACAGATTTCTTTATTTCTTTATTTCTTTATTTCTTTATTTCTTTTCCTCGGGGTCGCAGCAGTCAGCGTCGACCTCCTCTGCTGGTCACGTTGCCGTGACCGTAAACTCACTTTACCCTTCGCTGCTTTAACCGCCGGTGACTCCACTGCCAGCTACCGGAGCGCAGAGGACACGGCGGCGGTTGGGACGGAGGGGAGGAGGGAGGGTGAAGGACGGACGGAGGGACGGAGGGACGGAGGGACTGACGGACGGCTATTTTAGATTTCTGCCGCCGCCGCCCCTGTGGCCTCGTCCCGGTGGCGAAGGCATTTTTCTTCATCCGCCAGGGAGGCGGGCGCTAATGAGGCGTGAGAGTGGCCGTTCCCACAGAGTTGAGTCACGCCCCTGTTAGGAGAGCAGGAGTTAGACTGCGTGTGAGTGTGTGTGTGTGTCAGAGGGGAGGGGATCTGGCCCGGTCCAGGGGTAAACATCACAAGCATTGATGTGAGAACAACTCAGCAGGGATTTTTCGTACATCGCTAATCCAGTTTGCCGCTAAGAGTCTCGACGTTTGACTCGCCGACTTGAAATGAAGCTGAATTTCACCACCGTGGCCGCCCCCGACCTCCTCCCAGCGCCGTCTCTGCAAATCTGTCTCAGGTCGAGGCCGCTGGATTAAAGCAAAAAAATAAAATAAAGACAGAAAGAAAGATAAAAGATGTTCGCTTGCTGCATCGGATGATTTTTAATTGGATCTGAACACTGGGGAAAGTTTGCAGTGTGCATGTGAACGCAGCCCAAAGAGCTTCTTTACAACACGCTGCTGCTGCCCGTCATGTTTCATTTTATTTTTGTTTGGTTTATTTAAAAAAAAAAAAAAACTTACTTTACTTTCTTTTCTCTTCTTTTCTCTTCTTTTTAAATGACTGTCAGCCGGTGTTATTTGCCTTCTATAGGAGGTTAAGGGCGAGCCCTTCAACATTCATCCGTCCTTCCAGGTTTTGTTTCTTCAAATGAAGCAATATTAGTCGGAATCTATAAATTCTGCTATTCTCTAGTTATACGTTCTGTCGAGATCCTTTCCAATTTTCACAAATAACTGAAGACGTTTGCCAGGAATCCCCTTGCAGATCGCGTTTTTACGCTTACTGCACGTCAAAGCGATGATGTTTCCCAAATCAACACTCGTGCTTTTATTCTGTTTTTAACCGCCTTTGAAGTGCATCTGTGTAAAAACCTGTCGAAAGCTGATTAACGCACAAGACAACATCTCAGGGGTAATTTAACACATCATAGTTTTTTTCTTCTGTACAACACCAGATTGCAGAAAAAAATAACTTGCAATACGATGCACGAGCAGATTTACTGCGGGGGGGAAAAAAAACAACAAAAAACCACACGGCGAACACGACAGGTATCGCACCTGCGCCGTTTATACCTTCGGTAAGATAACATCAATAACATGAATATGGATTCAAAATGTCTCCCTCTCTCTCTCTCACACACACACACACACGCTCTGGCTCGCACCCTCTGAGCAGGATTACAAAACTTGTTTAGAAAGTACAAGGTTAGCGGTGGGAGTGACATCCCGCCGCTCCGCCGAGGTCTCTTATCAGCGTCTGCTTCTTATCACTCAGCTCCACAACAGCAGAGACACACAGAGACTATTTTAGCTGCACCACATTAGAAGAAATTATCTTTATCATTGTCGGCTGCCTGACATTCTGCCACGTCTGTGTGTGTCTGTGTGTCTGTGTGTGTGTGTGTGTGTGTGTGTGTGTGTGTGTGTGTGTGTGAGAGAGAGCGCGTGTGTGTCAGATAGAATTATGCATTAGGCCAGCAGCAGGAAGTGAGCCAACGGCGATTGGTGCATTGATAAGCAAAAAGTTTAGATTTCTTTTTCTTTACGTCACCGTTGGTTATTTTTTTTACCTGATAATATTGTGATATTTACGACGAGTCGGCACTTTCCCACTGTCAACAAGATATCTTCACGTGCCAACCATGACGCCGTGGCACTTCCTCAGCATTTTCTAGCTGTCAATCTTTTTTTTTTTTTTTTTTAAAAACTGTAACTATGCCCTTTTTTCATCATCAACAACTTTATTTCTATAGCACATTTTAAAAACCACAGGGGTAGACAAAGTGCTGTACATTGGGACATACAAATAATAATTTCAATAATTGGATTAGAAACATAACACAGGCACAAGGACAAAACAAAACAAACTTCTTTCTTAGGGGAAGCCAAACAAGGTGGAAATAAGTAAAAGTGTATTCAAATGTATTGAGACCTTCACAGAAGGTCTAACTGAGATATAAGTCAATACTTTTAATATTTTCTGTTTTTGCCTGTTGTCTAACACTGTTGAGTCTGTTCAGTTCCACGGAGTTGAAGCCCTGCAGGAAACTTCAACCCGACTGAAATGCTGCATTTTAAGTCGCCTGATGTTTTTATCGTGACAATTGTGGTTTAATTTCTTCAAATCGGAGCAGAATTTTGGGAGCTACTGAGATGCATCTCCCAACTCCTGTCATGTGACCCTATTGTCACATGACCCAACTCAATATGACTTTCTTTCTCCGGTAATTGGCATTTTCTTTTTTTAAAAAAAGGCAGTTATTACACACAACAAAAGTTCCTTGTTTATTATTTCATGCCCTGAACTGGCGTGTAAGAGGAGGATTAAATTCCTTGCCACGCTTGGATGTGCTGGGGGATGAAACGGGAGCGTCTTACAAAATATTTAAACTCGCTGTTTGTGCTTTGCAGACGTCTTTGTTTGGATTGTGCACCTCTGCCCAAATCCAGCACGAGTCATTTATTCTGCAGGACAGCAGTCAACCCACATTAACCGCCCATTAAAGTTATTTACCACAACACTTATAGAGCAAAGACATTTCTCAGACGCTCTTTATTTAACCTGTCTGGAGAACAATTTGTGTTCAGCCTCCTTCAGGAATTCAGTGTTTTGTTTTGTTTTATCCGACTATATACACATTTGTTTGTCTGGCCAGATGGAGATTTCCTGACTCTTTTATTTTACACATTCATCTGTAAAAGATATTGCAGAGAGTATTTTTTGAAAAAGGAGGCAAAGCTGATTGGTACAGGAATGTCCTGTGTATCCCTATCTTCAACGGGAAGGGGAAGGGAAAGGGAAAGTGAAGGGAAAGCTCCCCTTTGAATTGTTGCTTGCCACACTACCAGCTGTTTCAATTGCGCTGCAAAGCAGAGGAGTCTTCCTAATTATGAACACAGTCCACGATCAATACCATAAATGTTGTGGACAGCAGAAAACAGTGAAATAAGAAAAGGCTCCTGCAGGCAACTTTCCCTTTCTCTCACTTTGCTTTTCTTCCGCAGTTCAATGCGGTGACGCTGTGGGAAAATGGGCTGGCTCTAAAGTTTGACTCGGCCCACGTTTAGCCCCGTCCAGATCTGCGTTCTGCGTTCGGTACCTGGGCCTGTTGTCCTCCGGATCGGATCCTGCTGGGCCGGGTCGCCGAACTCTCCTGGTTGGCGGCTCAGGCGGAAGTTTCCACGGTCCAACCTCACTGCTAACACCGGGAGCTGTGTGTGTGTGTGTGTGTGCCAAACTCGCCGGCTAGCCGCTCATCTCCTGCGATCGACTTCACCGTAAGCATCAGATTGTCTTGTGTGTGTGGGCGATTTAGCGGGTGGATGGTTTGTGGCTGTGGTTTGCACTTGTGGCTCCGTTGATCGGAGTACCGTAACTTTGCGCCGAGTTAACCCCTCGGAGGTTCCGGGGCTTCACTGCTCGGTCGACTGCGTATGGACATGTATGTGTGTCTGTGTGTGTCCGAGTTAGCTGCTACAAAGCGGTATTGTTCGTGCGACGTTGTGCTATTTTCCGCTTTAAACTGTCAGTGGGCGTTTTTTTTTTGTTTTTTTTTTTATGGACGTTGTGTTTTGCTTTTTCTTCCGCATTGTGGAGTTGTTTTTGCCGCACGACGCTGTGATTGGTCGCTTCAATCTCGTCATCAGACGTATCAGCTGGCGACCGCCAGCCAAATAAGGAAGTAAAATGCCACCTAAAAAGCCTGTAATTACTGAGGAGGACATAGAGGAAATAAAGCAGTCACTCAACTTCGTGTCTGGAGAAATTTCAAACATAAAAACCAACAGGCGCAAGTAATTAGTAATAAGTTATTTTGTAGATGTTGGTCCTGGACGAGCAAAGACAATTCCAAATCTAGGAACAGATGGAGACTAAATGGATACTTTGATAGACTGTAATCCCCACTCAATGCTCCCTAAAGCCGTTGAGGAAAAGGAAATTATCAACCTAGTAGGAAGCAGTGAAAAATAAAACATCCACAGACTACAATGAAAACATGATGATAAACAGGTCATGGAGGGGTTATCAAAGCTTTTAACACTCATCTGACAGTTGTCTTTTCAAACTGTCGGTTTAGTGGAGCACAGAGCTTCTTCTCACTCCTTTTCAAGTAAGTTATTTTTTTCTTTGCTCCCTTAAATTTTCTTTCTATATTATTTTATGTTGGTGGAATTGCTTAATAGCTGTTAGGAAGCATTGTTAAATATGCATATTCGAAATAAAAAAAAGTACAAACCTAGAATATTTTCCTGAGGGGAAACTGCAGAGACTTTATTACAAACTTTAATCCGTTTTTGTAATTAAAAAGGAAAATATTTGGCCCAGACAAAACTGAGACACACACACAAAAAAAGCCCATAAATATTTGCGTGTTCGCACAGTCACATTTTGACGTGACTTGGTCAGGACCGGGTGGCGGAGCAGCACAGTCAGAGAGGAGAGCGACCTCCTCCTCATCCTTGAAATGGAAATGTATGAAGCAAGCATAAACTCGCTGTGAAGTTCCACTGTGTCCCTCCTGCCTCTGCCAAGACCATATGCCACAAAGTGTCTGGCAGAAGGAGCTTGTAAGGAAATGTTCGCCCAAAGGCGCCGCTGCTCCCCTATAGCTGAGGGACACTGTGATTTGCACTGTCAGATTAAAGAGATTTAAGATCCGCAAGATGGAGGGAAAAAAAAGACGCACACACCAAAAAAAAAAGAAGCTTCTAGTCTTTTCATTAGTGGAGCTTTGTTACTTGGTTATAAGAGATAAAAAGCTGCATTGTACATTTTCACACAGACATAGAGCTTGTGCCTTTTTTTAAGTCTGTATTTTTAATCCATGACTGTATTGGAGCAGACTGGCGCTATTAGTAATTCACACAACCTTGCTTTAGCAATCGTGATAGACATTTAAAAAAAAAACAAAAAACAAAAAAACAAACGTTTTTATTTTCACATCAAAGCAGACAATACATATGATCAGGCTGAATTGTTTCCTGTCTTGTTTAAAAGCAGCTTGACTGCTTTGAATGAAAACTATAAATGGCTTGTGGTCCAACACACCCATCGCTAGCATTCATCAGTCTTACATGTTCTAACAGTATACGAACAGTTCTGGGGTGATTGTTGAGATAATCTTTTCAAGCATGTGATCATGTCAAGGGGCCCCTCACGAAACAGTCTTTGAATTAAACCGGGCCCAACTGGGGAACACATGTAACGCTCATACTGATGCAACAGTACAACAAGAGACGGACACTTGCAATCGCGTCACAAACAGCCTCATATTGACGTCCTGAAAGAAAATATTCAGTTTTGGCTTCGTGCTCTCAATTGGAACAGGCTGCAATCGGCCGTTCAGCCTGATCGCTGAACTCCAGTGACCCGATACTTCTGCTCAGCCTATTGTATCACGCGTCTCAATTGCGGCGTGGCTGACTGTTTAGTGTAATGGCCACTACTTGCAGGTCGAAGCTAATAAACAGACCTCGGACGTTCCCAGGCCTCTCAGCAGATCAGCAGAAGGTTTTTGTTCTTAATCTGCCCTCATATATCTGCTGGAACACCTTTGAAATGGGGTCGGAATTAGAAGAATCGCACCAAGAACTAAGCAGCCAATCCTGCCATCGTCAGTCCCGCTCTCCGCTGCTGCTTTTTAAATTGTGTGAATGTCTATCAAGGTTGACTTTTTGTTCCGCTTAATCAGTGCAAATCCAAATCCCTTTCAACCCTTTGAACTGGAGTTAAATGAACAAAAGATGTTCTCAAAGATTTTCTGCTATTATTCTATATTTTTTGTTTGCAGAAGGTTGTAATTTTCAGCTTTTTTCAGCAATCACACTTGAATTGTTTTCCTAACAATGCGTTAGGATTGCCAAGTAAAGTTGAAAAGATCTGATGAGCTGCTTTCTATTTCAGAGTCAATCTGTTGGAAGGGTGTTTGCCACAGAATCGACGTATTTTAGACGCTAGCACAATCGTTGTTTTTTTTCTCATCTTTTCTCTTTTCTTTATGTTTTCATTTAGCTTTCGTATTAGCAATAGTTGTAGGTTTTCAGTGGTTGTTACACAAGAGCCAAGTCAAGACTTTTTTCTTCATACAAAGACTCGACTTTGGGAGGATCTTTTTTTTTTTTTGATCCGCCCTAAATAATTCACAATATGCAGACACCAGCCTCAAAGACGCCTGTCTTACATCATGTTGTTGATCATTATTTCTCCTATAACATTTATTGAATAAAGAATGACACCCTGGCAGTATTAAGAACGTGGATAAGACATGATTGGATCCGTTCTGCCGTCTGGATCCGGGATAAAACTGAAATGCATGGTTCTGTTGGGCCGCAGCCCGGTCGTGAGAATCCATTCAATAGCCCCCTGACGAACGAACAAACAAACACACAAGCAAACCACCGCACAACAGCGAAAACGTGGCTTCGCGTTGAGACAGCGCCAGTCGTCTGTGGCTGCAGGAAAAGAAATGACACAGGAAGTCATCTGAAATCTGTATTCTGGCACCTGGATGAGTGTAATTGATTAATTAATAGTGCGCCTACTTAAAGAATTCATTCTTTTTCAAGGTGCATAACTTCATTTCAGCCTGTAGGTTGTGCTGCTTGTAAGGCAACGAGGCTGTTACACAGCCTCAACGCTGAACTTTCCTCTTTCTCTGCCTCCACTTCTTTTGTCTGTGTCTTGATGAAATGTAGGCTGATTACTGAGCCTGCAGAAGCTGCACTGCCGCCGCCGCAGCCTCTGATAAGCTGCTCATTGTAATCGCTGCCAGGTGGGGCGGCGGAGATGGGGGGCTGCTGTGAGAAATGATGGCTCCCAGATGCAAGACTGTGAGATCCAGCACATTTTTACGCGGCCTGTAAAACGACTGTACAGGAGGTGTTTACGACGTGATGTGGGCGAGTGAGCAGGACGCCGGTTCGGCGCAGTTTAAATGTAAATGAGCGTAATTAGTTAAAGTTAGTTAGACGGGACCTGGCGTGTTGCACATCAGCGTTTCTGCGCCCCGGACGAGGGATGTTACGACTGGAGGAAACGCAACAGAGTCGCATACGATGATGATTACGTGCACATATTTGTTAAGTCTGAATAACCGCCGAAAAAAAGCTGCTGTCCGTCTGCCCGGCTTTTAAAGGCCCGGTGGGCAAGATTCAGCAGCATCTAGTGGTAAGAAAGGGTATTATGAAAAAAAAAACCGGCACACACACACAAAGGGGGGGAGGTCATAAATACTGAGCAGATCCACATCCTGCTCTACTGCAGTAGCACAACATGGCCTCACGCAAACATAAAAACTTCCTCTTAGCGGATGGAAGCATCAGTTGTTTGTTTTTGTGTGTGTGTTTTTTTAAAACGAAATGCATATTACATAATGCATTTTTCTGTTACATTTGATGTCAACAGATCCCTTCAGATGCAGCACGTTAACCCTTCAGCTGCTGCTAGTGTCTAACAGCGAGGAAGCTCTTTGAGATAATCTCATGAATTAATTGATATTTTTGGCATGTCCAATAAAGAAAAACTTCTTTCCTTTTTTTTTGCCAGCAGCAGTATCACCTCATTAAGGAAAGGAAACGCACGTTAATTCCCTTCCGTAATCAGTCACAAATTCTCCAAAGTTTCTCAGCGATTGACTTCCGACCGGACCAGAATCACAGGCCTACAAGAGATGCGTCCAGAACCGCCTCTTCTTTTTTTTTAAAATCACCTTCTGTGATGTCACGCCCTCTTGCAACAATCCATGTTGTGGTCGTTTGAGACTACGGAATGTTTTGAAAGATGTTTGAGTGACATCTAGTGGTAGAGAGCGGGATGGCGAGCCAAACCCTTTTCACCTCTATTTAAATAAATACATTTTCCTCTTATAACTGTTTAATTAACCTCTTGTAAATACACAAATAACAAACTTTATTTTTTTTTTCAAACCCATGTGTAACTAATCTAATCTCATGCAGGCCAGGTGCATTTGAGGCCACAGCGGCGCCGTTGTTTGCGAACACGCTGGAGTTAACGCGCTGAGAACTCGGATTATCGCCTCCCTGCGGCAGTGAATCACTGCTGAGGGCTGTAACTTGACCTTGCCTCTAATGGCTGTGTGACACTGGTGCCCCGTCCCACTGGCCTGTCTGCTCCTCTGTTGTGTCCATTTATACTTTCCAGACACACTGCCGAGGTTATTCTGAGGCGTCGGCACAACACAGGACTCGCAGGAACAAAAGGGTGAGAAGTGCTGCTGCTGTTATTGTCGCAGGTGTTCACTTTCACTGTTCACTGGTGCCTCTCCATTGTCGTTGAGCTTGTAAAATGTAATTTTATCCTAACGGGTGTGTTGTTTCACTCTTTTGTGCATTTTGAAATTTGTGTTTTGGATAAAATCGGGTCAGTAAATCGGTTGTTTTTTTTTAAAATTTTTTTAAGGACCATCCTTTTTAAGAGGTTTAGCAGTGAGACTGTTGAGTGAAATTGTAAGTATTCTAATTTTCTTAAAAGAGTTGCTGCTCCCCCCCCCCCCCTCCTCTCCCCCAGCACCTACAAAAGTGTTTTGCTTTTTCCCTTCAAAGGACGGGGGAGCTGCAAGATGCCAGGACGTCGCCACGAGCACTGTGACAACTGCTACAATGCTCGCTGCCAACTCCCGCTGCACATCACCCTCTCCTGCATGGTCGTCAAGTGTCCCAAGAGCTGCGGCAGCGTCTTCCACCAGTGCAAGCAGGAGGAGCACCGGCTTCTCTGCCCCAATGAGACGGTCCCTTGTCTGAACGCCTCGTACGGCTGCCCGCTCAGCATGACCCGCTGCCGGCTGGCCAAGCACCTGGAGGTCTGTCCCGCCAGCGTGGTGTGCTGCTCCCAGGAGTGGAACCGCTGGCCCGCTGCAGAAACCGACCTGGCCTTCTACAAAAATGTCTCGGAGAACCCTCACAGAGAAGAAGACCTGGACGTGGCCGCGGCCCTGAGAGATCAGGAGCTGCTCTTCCACTCCATCAAAATGGGGAATGTCTTTCCCGAGTTTATTCAGCAGGATTCCCCGCTGGATACTGACGGTCCTGATGGTCGTGTAGAGGAGGTGAAGGAGGAGGCGAGGAGCTGCTGCTCCGGAGCTTGCGGTGAACTTCCAGGAGAGGGCTGTGTCGTGATGGAGGAGAAGGAGGTGAAGGAGCTGACCCAGGAGGAGAGGGAAGCCCTGGCCACGAGCAAGAGCGTGGGGAGCCTGGAGAGCTACGCCTCCTGGGAGAAAATGTTCAACAAGGAGAAGCAGGGGTGCCAGCAAACTGTCAAGAATCTTGACAAGACGAAAGAGAAGGAGGAAGAAGGGCAGGGAACCTCGGCGGTCGGGTGCAGGAACAACACCGCCGCCGTTTCGAACATGAACGAGGAGAGCGGCTGGGCGCCTTGGCAGGACGGCGTGATGGAGAGGCTGAGCAGGGAGGCGAACATCGCCGAGTACAACATGTACCTGGTTCACAACGGGGCCATGCTCATCAACTTCGGCCAGCTGACGGCGTGCACGCCCCGGGAGAAGGACTTTGTGTACGGCAGCCTGGAGCCCATCGAGATCCAGAGCGTCCACACCTACAACGTCCCCACCAGCTACCGGGCCAAGAGGCACCACCTCAAGGACCCCCTGCGCAAGGTGACGGTCCACCGGGGCGTAGACACGGCCGACCTGGGCGAGCCAGCCGGGGGGCTTCCGCCGTACGACGAGGTGGCCGCCACGCTGCTGTGCTGCCTGGAGAGGGAGCTGAAGGGCCACCAGGTCTCAGAGAGCGCCGGCGTGGACGGCCTCTACGTGGACGTGGGCACGCAGACGTACAGCTTCGCCGCCGCTCCGTTCCGAAAGGAAGCCTCGCTGGCCGACCTGGTCGCCAGCAGCGGCAGGCCTCACCGGCTCCACCTGCAGGTGCAGACGGAGTCGGTCACCCGGAGGCACAACAGGAGAAGCTCGGCTTTCAGCTACACGTGCGGCCACTTCTTCCGCCGCGACGAGTGCCGCCACCACTTCCGCAATGCGCACGCCGACATCCAGGCGTCTCTCGGCGGCTGGTTGCAGCAGCGCTGCCCCCTGGCGTACCTGGGCTGCACTTTCACCCAGACCAGGCTGGAGCCGGCGGGTCACCCTGCGGCAATTAAATTCCGCGGAGGCGCGACGTCCTTCGTCCTCCAGCCGGATGTGGCCTCGTCTCTCGGCGGCGGCGGCAGCGAGGAGGTTCGGAGAGAGGCGGGGCAAGACGAGGATCCCCTGAGCTGCCTGCCGCTGGAGGTCCTCCAGCAGGTTGCCGCCTACCTCGACAGCTACACGTTGTCTCAGCTGGCCTTGGCCTCCCGCCTGATGAGAGAGGTTTGTGCAACGCTGCTGCAGGACAGAGGGATGGTCTCCCTCAAGTGGGAGAAAAAGACATACAACCACGGGGGAAGTTCCTGGAAGTGTCGAAAGAAAGTAAGTTTATCGTCAAGGCTCTCAGTCTCCTCTGGTGTATTTCAATACCAAATTGCTTGATATATCCTGACAGCTGTGTGTTTGTTGCTACATTAACCTGCTGCAACAGATGGAAGTTTGCTTGATCCTTTTGAGTCAGATTCAAATGATTTTCTTTTTTGTACCCATCTGGAGGCCATCTCCAGAGAGCAGGTGGACAGGGGAGGCAGAACTCTGAATGATTGAGCGAATACATTCTTGCGAACCAGTCGGGTTTGTCAATGCTAGTTCTTCCAGGTCAAGACCTCCTGCTGGGACAATGCAGCGACTTTGGCCTAATGTGACCTCCTTGCAGCAGTCAACCCTCGCTAATGTTAGTTGGATTATCAATAGCAAGAGGAATATTATGACTGTCTGCAACTTTAGATAGTAGAAATGTGAAAAGTCTTCAGTTACATTTTTAAAAATTCTGTTCGAAATTCTGCCTGACATTTAAGGGCAGCTAGCGGCGTTTTTGTCGCAACTAAAAAAGAAGCCGGGTTGTTTTGGGACCGAAAATTTAAATGATGGAGGCCGGAAAGATGGACGAGTGAGTTTTCACAGCTGAAACGTAGCGCAAGGGCATATTACTACCCTATAAAAACCTGTGAGTCGACCTTGCACACAGCACAAGGGAAAGCAAGCAGTCGGCCCAACTATTACCACAGTTCATCTTTAGTACATGACACCACTGTGTAAACTGTCATTAAAAAAATTCACTGTCATTTATAGCGCCTGACAGCTGGTGCATTGTAAACTCTGTTCCAACTTTCTACAGTCCTTTCTCTCACATACACATACACTAGCGCACCAAGTACACCTGGGAAAGTCACGCAGCTTGTGTTTCACTTTTGGCCGTGCCCTAGTCAAAATCCAGCCGCGTATCATCAGTCACCACCAGGTGGCATTCGGAGCGATGAAATCAAGTTTTTATTTGCTTTGGTTGGCAGCCAAAGAAGCCCAACAGCTGGGCAGGGCCCCAAGTCGCCTGCTGACTCCTTCTACCAGCTGCAGAAAATCGTGGCATCTGCAGAAATCAATCACAAATTCAGCCGAAACGGAGGAGCTGTATTTATGGCTTTTATCTCATGATTGTGAATCAGAGTCCACCATTCCGACTCGCACCCGGTGGCTCAGAGGACAACGAGGGACAGGCGCCCAGCGATTCAGTAACCTGAGCCTCGAATTCTGCCAGCTGACCTGAATTTAGGAGATTATTAGTATCCTAAGAGTGGCACTTAAACCATTTGACTGAGGCACGTGTGTCATAGTCGAGCAGACGACCACTTCGTCCCAATGTGTTTTCCAGTGGAACTAATAACTACCAGCAACTAGTCCACACAAGGTCCAAGATGGGAAAAAATTACGCAGAATGATGGAAATGAAAGTGCGTCTGCACAATTCATGTTATAATTTCTTTTTGACGTTTGCCTTGTCTTGTCAATGTGACTTTGCTAACCTAATCAATTAAAACCCTTTATAACAAGACGTTACGACATTCAAAATACTGGCAAATCGAATATAAAATATTTAAAGCAGACATTTATTCTACAGTTTGACACTGCTGGTCTTTAGCCATTGGATCCATCCAAGTGTTTCATCATGCAATTCCACCAAAAACCTGAATTCAAAGGATTTTTTTTTTTAAATGGGTTTATAAAGGGTTTAAAACAGCTTAATTTAAAAATAACATCTTTGCGGATGTTGAGTCAAACTGAAGGATTTGTGCACGGTGAACAAAAACAACTTTTTATTTCCCTACCAGCACTTTTCCCTTGACTGACTGGCATCCTGACAGACAAACAGACAGACGTGCTCAGGAGTGGCACGCAGCCTCGCTGCCGCAGGTGATGGAGGTGCAACGAATGTGTGACGGGCGGACAGAGTGTCCGTGTGTGTGCGCCTCCGCGTTGCACCATCACGGAACAAAGAGGCATGCAGATCACATCAGTGGTGTGGAATGGGCCCCGAGGCCGAGCTGACAGTGAACGCAGCGGCGCTACCATAACAAGTCAGATATGTGATCATCGGCGGGAACGAGGCGGTGATGAGTCTCGCCGTGGCGACAGCTGGGTATTTGCTCGCCGGCTGAAGGCCATAATTTTTCTATATATCTGTAACGGGTGGATGCAGCAATCGCATCGCAGGCAGGTGCTGGATAAAGAAAGAAAAAAAAATGTGCGCCCTGTGATCTAGATTCCGTGGATATTAAGCTGGAATGTATCCTTCGGGCCTTTGACAGATGTCGGGGGCTGAGATTCTTCCTATAGCAGCTACTGACTGTGTCTTTCTCTCTCTCTCTCTCTCTCTCTCTCTCTCTCTCTCTCTCTCTCTCTCTCTCACACACACACACACACACTTCTTTTTTCCATAACAGGTCTGGCAGTTCAGCTCTGCCTTCTCCTCTGTGGACAGATGGAGCTTCAGCAACATTCCCTCCATGTCAGATCATCTGAAAAGCTGCTCCTACTACCAGAGAGAGGAGCGCGCTGAGCCGGTGGCTCTGGCCTGCTTGGCTGAGGTCAAAGAAAAAATATGCAGCAGTAAAGCATGAAAAGCATGAGAGATAAAGCTCCTGGTGCCAGAGCTCGGTGGGCGGATGGACGCACGGTGCCACTTTTAGAAACACTCTGATGAGAAATGTTTCGCAGCACCAACACCAGTTGTGTGTGTGTGTGTGTGTGTGTGTGTGTGTGTGTGTGTGTGTGAGAAAGTAAGGAAGGAAAAACTGATAGAAACTGTATAATACAAGTTCAGTTGTAGTTTCAGGAGCATTTACTTTTGGTTGTTAACAATCATTTCAATGATTTTCACCCTATATATAGTGCCTTGATTGGGTGTGTGTTGTGCAATAAAAGGATGATATACTGTACTAGGTTTCAAAGCCCCGTTCAAGAGTAAACCGTTTAAATGCTTTTACTTTGTAGAGACTCCAAAGTTTCTCTGTGTTTCGCACCTTCTTTCGTGCTAATCGAGTCTTTGGGGCGAAAAGCGTTTCAGCAGAGCTGCTCTAACTTTAACATGGTAGCACTGCCATCTGCCGGAGAGTGGCGGGGTTACACCCAAACCTCTGTTTACTGACGTCCCAGCGGTTCTCACGTCTTTGCTAGCTCTGTTTCCGTCTTTGTTAGCATGTGTGAGTCGTGTCTTCCCTGCCCCTCGGCCTCATCCTGCCCGTCAGCTCAGTTCCTTCCCGCCCTCCGCAACGACCCACACCTGCAGTGACTCGGCAATCAAACACACCTGGCTGCCATCAGCTCATCACTCTGATCTTCAACATCAGTGGTCCACAGTTTAAACTTTTATTTCATTGTGTTTTCTGTATGTGCAGCCTATTGCCAACCAGTTTTTTTTTTCTTGTCAGAACCAAAGTCCGCAGACAGATACTTTGCTGAGTCTTCTTTGTGTTTCTTTAAAATAAAATAAAATAAAATAAAATGAAATAAAAAAATGTTTCCCTCATAACTAGATCAGCATTGAAGAAACTGAGAGCTTGTTAAACAGTGCACGTCTACCTTGTTCACGAAAGACAAAAAGAAGCTTATCTGTGTGTCTCAGCTTGTATTAAATAAAACAATACAATTTTTTTTTTTAATGAAACACACACAACATAAAATATTTATTTAAAAAAAAAAAAAGAAAGATATATTCTATTCATTGCGTCTCAGATGGACGGGTTCCGTAGCTTGTTGATCACCTCCGACAGCATTTTGTTGCACAGCGCTGCGTACGGGTTGAGAGCCACGGCTTGTTGCCGGGCAAATTCACTGCCGAGTTCTGCTGCTTTCTCAAAATCTTCTCTGGCCTCGGCATCCTGACCTGCTAACCTTCGCAATAGACCTCTCTGCACCAGCCCCTGGCAGGCCGTCCTTCCTCGGCCCCCACTCAGAGAGATGGCTCGGTCCAGGTCCTCGAGGGCCCCTTCATACACAGAGACAAAGAAAAGAAGAACATTCAGGTCTGGGACTAATTTGTTCTGCTGAGCCTTCTCTAAGTTGGAACAGGAGCTGATTTGTTTGAAGCTTCTAAAGACCCACTAAGTGTTTTTTTTTTTTTTTCTTTTGTGCAAAAGAAAATTCTAAGATAATCCTTCAAAGGAGTGTTTGAACAGAGAGATGCCAACTGAGCTGGCATCTTGTGGAATGGACTAAAAGAAGAAAGCACGAACATCACATGTTTTAAAAATAAACCAGGAAACTAATTTTGACAGACATGAGGATGAAACATACGAAAGGCATTAATGGGTTTGATTATTCTTTAACTAAATTTAAGTTTTGCAACAAGGTGCTTACCATACTAGTATATTGTTGTTGTTATAGACAGTGATGACATAATTACCAAAGGAATATAGATAGAATAACAGGAAATGGTTGAAGAAGAGGCAGTACAAAATAAGCATTGCTTTTTCCTGTTTATCTTCAAACAATGCTTTTTTTTTTGTTTGTTTGTTTCCCTACCCCCTGAATTGCAGCTATCTGGTCTGAAATGAAATAACAGCTGCAGTTGGGTGGAGTAAGAAAAGTGCCTTGTTTCTGTCAGAGGTCAGAATGGGCAGACTGTTAACACTCCACTGCCATGTAATAAACATATTCATTAGACAGCACGTCTAACTGCTCACTGGGAAATGATCATGTGCACACAAGAAAATGATGATGTTCATCCAAAACCAATCATCCTGGGCACATTAGAAAATAGCTGCTGTAGGTAAATAACTTGTGTTTGACGTTTTGCCTGAAAAGCCGGTTTGTGTGAACTCTAAGTGTACTTTCTACGAGCCGTGAACGGACACGTTAGAACAAACACAACATTAAGCTGTCGCAGAGCAATGAGCCACTCCATCTTCTGACAAGTTCGAGTCAACACATTCTGCCTGACGTCTTGAACAGACGGGGGTGGCTGTTTTGGCAGGGAAACGACCGCAAAACCCTGCAACCAACAGGTGGCAGCAACACACCGGCCAAATTGCAAGGGTCACAGCGAGTTTGGGAAGGATTAGGTTATCGCAGCCATTGCTTACTGCAGTTGTTTTCAAAGTGGGGGCCGCCAGGGGGCGCTAGGGGATGGCGCAAAAAAAAAAAAATGGAGAAAAAAATTGGAGAAAATATGAGAAAAAAAAATGCAAACTCGTGTGCTAATGCAATCTGTCGGTGTCGGTGTGGATCTGCCAAAAGTTATATTATATATTAGCAATATTCTGTTCTGTTATTTGTGTTTCTGCTACATGTCAACAGTTTGTTGACAAGTTTAATAATAATGTTTAATACATTACAGTATTCTTATTCTAAACAAATGTAACACTTATTGAATGGCAAACAAAGGTAAGGAAAAACATTCTAAAAGTTAATGTTTCTTTACTTATTTTGTAACATTGTCTGTTTGCAAAGGGTCAGGATAAGCTGATGCTGTTTTCAGGGGCCGTGGCGTGGAGAAATCTGGGAACCCCTGCCCTACTGCATGTAACTGTCTTATTATATTATATATTATATATATTATATATTTTTTGCTTAATTCAACTGACAACTAAAATGAAGTGTGTCTGAACCCAAAAGAGACGATTTTGAAGCCATTTAAAATGTTGTTACACCACTGAAATCAGTCTATTCAGTCGGTGTTGCTGCAGTTGGAGGGGCAGCGTGTCAGACTGGTGCGGTGTCACGCTGGATGGACCTCCTACCTGCCGTGTCCCCCTGCAGCCGCAGGGCCTGTGCCCGGTTATTGTAGGCCGATGCACGGCGGGGCAGGATCCCGATGGCCTGGCTGAACCGCTGAAGAGCGGCCGGCAGATCCCCGGCCTCCGCTGCGGAGACACCCTGCGACTCCAGCTCTTTCACCTGCTCCAGCAAGCCGGCGTCGAAGCCGCTGTCTGCCGACGGGAGATAAAGCGGGTTAAAAAAAAGGGCCACACAAAGTCAACTGACAGGTAGAGCGGCAGGGAAAAACACACAAGAAAATGTCAGCCGGAAATCAACTTGGATTAAAATGTCATGTTTATTTTATTTATTTTCTTTGTTTTTTGGCCCAGGAATGGGACGTTTTCAAGTTGTGCGAATGTGCCGTGAAATGATAAACACCCCCCCCCCTCCAAGAAAGCTGTGACATGATGTGTAGAGACGCTCTCACCGTTGTCGTGAGATTCCTCCTCAATGACGAGCCCAGAGCTGCTTCCAAAGGGGCTGCTGGGGTTGAAGATGGCTTGGAGAACAGCTCTGTCGTGTGCCGAAGCCATCCTGCCAGCGTCTGGAGAGGAACCTTTAGAAAAACAGCTTGAAAGAAGAATTTTGACACTCGCACACAAAAAGATCCACAGATGGGTGGAGAATTCTTCCTCCCCTGGTCCTGTCAGCCAATGAGAGAAGGGGGCGGCAGGAGAGGTGGACTTTGAGATGTTGCCTGCACGAAGCACATCTGTACTTGGTTAACTGAAAAAAAAAAAAAAAAAAAAAAAAAGAAAGCATGCCGACATGCCACTGGGCTCTTGGAATGGGCAAAAGGGGAACGATGAAACTAGACTGTGTTTTAGTTGAAGGTGGCCGTGAATGGGGATGAAAACGCTCGCGAGGCCCTTTGGGACAGGCAATTATTCATCCTCACAGTGTAAATGAGTCGCTGTTAGAACCGCTGGATGCCTCGCTTGCTTTTCACCAGCTTTTGTCGTCTTAGAGCCCCGACTGCAGCCGAGCGTTACTGCAGCTCATGAATCTTTTATTCAGATCTGGACTCGACATCTCACAGTCCCACTGCTCTTGTTTCCCAAACAACCCTTGGGCCTCTTGAACTGGTGAGGCCAAAGTTTCCCCTGCAGTCCAGAAAAATGATTTAATGTGAAATAAAGTGGACTTTTCACACAGACCACCGAGTGAGGCCTGCAGAACTGGTGGTTTTATTTTCGATCCAGCATGTTGCCCATTCGGGAGGAAAACGATTCCTCGAAACGCTGATGCAATGACTGGAACAGAGAATGACAGTAGGGCTTTCTTTGGTCCTATATTAATATTTGCTCATGTTCTCACTGGAACCATTAAGAAAGAGGGTTTACAGACCGTGCTGCAGTCATCCACCAGCAGGCGATATGTTAGGGTTTTTCTTTTGTCGTTTTTTTTTTGCACGCCTTGTATAAATTTGCATTTGGAAGATGGCAATTGGTTTAGGGTCCAACAATCTGACCTAAGTGACATCTAAATCAGCCTGTAAGTGCTGCATTGGCACTCTTATTCTATTGTCGCAACATTGCAAAAATCACCCACTACTCATTTGCCTTCCATTCAAACAAGGAATCCACATCCCTCTCTCAAGGATGAGGAGGATTAGAAGAAGTGGAGGGGAATTCGCAGCCCGCTGGCTGCAGCTGATGGAGCAACTCATCAATCTCAATGCGATGATCAGCGGCAGAACGTCAATATCGCTTCGACTTTCCAGGCGACTATTCATTAGCCTTTCAGAAATAGGGTGGCGGATCTGTGAGAGGCTGGTGTGAGGAAGAAAACCTGCTGCCTCGGTGCCGAAGCGGTGGCACAGATGTCCCCAGGACAATCAGACTGTTCCAAGGAAGAACAAAAAAATAAAAATGCATTCACCACGAGCGAACGGCGTCTGAATGAAGCTGTTCATGCTGAAGAGGAGACTCAGACATTCAGCAGCGATATTACGACTCAAATCCTACCAGTTTGCAGCTGCTGAAGACCTGGAGGCTGTTGCAATTGTCCTTTATTTCATTTGGATGCAGCCGCTTGGCAGCACTGGATTATTGGAGCTTTCTAAATATTAGCCGTGCGGCAGTGTGGTTTCATTCTAGATTTGAAGTATAACGTCTTTACATGTATCTGGATGAAAAATACAGACTTTTCGGCATCTTGCTCCAGACGTCTGCGTTGCTTTGCAGGCTACCCGACAGTGAGAGCGATCAACAGTGAACCCAGAAATTGTAAAAGCTCAGAATTGATACACGGAACCAGTATCGGAGTGTTAATTGTGAAAGATCATCAGCGCCGCTTTTCCTCAACTGGAGATAAAGAGGCTTTTTGAGGATAAAAATGTTGTTTAAAGTCGTAGGAACAACAGAAATCAACCCTCAGGCCAAAACAACAGCAGCTGGAGAAATGGATCTGATGGCCTGCCGAAGATCGTTTGTTCAATGTTTAATATTATTTTATTTTCATTCTAATATTTCAACACGCACGGCGTGATGATGTGAATCCAACAGCAGCAGGGAGGCCTGGACCTACCGGAGTGTCTGGAGCCAGTTTATGATACAAAAGAGGACGAAAAGTTCACAGAATTAAAGATGAACTGGAAAATCTCAAAAGCCGCAGAATCATAACGAGCTGGTTTAGTATAGCGTGTCAAAGTTCACAAACAACAGGATGCCAGAGGTGGAAACCAATTACAAAGAATTAGTTTGGCTGAGTAGGAGCAGAGAATTATGCACGAGACGCCAGTTTTAGTCAGCAGTCGAGGTGAAAAGGTGTTGTTTTATGCAAAACAAAGTTCACTCATGTTTGGAAAACAAAAAGCCTGCTTGTGGGCAGTCAGAGAACTCCGGGGGAACGAGAAAACTTATTTTCCATCTTTTGCTTGCTCTTCTTTCTGGGTGTTCAGGTCAGGGCTCAACACGGAGAGTTTTCCCAAGGTGCATGTGCTCTTATGTTGAAAAATTTAGGAGATGGTGAAGAATTTTAGCAGCACCATGACAATGTGTGAAACCCTGTGATATTCTTTGATAAAGTTATTTGAAGAGGAGGCATTTGTAACAAATTATTCAGTTTTGTTTGATTATAAAACCAGATGAAGTCGGATTGTGATACTGGACTGACCAAGCAAATACACTTGCCAGCCCGCCTACTCTCTCAGTTGACCCAGGTGTGTGCAATCACTCTCTGTTCTGCTCCCATGACGATGTCCCGGAGAACCTTTAGGGGGCAATATTTACCCAGAAATAGACCTTCAGCTCCATTGACTTGCAGCTCCACCCAGACTCGGGAGAGAAAAACTGACTTCAGATTATTTGAAAACCCCCTGAACAATTCATCGGTTTCTAGACAAAACATGTGCCCAGCTATTGCAGGATACATATATATATATATGTATATATATATATATATATGTATATGTATATATATATATATGTATATATATATGTACATCTTGCATTATTTCAAACCTTGTTCTGCTCTAATTCAACCCAAGCTCCCGTCGTCAGACAATTTCAGTGTATCGTGACAGAGTGTATATATCTGGTACTTGTGACTGCTGGCAGCTGTTGTCTCCGTGCAGCCATGAAAACCTGCTTTGGTGTCTATAAAGGTGCTGATGGTCCCACATACAACGTTTCCTTTAGCGCAGTGATTTCTAACTGAAACGTAAAAAACGTCATCCTTTACTTTTCAACCTTACTCTTGCTGACACGCCACTCTTGTAAGGCTTGTGCAAAACGGCTCACCCCTGGAATGCAGCCCTTTCAATCAATCAATCAATCGATCAATCGATCAATCAATCAATCAATCAATCAATCAATCAATCAATCAACAAACCATCTAATCAATCAATCAATCAATCAACTTGTGATGTCACAAAAGGCACCACTGACACAGGTTGCTGACAACACCCCATGGCAGGTGTTTGTTCTCTGAGAGCACCTTGTTTTTGTCCACTGCCAAATTAGGTCCAAAAAAAGTGTTGTGATAACTGGACATTTTCTGCTGAACAACGGGTTAATCAATGGAGGTGTAGTCGAGTCTGTCGTATTGTGTTTGCTTGCTGGATGATACATTTGTAACAGTTTGACTTCCATCCACTAACATGATCTCACAAAGAAGACTGCACAGCCTGGATGAAACCATTCTGACCAACGCTGCGAGTCCTGTATCTAATTTAAACTTTTCCTTTTCACTATTATTACTGTACTGCTGTACCGCTGCTACATTCTGCAGTCGTCCAAAGACTTCATTTATAGCTCGGAGCAGAAGATCTGATCTGGCACAAATTACTGTCAGGTTTATAAGGAAAAAAAGAAAAAGAAAGAAAAAAAAGCCAATTAAAAACCTGGACAGTCATTTGCCGGGATGATAAAAATCAGAGAGAACTTTAAAAAAGAGGAACTTTTTGATTGCGGCGCACATAATCTTCTTTTTTCTTCCCCTTCTTTCAATCCGTCGGAGAGAGAGCCCATGCTGGCTTTACTTCTGCGGGGGCCTCTTTGGCTCTCTGGCTCACTGAAGTCAGCGCAAATGGTTTGATCTGGCATTTTCCACAGAGTAATAGGAGCTAAAGAGCGACGACTAGGCCGCTCATGGTCACTGGCAAAGACACCGGACTTTCTTCTCGTTTCATTTGATGTTATTTGAGATTTTTTTTTTTTCTTTTTTGCAGGAGCACACTGTGGCCCCCCCCCCTGTGGACTGCCCCCCGACGGAGCCGGAGCAGCGCAGTGATTGCCGGCCCTGCCGCCAACTTGGCCACAGCACGACGGTGCTCGAGGTATTTATGTCAATAAGGAAACACAGCAGTGGTGTTTACTGATTCCCAGAGATGCGTTTGCCGCAGGCCGAGAGGGAAATTAAAGAGATAATCACAAAACACGGACAGTTGGCGCGCTTGAGCTCAGAAACCTCATTGTGCCATTTGGCTGCAAAACCATCCGACACGTTTTCCTATAAGCACCTACAAGGAGAGTGGATTTCTCATTTTTTTCACTATATCCAAACGCATCAATATAAAGGCACTGAGTGATGTGTCCATTCATTCTGCAGCATTTTTTTTTCTTTAACAGACAAACAAAAGGCAGACCTTAAATGGACAGTTCACACTGAACTAAATGGTGACATTTTCAGATCCACTCTGCCATTTTTAAGGTTCGTGGAGGTGAAGAATTCCCACTCAGGGGATGTGGCCGAGGACGCCGCACCGCTCCGTGGAAGCCTTTTGCATGAAATTTCCAAATGCGCCTGACATTGTGATATAACCTTTGCAGATTAACTCAGTTTGATCTTCTCTGAACTCTTCGACGCACACGTCCAGCCATTCGGTACCTAAGGTAAGGTGATTGAAAAGGTAAAAAAATTCAATTTCAAATCAATTTTTACTGCAGGGCTGCCATTTACATTTTGACTTCTTGAGATGCCTCGCAAAAAAGGTCACACGACAAGTTATCGAGGCGTTTTCTTGATGTGGTCCAGCTGCTGTTTCCATTCACTGTCGGAGATGAAGACCATCGCCTGCCTCAACTCGACGCTACTCTATCAGCGTAGCGTGAACTCGCTACATTTTCCATCATTCTCAGCCCTTAGCTGATCTCACACGACATTGGTGATGACCTCTTGACCCTTTGTGACGTTCAAGAAAGGTTCTGCGGATTAGAAACGGTCATAGAGCCTCCACTGCTATCTGGGAAACATAAAGGCGCTAAAGAAAAAAACCCATCTCAATAAAAGTTGGCATTAAAAAAGATGATAGAAATCTTTGTCATGTGTCACCCTTTTCTTCGGCCTTTTCTCCGCGGCTGGAGAAAAGCAGTTTGATGCGCGAGGCACTGTGGCCTGCTCCACTTCTCCTGGCCATCTGTAAATTTGACACCAAAGCTTGCACTCCTAATCCCTCCGCCCTGTGGAGGTAAACAGGGACCCCGGTGTCAATACCTTGGTCTACGAGGATGACGAAGGACTATCGCATGCTGAGCGGGTGCACCCTGAGCTGGATTAAAACAAAGTAATCCGCTCTGCAGCGAGACGGGGGAGCAGCAACACAGCTGCCCGAGGCTACGCAAACAATGCTTCCCGTCTCTGGGAAATCTGAGGGCAACGCGCGCCGCTCTGCACTGCGCTGCGACACAGGAACTATGCACCGCTTCCCACCTCGAGACACGGAGGGAGGGTGTAGCACCAGCATTTCTTGTGCAGCTAATAATAATGATGATAATAACAATAATAATAATAGCGCAAAAAAGAACAGAATAATAATGAGGCGAAACGGAGAATGCGTCCTTCGCAGAATGCGCCCTTCGTAGGATGGGTCCTTCGGAGGATGCGTCCTTCGTACGATGGGTCCTTCGGAGGATTCGTCCTTTGTAGGATGCGTCCTTCGGAGGATTCGTCCTTTGTAGGATGCATCCTTTGGAATCCGCAACCTTCATAGGATGAAATGTTTAGGGGTTTAAAATAGCTAAAAAAAAAAGACCAGAATAATAATGAGGCGAAACGGAGGATGCGTCCTTCGGAGGCCACGTCCTTCGGCAGTCGGTAGAAACAAAAGAACAGAAAAAAGAACAGAATAATAATGAGGAGAAACGGAGGATGGGTCCTTCATAGGATGCATCCTTCGGAAGATGCGTCCTTTGCCAGTCGCTAGAAACAGCTAAAACATGTTTAGGGGTTTAAAATAGCTAAAAAAAAAAAGACCAGAATAATAATGAGGCGAAACGGAGGATACATCCTTCGGAGGCTGCGTCCTTCATAGGATGCATCCCTTGTAGGCCGCGTCCTTCATAGGATGAGATGTTTAGGGGTTCAAAATAGCGCAAAAAAAAAAAAAAAAGAACAGAATAATAATGAGGCGAAACGGAGGATGCATCCTTCGGAGGCGCTGCAGTGTTTGGCTAAACTCCTTCCAAAGCCATTCCAGAGTCCGGGGACTAACTGTTGTCCACCTGTTGAAGGAAAGCCTTCAGTGTTTGTCTCTGTTCAGTTTTTAATTGGAAATCCCTTCATCTCTCAACTTGTTCTAATAAAAGAAAACACTGCTGCAGCATCCATGCTAATCTCTTTAGCGGTAGCAAGGCTACAAATCACTTCCTGTTTTCTTTAAGGGATTTCGGAGGGCTGCTAGTCATCAATCGCTTTCTGATTTTGCCACAGCTAAAAGGAAGCTGGCTGACTAATGACTCAGTGGGATAATTAAGAAAGATCAATCGCAAATTATTTCCATTGGATGTTGACAGGAAGGATGAGCAAGATTAAAGACCATTGTTAGAAATGTGAAAAAATATTTTTCAATATCCCGACCTCCCACGTATGTAATAATGCATTTGCTTTTGGTTTGTTATCATTTTAGTAATTGATGCGACACAAAGACAGACTCTAATTAAAAGTTGCCCAAATGTTGAATTAGCACCCCGTTGCCTGGTGTAGACCAACTTCATGAAAAAAAATGAATGATATGAAGAATAATTCTGTCCGCTGCGTTTAATTTGCACACATCAATTCCCAATGTTACCAGCAAAAGTTCAGTCTCCCAGAATTTACTTCAGACAATGAATGTGAGAGCGTGCAAATTAAAGTCCAGCAGAATGTGACATCACACAGCTGAAACGACTTCTGCACGGTCGCAACACACACACGCACACACACACACACACACGTTCCTCTGACTAACCGACCGCTGTTGAAGTCCCTGTGGCGTCAAGACAGAATTGAACAAAGAAAACAGTCTTGCTTTTTGTTATTATTTCTGAAACATTTTTAAGGAATATCTGTTGTGTAACTGTAATGTCCCACTGTCATAATGTGCTGAAGCAGAGCCGGAAGTGTCATAAGGAGCCGCGGGTGATTTATGGTTTACGTGTACAAAAAAAAACACAGCGGGGTTTTAAAGTGGAGCGAACGCTTTTCGGACCGTTCGACAGCAACAGCGCAAGGAACAAAGTGAGGCGGTGAGGTGAGCCAATCTTTTTTCAAAATTTCCCCAGGGCAATGTTGTTTCTGGCCTGCTGGGAATGCTTTGCAGACGTTGTTTGTGAAATCTGATTGCGGGGGTTCAGAAGCGTTTTGTGCGTGTGTGTGTAATGTGTTGTGTGACGGGTGGGCGGCAGTGGCCTTTCGTTGTTCTTTTTTTTTTTCCAAAGAAAGGAAATAATAAAATGAAAGGATGAAATTCTTGGATGATGTGTCAGGCACATTACAAAAAGTACTAAATGCAACATGATACACACTCTTCGCTCTTCCAAACAATACGTTTATAAAAAAAGACCATAATCGTGTGCGCAACTGTTCAAAAGTTTGAGATCACTGACTCATTTCTGCATTGAACTCCATTACAACCACTTATGTGAAATAATGATTTTGAATGTGCTGCGATCATGACTGCATGAAAATCAGTCAAGAAGTGCTTAACAAGCATGAGAACATTTTTAATGTTTAATGAAAACCATTTCCAATGTTTAATTAAAAGTGATTGAGAGAATTCCAAGTGTCAAAACACACACAACTAAGTGTGATTATAATACGCATCTTTGTTTTACTTTCTTTTTTTTTTTTTTTTAGCACTTTACAGCATTCGTCTTCTGTAACGATGGCCGCATATTGCACACTTGATATTCATTCTTCTAAAATCACATTCAATTCCACATTTAAGGCAGCAACTGCCAAAGTTATTCAGTATGTGTTCAGCACACCCGGACTGATTTTCTTGCACTAGTAACGTTCTTAGAGCTTCCCAGTAGATTATTTCACAAAGCTGGTTATAATGACGTTCAATGCAGAAATCAGTCAGTGACCCCAATCTATATATGTAAAGTTATAAGGATTTTATTTTATTTTTTTACCTTATGGACATTCAGACACTAATATAAGGAACTGATTGCATTTATCTCACAGCAACCACCAATCAGTGAGTTGTAACCAGGAAAGAGTTGATTTCTTAGCGCAGCCACCGGCAAAAACCAACAAATCACCCACACGTATTTGTTGCTACGTCGTCGTCTGTGCTAACAAGACCGCCGCGTGATTCCCCGCCTGATAAAGGGGATTTGGAAGCCCAGCTTCCCCTGTTGGCACGCCGAGGAAGCACCACCTGCACGCGTTCCAGTCTGCTGCCGAGGCTCTCCAGGCGTAGCAATCAGCCGCTCCTCGTGTCTGACAGCCGGGGGGCTGAGGGAAACTCTCAGAGTTCATCCATTGGGGAGCGGAGATACAACGCCGTTTGTTCCAGGAGTCAACACCGCCGCTGCCGCGCTGCAATCAGCGAGCCAGGCAAAAAGCCTGGAGTGCTTCCCATGGCCCGCCGCCGGCTCAGGGTTCGAAACGGCGCGGCGGCGCGCTGACCTCGGCCCGCCGTTTGCTCTCTGGAAAACACTTAGCCCCGCGTTTAACATCCATCTCTGATGTTGCACCTGTTTGGAAAGCTATTTTATCTGCTGTCACTCAGGTTTGATTTATAGCCAGAGTCTCCGGGAGAAACTTCTAGCGCCGCAATTTGCTCATGGAACTAATAGGGTGGGGGAGGAGGGTGCTTACCGCGTGCACGGCATTTCAAGTCACGCGCGTACGCCGAAGGCACCGGCGTGAGGCATTCACCGCTGCGTTTCTTTAGTGTTGTTTAATGCTGCGCTCGCTGTCCTGCCTGTCATGTTAGCCGTCTTGCTATCGAACGATAAATTGCAGTCAGGCTGCACGGCTGGATTGGCTTGTCTTTCACCCACCAGATGTAAATCTCTGTTTTTCTGACGCCGCACTTCATCTCAAGTCACACACAGGCTGTGATTTCGGACGATCACCTGCTGCTCGTCAGTGTGTTTGCAGACCCGGAGACTGGATATTTAGACCCGCTGTCCTGGTCCCACATTTCAAGACCCCTTGTTTATCTCTTTTTCTTTTTGCAACAGGACCACCTGTTGGACGTCTGTAAACCTGCGACTACATCAGCATTCCACTGAAATACCACTTTTGATCAAACAGATTGTACTTTTATACTTGACCACAAAAAAACGATTTGGTAATTTGGTTAAGATAAGGTTTAGGGTTAAGATTAGGTTTAAGGTTATGGTTCAGATTAGGTTTAAAATTGGGATTAGCGTCAGGGTTAAGACTAGTGTTAGTGGTAAAATCAGGGTTAGGGTTAAAATTAGGGCTAGGGTTAAGATTAGGGTTAGGGTTAATATTCGGATCAGTATTAGGGTTCAGATTAGGGTTAGCGTGAAGATTAAGGTCAGGGTTAATAATGTGGTCAGTGTTAGAGTTTTAGATTAGGGTTAAATATCAGTGTTATGGTTAAGATTAGGGTTAGGGTTAGATTAGGGTTGGAGTTAGGGTTAAGATTACGGTTTGGGATTTTCACACAAAAATGGGGCCAGAACATGTTCCTCAGCGCTGTAGCGGACACATAATCCTCCACAGGACTAACGGCTCAGTGGTCTAGTGGTAGAGTGTCCACCCTTAGACTGGTAGGTTGTGGGTTCGATCCCTGGCCGAGTCATACCAAAGACTGTAAAAATGGTACCCATTGGCTCCCTGCTTGGCACTCAGTATTCAGGATCGGAATTGGGGGGTTAGATCACCCAATGATTCCCGGGCGCAGCACACACAGAGGCAATGGCTTGTTTCTCCCTGCAGCTCACGAGTGTCCGGCAGCTGCTGCGCTGGTCATGCTTGCTTCTCAAAATACAGCCTTCAGTCGTCTTTTTTTTTTCTGCCAGAATATTCACTCCAGCCTTCCAGCTGAAGCACACGAGGTCAGCGAGAAGACGACCCAGCTGCCTGTGTTTACCTGCTCCCTCAAGTTTGCCGTGCCGAAGCATCCTCGGAGATGGAGGCGGAATCTCAGCGGCTGGCAAGCGAGAGCGAAAACAAGAAAATGTCAGTGGGTTTGGACAGAGAGGAGCAGCGCTGTGCTCGTGTGCTCCTGTGTGCACACGTCAAGCCTCCCCTGGGGAAGAGGACACAGCCACTATTTCTGCTAAAAACACCGTGTCAACATCACCGTTCCAGTCCGACTGGACTGCCACGTCGTTGCGACACCTCACCGGCAGCGTGAAGACTTTCTACTGCGATAAACGCACATTAGTTTTGACTCGACAGTGGAATCAGCAGAGAGCCGGTGGAGTCTTTTTTTTTTTTTTAAATCTGTACAGTGGCCGCTGGCTGGAATTCTTTCCGTCTCTGAGACTCCAGAGCCGCTACATCAAGGATGAACTGCCACCAGGGCAGCACATAGACAAAGTGGTGCAGAGCGAATGGGGGGAAATTTCAATTGTGGGCGGACCTGTCCTTTAACTGGAGACACTACCGGGGTGAATGATGTCATGTCTTCTCTCTCTCCACTCCACTTCAGATACTGCCTCTGCCTCCAGCCGTCACTGTAACCATCTGTATTTACGGCAGATGGATTTCAGGTGCTTTTAGCATTAACACCTGCCGTCGCAAGGCTTTGCCCCGCCCATACAGTTGATGCCCCGCCCACCCAAGCCTTTGCCAAGTCGGATCGCGACTTTCTTCACGGGTGCATTTTCCGCAAGCGCGGCACAACCTCACAGAAAAACAACTTTTTAACTTAGAAGAAGGGGACCAGATTTTTATTTAAAATCAGACACTTTTTTTCTTGTTTCCATTGTCCCGTAATATACGACTGTGGTGATGGAGATTCTGTCACGTTGCATTCGTGTCTCGCTGTTTTGTGCTTTGTGTACGACTCCCTCGTCCTATTTACGAGACACTAAAGTTCTGATATTGGATTCCTGTATATTGCCAGTCTTATCCTTTTTCCCCACAGGTGCACACACACAAACAAGTACACACGCACGTACACACATAGGACTATTCAATCAGTGTTATTTCGCTGCTCATCATCCGACAGCCCTGTCTGGGTTTATAAGCATGAGTGAGAGTCTCCCACTGTGCTGCCAGGACTAGCTGACATTTTGGGTGGCATTCAAGCTATTTCTGGTCAAAAGAGTAACATATCCGTCAAAGACCTAAAGGGACAATACGCGCTGAGGTCTCCGTCCAGTTTGGGTTTTTTGGGGGTGGTATTTTTTTTTTGTTGTGTTTTTTTTAATTCATTTGCATCGGTGCAGATGCTTATTCTCTTCTTGCGTGACAGATGGGCAATAATTGGAAATCTGATAGGCTTGAATAATTAACATGAAGCAATTTAACAGCAATTGTTATTTGGTTATTATGTGGCAGAATGAGAATAAATGCGAGATTTGGTCACGGTACGGAGCGTTTTCTCCAAGATCGGCGTGCGTCCACCTGCCGCATCGCACATCTCTCATCTCATGCATTTTTTAGCCGAGTGTTCTCACGCCAGGATGCACTTGAAAAGGCCTTTCTGATCCCTGGAAGGAGTCATCTGCATGTTTTTCTACCCTTCCGCCAGGAAAGGTAAATGAGCGCATGAATATCCCAAGAGATCGTTCCACCTGCGCGGGGAAGAAAAAAAAAAAATACCCGTCTTTATTTTTCTTTTTAATGCCAAAGTAGACTTTTACGGCGGAGCCACAAAGCAGAATGGATAGCTTTGGTCCAAAGCTTATTTAACACTTGATGTCATGCGGCTACATCATTTGCAAAGGCGGGACAAATCACTTGGAAAATGAAAAGTCCCAGGAGACGAGCGGCGGGATGTAATCGCCTGCAGTGGCGTGGGGACGGCAGATCCGTCCTCGTGTGGGCCGCGGCTCCGAGACGGCGGCTCAATGCGCGGGAATGGACTGTTGAGATGTATAAACGCGGCTTGATTTGAACGCTGGAAATTGTTTTGCTTGGAGAAACCTCTCCCCCACCGCAGCCCCCCACCCCCCCATCGTCATTACAAATACATTTCGCGCCCGGAGGAAAAGGTCTAATAGGCGAGAAGTGAGATGGCTCCTGGTAATAAACAGCCTGACTGATATCGGCTGTGTTTACCATCCAGAGTGTCGGTGGCGTCGTGCAAAAATCCCAACAAGCTGAGGCTCCGTTGCAGTTATGCTTATTGGCCAAATGATGGAGCCCAAAGACAGAGCTCTCCAGGCCGGCCTGCGGTCACTTTGGAGGGATTTTTTTTTCTTTTTTTCTTTCTTCATGTCTGTGAGGTTCAAGTGCAAGAGTCTGAATAAAACATGACGCTCCTCCTCATGCCTCCAGCAACGTGGATACTTTGTTTCTTCGCCGTCTGACCGGGGCTGGCATTAAATTATTATTATTTATTTATTTTTAACCTCGACTATTCCGAGGGATCATCATTCTGAACAAGGTCCTTTGTTGTGAATATCCAGAGCTCTGGGGCAGTTTCGGTGATACGGGTCAGCAAGGTTTCTCATGGCGCAAACACGACACAAACACACACGCAGACGTACACACTTATATCAAATTTCCCGAGCTGTTTCTTCACCGAGTGTATAGGTTGATGTCTCCAGGCAGCACTTCCTTTCATCTCGTCAAAGTCTCAGCTTTCCTCCCACTCGAATCGCCCGTGGAAAACCTGGTTGTTTGTTACGAGCCACAGTTCCAGCTAAACGTCGGCGACCTGAACCCAGGTCTGATTAATCGACGGCGGGCTGCGATGGCGCTCAACCATTAGCCTGTCAGGGGCAGGAGGTTCGCAGACCACACGGTGCGTAAGCGCTTTCATCAGCGAGGCTCCGCTGATTGTGCTGCTTCTCTCAGACCGAACGCGCCTTCAACAGGGTGAAGAGACTCTTACGGGGGGGTTTACTCAAACAGCAGAGCGGACGACAGCCAAAACATACAAGTTTACATTCAAACAGGGTTATGAAAGACAATTAGAAAAATTCAGATTTTTTTTGTCTCCATGGTGATATTGTTGCCCAAAAACGTAGCATAACTGTGACATTAGAAAACAAGAGAGGGCGCGCTCTGTTTTCCTTCTCACGCTTGACCAGAGCAGTTAGCAGGAAATCAAAACTGCGCCAACAGATTGTTTGGCAGCATGTCAAACAGTTAAACTGTATATTACAACCATGAAAAAGAATTGACTCGAATGATTTGAAAGCTAAGACACATTTATGAATAATGTACGAACCAGCCTGGAAATGGGAGGCAGCAGTGGGTGGTTCATTTAATAAGGACAATCATTTTCTACAACCACCGTGAACACTCAGAGCAGGGCATCAGATGTGATTGCAGGTCTGTAACTACCTTCACCCGACCGACAGCAAACTGGATGTTGGCCGTGTTTTGCCGTTGATCAGGTTGATTATCGCTATTATGATGTTTTTGTCCTGCTGACAATTTATTCTGGCACCATGGGAAGAAGCGTTCACATTAAATGCCCTCGCATTCTGGCGTCCGAATGGCTCTCACGTCTTTCCTGCGTGTGTTTAATGTGGTTGCATAAATCACGAAACTCTGAGCAGATCCGCCTCCCGAGGTGGTCGCCACAATCTGCTGCTGCTGCTGCTGCTCTTTATGCAAATATTAAAGCTCTTTGTTAGTGAAACAAAGATTTCTTTAACTAAATCCGTTGTTGCGTTGCATTAAATGCCACAAGGCTCTCCCCTTATTAAAGTGTCATACTTAATTTTTAGCCATTTTCAGAGTTTTGGACTAATTCCTGTTGTAATCAGTGTGTAACAGAGACACCCCCCACCCCCCACCCCCCACTCGCACAGATATCACAGAGGTGTAATGGGGGGCGGAGCCTGCCTTTGAGTTTGCGACTCGCAGGCTCTGGGTGTGAGAAGGTGCTCCGGCTTTATTGCGCTGCTGCTCTTTGGGCTGCAGGTAAACAAAAGGAGGCGAGGCGAAAGTATCGGCGCGGCGCGAGATAATGTAAATCAATTCTTTCACTCTATTTATAGGGCAAAATAGTTGGGCTGAGTCTGATGCACGCCGAGGCGAAAGGTGTAAACATCTTGACGAAACACGGCTCGGCCGCCTCCAAGCTAATCACCGCCGAGCCGCGACTCGGAGAGTAAACGTACAGCTCTCCGCTGGCTTGATTACCGCGATGCATATTCATGAGCTTCTTATCTGCATAGCATGATTGCATTTTATTCATAAAGTACGTAATCAGCTTCATAAAGGTCACTGTGATGTTGTGCGTTGAGGGCGCAACGTTGTTGCTTTAAAGTGCACGTAGCCCTTTTTAAATTTTAAATTGTGCCCCCTTGTTTTGTTATTTTTCCTTCCTTCTCCTTAATGGGCCTTTGTTTTTGCTTGGGTTTTTTTTTGGTCTTAATGCTGCGCTGCACTTACTTACTAATAATTATGTTGCTTTCAAAGTGCACCCAGCCGACACGGCGCAATGATAAACCGAGGTCACGCCGTCAGGTTCCAGGCAGTGCTGACAGGCGTTGTGTCACCGTCACTCATTTCATGATAAATATCTTAGCACTGACACCGACCAATCAGAATGACAAACTGGACAGGAAGTGTCCCAGCACTCCAAATGGCCGGTCTGAACAGGTTCGTGTGCCTCATCTGCAAAAATGCTTGAAAGAGTCTTTCTGGAAAACTTGAACTAACATGAAACCTTCAAACAGTCAAACCTTCTTTTTTTTTCTCTTGCTGTGAATCAAATCAAGTTCTAGATTTAGACTGCTCAGCTCTTCCCGATCCATCCGTGTATCAATATCGTCACTGGTATCGACTTCAGTCTCAGTCGGTAGGGGCCAGCTTCCCCCCATTTCATCGAAGACTCCGCAGACGTGCCACGCAGAGCAAACAAGCGCTCCTCTCTTGGCATCTGGCAGACAAAAACATGTTGTGAGTCACATTCGCACACAAGTGCCGACTGCCGACCGTCTTTGCCAGGCAAGGTTCCGCTGTTCCGCTGTATTCAAGATTTAACTCTGCAACAAATATGGCTGAGGAGGAAATAATGAGGGCTGACCCAGCGGTGCGGCGGTTCGACTCCGGAGGCCTACAGTGTGGTGCAGACTTTGGAATGACTGGAACTTTCTCCAATTTTTAACCATGTTTACTGAAAAGTGCTCTTGTAGTAGTGAAGGCGATACATTGCACGTAGGAAACGGAAATCTCGTGGTCATTTCACGTCATCGGACCACATGGTTTTACGAGGCTTTGGCTGCCTTGATATGTGCAATGTATTGGTGCAGGTAACCAGTCTCAACAGCGGCAACTGAAGACTGAGACCAAATTTCCCAGTCAGCCAGACTTGTTGTCAGAGGTTTAAAAAGCTTCAGTCACAAAGAAAAGACTGTTTAAAATAAGTAAAGCCTCATTTAGCTAAGAAAATAAGTTCTTCACAGAGTAAACAGGGAAACATTTGGCAGCAGCAGCCGCGACAGCTTTACCTACATGTGTGCGCGCCTGTTCGTGTTTGTGTTCGTGTGCGTGTGCGTGCGGCTTCTTTCTTCCGAGAGCTTGGGCAACACTTCTGGAGAGACGAGTGCCGACACCTTATTCGCTTGCCGATCCACTTCTGAATTCAAACGGCAGGCCTCCCAGTCACAAGTCTACTTTTCAAAGGTCACAGAATAGCTGGGAGAAACAACCATCTGTTCCACAGTTGTCTTGTGTACTCCATGTGGGGATGTGGAGAGGCAGAAAGCACACACACACACACACACACACACATTTATATATATATATATATATACCCAAGTTTCCATATGAAGAGTGTAAGAAAGGTAGCCTAGCCAGCCTGAAGGAACTGAATCAGTGGCTGAGCTGCACTGCGCCACGATAACCCGAAACTCCTGTTTTCCATCAATACATGCTTATCTGCAGGTGTGTACACATCACTGATTAAAATTTGCACAACGGAAACACTGTTTACTGTATCATGCATTCATGAGACGCGAGGCAGAGTTTATCCAAGGTGAGGAAACGGGGGAAGCGCGTCATTATTTCCGGCGAAGGTTCTCGAGAGCAAATCTGATGACAAATGTTAATTTAAAAAGATATAATGGGAACCGCAATGGCTTGATGTTTTTTTTTTTTTTTTTTTTTTTTTTGGGGGGGGGTGCAGAGAGGGGGGGGGGAACGGTGTTTGGATTTCAAGCCGATCCTTTTTTCATTAACTCGTCGTAATTTCAGTTTTTATCTATAATAGAAGTCAATTCCTCTGCATCAGGCCACAGTCAAATTGGATTTCCCACGTTGAAAATCCATCCTGTAACTCTCCAGGTTGTTTTTCCATTACTTCCCACCATGGTTGGGCACAGAGAGGAAAATCTGTCGGCTTCCGCTCCGAACTCTCTGGCAGGAATTTCCGATTTGGTTGTTGTTGTTTTTTTTTTTTTGAAGGGTTTCCGGCTGGTTTTTGAAATCTGCCCCATGCGATCTCATCATAAGTGGACGCACATTACCTGGCATTAGCGTGGTTCTCCAGTGACCACTTGTGATCCGATCTGTCCACTCTATATGCAAATATGCACGCTTTCATTTCCCAAATACCATGTCATTAAGGTTCAACTGCAGGAGGCACAAAGCAGTAAATCCTGCCGAGTCAAGTCTGGAAGGAAAAAAAAAAAAAAAAAAGGCAAAAGAAAAAAAAAAATAGGAGAAAAGTAGACGACACAGTCGTTCAACACCTTTAAAGGAATCGTGGTAAATCCAAAGGAGCCCCTCGAAAAACTCCCAGGTGCACCGGACAGACCCGACATGTCTGCGCTGGTAAACAACTCAGGGTGCGAAGAAAAAAACAATTGCAATAACACTGTCACGATGGCATAAGACTTAAGAGTGTGTTTCCCACCGAGACGCTTATATAATAGTCACGATTCAGTGGTGCATTATTGGTTTGCTTTGAGGCGCTCCTTCTTTTTTCTCACTTCCCAATAGATTAATAAAATGGCGCCAGGAGCTAAAATGCCAAAAGATCACTTATTTATTATTCACACTCTGGGCCACAAAGCTGAGAAGCTGTCTTTGACAAAATGGAAAGTTTGGAGTGGCCGTGTGTGCAATAGCTAATAGCGCTGCACCATTCCTCTATTGATTTCTTCCAAAAGCTTCTGTCTGATGCGCCGCATCTTGTGTTGCGCTCCCAATTGTCTTGCACTGTCCTTTATGCCGCATTGTGTTCTCCCTGTCATCGACTGGTCAGGATGAAACTCTATTTCCTGCCGAACTGAAGAGACTCAAGTGCCCAGTGGGAACAAATAAAGGCTTTTTTTCTTTTTTTTTTTTTTTTCAAAAACAGTTGTGTAAACAAAGAAGCTCTTCTTTTTCTCCTTCTTCAGAGGTCACCGCATTGAATGAGATAAAAACTGATGCGCATTTCTTATTTTGAAATAGGTTTTTTTCATCAGATGTCCTTCCTGACACAAAAACCTTCAGCGCCCACCAGGACTTGGGTAGCGGCCTTCGAACACTTTGGCTTGCACCCTCCTTTTGGCAAGACCTAGCGAACAGCAATGAAACAAAATAGAGGAGGTCTTTTTTGTGTCGCACTTTAATGTGATGCCGTTTGAATGGCAGCTGTCGCCCACATAGGAGACATCAGTTGAGTAGGTGGTCCTTTGCTGCATCGTTGCTCCTGTGGCTAAAATAATGTGCCTTGCAATCGCACCAAAAACGTCAGCCAAATGTGGCGCGAGCCACCCGAGCCTCGGCCGTGCTCGCACCTGTTCTTCGGGAGGTCCAGTCGTGATGGGATCGCTCAGGACGGATTTTTGAAAGCCAGGTGGGAGCAGGGTCTAATTTGGGAGGGCGACCTGCTAATTCACCGGTGCGTTATTACCATATGTTGCCTTACAAGCACATGCGGGGATTTTAATTAGAACGCCGAGACTACAGAGCGCAGGACAACAGAGGCTGTCAGTCTGTGGCCGCCTTGTGTGCAGAAACGGGTTGGCAGGGAAAAGTGCATCAGCATCGACATTAAACCGTTAGCTCGGGATCCCTCTGGGTAAAAAACAACATGTCACACTGGCGCGGCAACAAATACAAAACCACTACGTACAGCCGTACACCTGCTGGAAAACATGCATTCTGTAGCACTTACGATAAAAGGAAGCCCGTTTTCCCACTCTTCGCCCGTTTGATGAGGAGAGAAAACATTTTTCACCAAACTTTCCCGGCGCCGTTCCAGCGCTAAGACAGCTCCCACCGCGAAGACGTCGAGGTCGGCTGAGCGAAGTGGAACATCTGCTCGGTTCGTCGCGTCGACTGCAGGAAACCATTTAGCTCAGGGGCGAAAATCGCTCAGGCTGAACTTTGTTGTTTTAGCCGCTAAGTACTTTCATTAAGCCCTCGGCCCAGGCCGAATTAGCTCGCTGGGAAGTTAATTTCAGGGACCAAACAAGTATCTGTTTGTCCACGACAGGTTGAGGCGCGGCTTTAAATGCAGACTATTGTCGCTCGCGAGTCGCCCACGGAAAACACGTGTGCGTGACTCAGCGCCATTACGTGAGCGCGAGGTGAGAGGGCATCGCTCCGTCTCGCCGCAGCTTCTCCCCGCCGCGCTAATGATGTCATTTCATCGGTGAGATCACCTCCTCTAAGTGACGGGTCGCGTCGCGTCATGCGACCGGTTGCAGTTGTTCTTCCCCCTGACATTTGTTCCCCCCCCACCACCCCGACACGGCCGCCTTTCTGCGCTCGATAGTACACGTGTACACAACAGCGTAGTTAGCAATTAGCGCAATTAATGGCGCGGCCTGCTCGTGGAGCATCGAGCGGCGCTCTCGATGAAATATGAAGTCGCCGATCTCGGGGTTCTGGGGGGTGGGGATGAGGAGGGAGGTGGGGGGGGGGGGGGGGTGCAGACAGGGCGGGGGAGGGACTGGTTTCAAAACAGGTAAGAAGGCAAATAAATGAATGTCACTTTAATGAATGTATCAGGCTGCCAAATCAATTCTAATTGATCCCTAGTTTATGAGACTTGGCAGGGACATTTATTAAGCCCTGGAGAATTTGGAGTTTGATTAAATGGGCCGAGCAGGCGCATGCGGGTGTTGTTGTTGCGTCCCTGCTGACAGGTGGAGTCTGCAGGCAGGTCGTAAAAACTAGCTCAACTTTTTCTTTTTTTTTCCCGCTTTTCAAAGTGTTATATGTCCTGTGTGGCGACTCCACTCATGTCATTAGGAGCCAAAAACAAAATATGATGAGATCCAAAGTTGCTCTTTTTTTCATGTGCACTTCTGAATGTTTGTCAGGTAGTCGTTCAGACGTCCTTCTAAAAGTTTCCTTTGCAAAATGATGTGTCTCCAGTCGGTCAACTTCCCAGGAAAAAAGTTAGTCGAGTCCTTCCTTTGCTTTTTTTGCCCCGCCCGCTTTAAAAACAAAAATGTCATTGAACATGCAGGTGCAAGGAGAAGCAGAGTTTTGTGAGGTCACAGAGGGCGACCATTCTTCCCCCAGTTCAGTGGCATTCGAAACATTGAACAATTCTCTCGACATTTGTTTACACTTCCCTGCACAGCATGCGGCGAAACAGTCTTTAACTAAAAGACCTTTAAAATTCAGACGCAATCCAGCAACAATATAAACAGTAAAATCCCATAAAAGACGGCAGCGAAATGTCACAGCATTGATGGGGTTTTAAAAGACATTTTGAATGAATTCTAAGCTTTGGTTTGAAAAGACCGAGGTCAGTGACGGTGCATCAGGAGGAAGATTGTTCTGTATCAACAGAAAACAAAGCATCCTTTGTGACGAGGAGGCTGAAAGGGGAAGCCAATTATGGCGTTTACTCAGCTTTCAAAGAACTTTTCGCTGGGTTGGTGAGGGTGATTAGCATTGGAAGTCCGCTCTACCGGGCTCCGGGATGACAAATGAAGACCTCGACGCCAACTGTCGTGAATTTGACTTCAATGCTTCCATTCAGAATGCTGTTGATCGGCGTTTGTATTCGGTTCGTCCACTTTCAACACCAAGGACCCGCTTTCAAGCACAGATTTCTCTTAGGTGTCTGTTCCCATTGTGAATAAACGATGTGTTCTTTATAATAATCGAGGGCTTAAAAGCATAAAACATGTCTGAGGCGGGAGCTTTAAAGACGGTTTCCTGACGAGTTTCGACATTGTTCGGCTTAATTGGCAGAAACGCACAAATTGCAGGGGTGAATCCACGGTTTGTGCGCCTGCTTTTCTTCACAGCAGACGTGCCCTCTCATTTCCTCCAGCCGCAATCCGGGCCCGAGGCTGTCGTGTCACACTCGCTGCGTGCGCCGCCACAGCTCTCAGACACCTGAGTGTCAAGACCGCACGGACGTTTAAAAAAAAAGAAAAACAAAGAATAAAGGCAACAGCACAAACACGGGCGAGCGGTTGACACAAGTTTCATTTAGCGCACACGCCTGTGAATTCCCGATCGAAACCTTTTCCCCTTTGCTTAAACTTTGAAAAATTACAGTCAGCGTGAGTGATGAACGGGCTTTTAGCGCCATTAGATTTACATTAAGCTCGTTCGATCGCACGCACGTGGGGTGCCCCGCCCCCACCCGCGTCCCCCCTCACCCTCCCTCCCTGCCTCCCTCCCTCCCTCCCTCCCGCAGACACAAACAAACAAAGTGCCTACAATTCAATTTTGGTAATCGGATTCGTCGTCGCCGCGGCCGACAAAGCCAGGAGGCGGAAAAACGCCGGAGCGTCGCATTAACATCCCGACACGGCCGCCAGTGGGCCGGCCTCGTTTAAATTTGGCTGCGTGCCACCCGGCTAATTAAAGATTTAAGCGCGTCGGGGTGGCGCGTGCAAATCAATAGTCCCTCCCGTTTGACACTTCGGTGGAGTCATCATTCGGAAAAGTTGCCGGTCGGGGGACTGGGAATCGCACGAAACTTCCTTCGTCCGCTCGTGCCGGCGGGCGACTCGCCGCGTGTCGCACAATGGAAGCGCTGAGAGGTGCGATTTATTTCCGCTCTCTTTGGCTCTAATCTTTTCCTCGACGGCGCCGTAATGACAACGTCTCTGTAATTATGGAATCACCGGCTGTGACATGGGGGGGGGGGGGGGAGAACAAGAAAAAAAAAAGAAGATTTGCCAATTACAGTAATGAATTTAAGTGGTAGTGTTCTTTTACTAATTTATCCGCCGCTCATTTTCCTAACTTTAAAAGTCACTATTTTCCACTCAGTCTCACGACGGTAAAATTGTTGACTTCAAATTTTGCTGTTATGAGCCAAACTGTAACAATATTCAAAAAAAAAAAAAAAAAAATGGGCTTAGTTTGTTCTTTCATTATACTGGATTAAAAATGCCAAAGTTTTCCACAAAAATAGAAGCCACTGAAAGTCGAGTTGTAATTTACCAATGTTTTACTCAGTTAACCGTTTTGTTCATTAGATTTTATTAGACTTGAAAGATCAGAAGCTCAGTGCCCTCCAGGTGTTGTGTTGGACGTAAGCGTTTTCTCTCTCGAGCTCCTAAGAAAACCGGTGGATTTTTTTTTTTTTTTTTTCATCTTGCAACTTCGGCCGTGGCTCTATTTTCAGCTGCTCAGAGCGTGCTGGGCCTCTGCTGGGTCTCCTCAACGCCTCTTGAACCAAGGACAGACAGTGTGAAAGGCTCCAACGCCCCCAGCAGCTACTGCACTAAATCTGAACATGTTGAAAAGGTGTTTTTTTTGTTTGTTTTTTTATACAATACCAAGATTTGTTTCTTTATGTGTTTTTTTTCCCTTTCCTTCAACAGAATGAAGGAGTTTGAAGGAAAAATGTCACGGAAAAATGCCTCCTAAAATTCTTAGGAGGGAAAAAAAAGACGTGTCGCCTCTCCAACACTCGCCAGGTTTACAGGCTCGCAGCGCGGCAGCCGTGCTGAGGTCGTAGCGCGGCCAATCAGTCAATCGGGCTGCTCGCCGTGGTCCGAGTACACATGCGGAGAAGAAAATCGAGTTTCTGACCAAACACATCTGACTCCATCTCAGCAGTCAGCGCTGTGCCATGAGACATCACGGGCCATCTTACACGCTCTTCATCTGACAGTACTTCACGCCTCTCGGTTACTACAACCTACTACAAATATTTCTCACAAAATACACCCGCAGTGTCTGCGGTTGTAACCAAGATCTGATTAAATATAAACTTTAAATCAATATAAATCTGAAATATCCCTCTCTTTTCACCGCTTCTACTTCAGCTGTTCGATTTCTGGGTCAAATCTTGGCGTGAAAACACATGAGAACGCCGCCCCGTCCAGCAGCTCCGCTCCATTCTCAGTCCGGCTGCTCGGAATATTGAAGATGTTTATTGGATCTCCCATCGCGCTATCTGAGGTGTGTGAGGTGAGTGTGATTTTTTTCCAACTTCCATTTCAGTCGAGCTAACGTGTTCATGTGCATTGTCACGAATTTCGGCGACAACTGTGCTTGCTGGTCACCCACTGGTCAGTTTATTTGGTAGAATAAAAGCTTGATGGAGCATGTAGGAATGAAGCCGACTTGCAACGGAGGGAAGCAGAAGTTGGCAACACTTATTGTTCTCCATCTAACTGTCGTACCTTGTTGGATTTAGGTGGGATTCTTTTGACTGTCTTCTTAGTCCTTTTTTTTTTTTTAAGAAAAATAAAACTGGTCACATGATATTAAATAATCCAGTCAGTCTTAAACACGCATCAAAACGGGACACCAGGATATTAGGTGTTAGCTAGCTAACGTTGTTAGTTTGCTAAAGAACACTAGTAGAAACACTGTGGTGCGTTTATGTGTTAAAATGAGAATGGTTAAAAAAAAAAAAAAAACCAATGTCGTGTCACTTCCTTTAAGTGCCGAAGTGCAGTTTGCATTCTGGGACCTGAACCTGCTGTTGATGGAGCAACACGGATTTCCTCCCAACATCTTTGCCTCGCTCCTGTCTGTCTGACTGGGAAATAAACCCACTTGTGTTCTCAGACTGTTTTGTCTGCCACAGTGCTGCATATTCACACAACCCTCATTCCTTTTTAATGGCAAAACGCCACCTTTGTTCCATTTGTTCAAGTTGCTTGGAACAAATATTCTTTTCAGTTTGTGTTTATTTTGATACTCAAAACAGTTTGGAGATGTTTCTACTGACTTGGAAGGTCTCTGTGATTTATGAGGTTTAAATAAATCATCAGTATTCAAAGACAATGCCTTTCGGTATACTTCAGCAGCCGCTTTGAATTTAGTCTCAAGTGAACAACTCCACATCCCTGCAGCAGCTGACGGCCTCATAACTTTGAGCGGCGGAGAAATTCTATGATTCTGAGCATTGGGAGAGAGCTGATCGCTGTAATTAATCTCTGGACTGTTTTAGGTGAAGTGAATAGCGGGGAGATATTTTTAAAAAAATGACTTGAGGTCTGCTCTAGCGGAGGCAGAGACTCGCATTGAAAGAAACTTTAAAAGGGATGACGGTGCTGTGTAAATAAAGAGGGGAGATACGGCAACACGTTTGACTTGAGAGTCACATTTTTAACCTGTTTCATCAACGGACATCCCCGGAGGTACGACAGCAGCGGCGAAATACAGAAGTGGAAAGATAAGAAGTGAGAAAATGTCCCGATTTCAACATTTATTTCACTTCAGGGTTGTTGTTTTTTGTTGTCATTTCAATTTCTCTCTGAACAAACCAAGGAAATGTCAAAATATAATTATGGAGCTTGTGCACGGCCACGTCGCTAACAAGCTGTTGGTCACCGCAAACAAAACACAACCACTGTATTGTTTTATTTTAAGCGACTGCTTTTACATATTTGTTTTTCAGCTAAACTATTTTCCAGCTTGTCCAAGTGCAAAGATCTCAGATGTTTTTTGCCTTACAAAAAAAAAGAAAAAGAAAAAACATCTTATTTTTAAAATGTATTTTCTGGTTTTCAGCAGGTGCACTTTTCATAAAAATATGTTTTTTTTCTTGAATCCTCCATTTGTACCAGTAGCTACAGTCGCAGTGGCTTAACAGGATGGCCAGCCAGAGTGAACTAGGCAGGATGACCTCCCCCACCGACACGCAGCCCACCTTCAGTAACAGCAACGATTGAAATAGTTTTGGCTTAACCAGAAATCACTAAACCGTCGGCGTTCCTGAACTGTGCTCACCGGGGAACCAGTGGAAGGTTCTCGCTAATCGTTTCCCACTTTGAAGGGACACTGATGCCGCCCAGGCTTCCAGCTGTCTCCGCTAACAGAGCAAAACATTGTAAACAGTCTGAATAAAACAGATTAAAAAAAAAAAGGGCTGGTATTGTTTCGTTGTTGTTTTTTTCCAAACCTTCTCCCTGAGACCCCCTGGGTCGCGAGTGTGAGTTTGGAGACTCGGGAGTGGGAGGGGGCGAAAAAAAATAAAGGAAGGGCACCGCTTCTCGATGTTGTTTGATCAAAACGGCGGAACGACTGGGATCCCGCCGCTCAGATGTTGCGCTGCGGCGGCGGTAATTATCCTCAGGGGGACGCGCGAGATGGAAAAAGCCATTCAAGACGCGCTCTTCCTCCTCTGGGTGGGCGGAGGCGCCGTTTCACCCGCTAAACTTTTCTCTGGCACCGTCTGCAGGGCGCGCAGACACACACGCGAGGCTTAATAAGAGTTCTGCCGGCGTCCTCGGTGAGGAACTGATCCACCTGCCGTCGCACCCGGAGCGGAGAGAAGATGCTCCGTTATCTCACTTATCTGAGATCCCTTTGACGAAGGAAAATGCACTTCAGTTCAGCAGTCCCTTAAAACATGCCAGGTTTGTTTCCTCCGAAAAAAGGCATGGGCTAACTACGGCCCGGGGGCCATGTGCGGCCCATTGAGCTTTTTAATCCGGCCCGCCGAAATGAAAGAAATAATATTAATAGTAAGTAAGTAATAAAATAGCTGCACTCATTTGCTTCAAAGACACATATTTTGTAGTGACCATTTGATTCATTTTCAATTAACATTCCTCCACATCCCATGATATATTTTTTTCCTCCAATGAGGTGGGTCACCTAAAACGCTCCATCCATCTGCTGCTGCTCCGGCCCCTCTGTCACAGTTCAGGACCCAGTGTGGCCCCACCAGTCAAAAAGTTTGCCTCCCTCTGCTCTAAATACTCCCACACGCAGCATTCCCGGGTTTCCTTATTCACAAACGCAGGTTAGCCGGAGTGCGATGTGGAGGAGGGACGGGAGAAAAAAAAAGAAAACACCACAACAACAGAAAAAAAGAGAAACAGGAGGGTTTGCTTTGCTCTGCCGCGTTCAGACAATAAAAACCTCCGCAGCCGCCACGGCAAAGCAAATCTTTTATTTAATCACCGGGTAGGCACTTACGCTCACCAAACGTAGTATTTTATTTATTTTTTTTGTTGTCAGGGCTCGACACGTGACGGCCTCATCTGCGTCTTCCCGCGGTGGGGGGACGGGGGGTGGGGTGGAGGGGTTATATAACCGCTGACGTCCCCGCGAGGCGAGCCAGCGAGACAGAAAAGCCTCGTCCTCGGCTCAGCCAGGCGTGCCAGCCAACCCCCCCAACAGCCACTGCTGCCCCCCCCCAAGACCCCCTCCCCCCTCCCCCCTCCTCCACATTGTGGGCACGATTGCGTTCCGACGACTCCCACACGCTCAATCTTCCACGACAGGGGACGCGCGGAAAATCGCGGAAAAGCAGCAACCCCCCCCAGCCCCGCTCCACCCTCACCCACACCCTCCCCCCCAGCTTCGCCCGCAGCGGCGTGCCAGGTGCAGGGCTCGCTGTGAGAGGATGCTGAGCCGGCTGGCAGCAGAGGAGGAGGAGGAGGAGGTGTTGTATTTTTGTTTGTTTGGTCTTTACGCACTGGGTCACGGCTCTTTATGCGCTCACTTCCTGTGCGGCAGAGTGTGGGGAGGACAACGCCAGAGTTTGCAGAGCAGAAACAGAGGGGAAATTAAAGCCAGGGTCACTTTTAGGATTTTTTTTTTTTCCTGATAATCACTGTTTTTAATGTATAAAGTGCCATAACTGTGCGGACACGGGCCGAGAATCGACCCCCAGCCACGATCAATCCTGACGCTTGACCCCCCTCCTCACACCCACGATCCAGTGATGCAGGGACGGAGCGGGAGGGAGGCTAATGGTGCTCGCCAATGGGGGTCCTGCAGTTGATATTAGAACAGATTTGCTCTTCCATCAGTGTCTCGCCACTGCGAGAGAAGGAGCGGCTTTTTTATTCATGTGGAAAATTGCGCGCACAAAAAGATGCGAGGTAAAGCGTCACGGGCGGCGCTGGGTAATGTGCGTGTGTGTGTATGTGTGTGTGTGTGTGTGTGTGTGTGTGTGAGTTGTTTACACTCTGAAGGGAATTTTACACTTCAAAGGATTGGCTGTGTCTCCGTTTTGACAGTGGAAGATAAAGGTTGTCCAGGAATACAGTTCACCCATTACGCCCCATAGTTTCAAATCCAAGGAACCCATTATCAGATGTATAGTATCTCAGTAATCTGTGTGTGTGTGTGTGTGTGTGTGTGTGTGTGTGTGTGTGTGTGTGTATCTTAGCCAGTATGTATGCAGAGGTGCGTTTGTCACGCATGAATTTGCGCGTCGACGCCCCCCTGGTCCATGAATGTTCCATTCTCCCTCACAACCCACACATCCCTGCCGAGCCATGCGGCTCTGTCAGACAGCCGCTGTGGTCATCTAATTGGAGGGTTAACAAAAAAGAAAAAAGAAAGAAAGGCGAATGTGATTAGATTGTGATTTATAAAGTGGCTCAGTGAAATATGGAGCAGCAGCTGACAGGGATGAAGGACAGGAGCGGCTTGGGATTCATGATCAGAGTGTCGTAAAAACCACCGGGACGGTTGTGGGCACCTGCCGCTGAATCCAAGAGGCCTTCACCCGCAACCTCTATTAGCTGTTTTTTTTTTTTTTTTTCAATACGGGTAGGCCGGTTAATCAAAATATTCCACCGATGAGAGTCGACAGCAGAGATAAAAGTTGCCTCGCACAAATGAGGAAGTGCGAAGTCACGTTGGCAAAATCTGCTCCTCTAGAAAAAAAAAAATAATAATCTGTCTTGACTTGAAGAAATCCGCTCGCTTTGTGTGCCCAAAAAAAAAAAAAAAACCCTCTTTCCAGTGATCTCGCGATTTCTGAGGAAAAAAAAAAAAAAGGTGTTGTTTTGCTGCTTTTGATGTTTTGCCGTCTCTCGGCGGAACCTCCTCTCAGATCGCGATTTTCAAATACTTCCATCCAGCTAATAGGACGAAATGTGGTTGGAGGCGTCGCTAGCGCAAACATCTCTTTGCCAAGATTAAAGCGCTCTTTGCATGATGAAAGTGCACACTTGGATGTTTTTGCTAATTATATCCATTTTCCGCCGCAGCACTGTCAGCTCCCCGCGGTGACCAAGAAGGGCTAACAAAAAAAAAATGAAATATGCAGGTCCTGCATACGCCGCCGAACTTTAATCTAAAAGTTAAATGACAGCAAATTGCGCGGCGACGACTTCGGCGCTAATTGTCTTTCCGAGCCGCGTGACTTTCGGTGTTGCAGAGGTGGCTTATCTGGCGTCGTCACGCGGCCCTTTTTTGTTCTGACAACGAGTCGGCACTTTGCCGCGCCGCATGAGGCAGTTTGTCGTAAACTTTCGCCTAAGCAACCGCACGATGATTCGCTTCATCGTTTTTCCCTTCCCCTCAAAGAATGGCGAGCGCGTCCAGTGTGGTTTGTGCTTTACGGTGCGCCTGACTCATTTTGCTAACCTCCCTTTCAGAGGAATTCTTATCGCATTCGTCGACGGTCAACTCTTGTACTCTGACTCCAGTGTTTTGCATTCTCGAGCAGCGGATCCAATAGCAGTATAACAGTATAGTGTGTGGTATAATCCAATCGAAATAGCCAAAAAGAGGTCAATTAAAGTTGTATATACCTACCTACCCATCCGTTAGTCATCAAATTCATAGTCAAAAACAAACAAATAAACAAACTTAAAATGATCATAGGTTTAAACCAAAAGAGAAGAACACTGTCCCTCGTCCTACAGTCAGAGACATTGGACCTCCTCTGAGCCCCAAATCTGTCCCAAAGTAGGTTAACCTCTAAGTAGGTAATCATGGCTAAATATGCACACACACCCCCACCTGCAACCAATTGTAACCCAATTTGACGTGGCATGGGCACAATAAGATAATAAAGTGGCATAAATCAAAACAGAATAACACAATAATTCTTGGCCATGAAGGCAAAAATGTGAGAGAAAACAAGAAATAGCGACAATAAACCAAAAAACAATACAATTATGTTTGAAAACAGCATTTCTTTGTCAAGACTCAGCTCATTATCTCCACTAAGCTACTGCTCTCTTGCTTTGCCTTTACCTAAATGTGCATCATCTGACCAAGTGATCGGAAACTGACTCATGAGTGACTCACCAAAACAGCAAAATCATTTTGGAATCATTTGAGTCACTGAGTCGGTCAACCAGAGTGCGTGGAAATCCATATGCGCACGCAAGCTGTTGGGTTTGTTTGTGTGTGTGTCTCTCTCTCACACACAAACACGCACGCGCACACACACACACACACACACACACACACACTGAAACTTCGCTTCATGGGTTCAACCCCTTTTTTTTTTTACTCCCATTTATTCCGGGTCTGGCAGTGGAACAGGCTGCAGGGGCGTATCTGACATTTCCAGCTCCTCAGCTGGCCAGGCACCCTTTGACCCAGTTTCACTGACTGGGACTGGCACCACGTTTGCGCGCTGACAGATTGAAGTCCGGGGCAGTGCTGAAGCCCACAGCCCCTGGCTAGCGTCAGAGTGGGATAGAGACCTCAATATTCAACAGCAAGAAAGAGAAAGATGGCCGGGACTGTCACTATCCATCATGGATGTGAGAGGAAGAGAAACCGACTCTGCAGCCGATATCGTCTGAGGATACGTCCCGGAAACAGGTAGCCTGTGTTCAAACTGACATTTATTTTATTTTATTTTTTTTGCAAATCAGTCTGGCCTGTTTGGAGACAGCCATCATCCTTCCTTCCTCCCTGAGCTATCGGCAGCGTCGTCGTGACAACCGGCACCCGGTGGCAGGCTGCACCTGAAGGGAACCGGTTCTCCAGCACGTCGACGATAGCATTTTTCTTTTCTTTTTTCCGGGTGACATTACTTGCGTTTTGCCATTACTTATTCATCGACTTTCAGCCTCGGGAGCTGCTATCGCTGCATCAACCCCGCGATCACCATGTTACGTAACGACCATTAGAATTGTGTCATGTTGTCCCTGCACGTGTGACATTAGCGCTAGCCGCGCCACTGGATAATGAGCCTCAGTGTTTCTTGGGTGTCAACAACAGCTTATTTTTAGTTCACCTTTGTTATTTTTTGGTTTGTCCTTGAGCAATGTCAGTGTAAAGCAAAGAAAAAAAAAGGTGCAGCCACACCTGAGAGGGGCAAAGAGAGGTGGAGGAGAAGAAGAAATTGTTTTGAGCGCGGCGGGCCATGGAGGGAGGAAGCAGAGGCACACGGCTCGTGTCTGTCTGCTCTGTGTGTGTGTGTGTGTGTGTGTGTGTGTTGACACGCGCAGCCTTTCATCTCTGGGAATCACTCGTCTAAACAACCCAGAAGATATGGAGCGAGGAGAGAGCACATCCCCCTGCATTATTTTCAACAACCATATACAAATCGCGACCCTGCAAACAATGCAGACGACTCCCTCGGCAAACTGTCTCTAAGTAGATTTGACTCCTAATTCTGACTTTATTAGCAACATCCAAGTACATTTTTACTCCATTTTATTTCTACTCAAATTGAATTGCGTTGGGATCGTCTGAACGATGCAACACAATTTTTTTTAATACTGAGAAGACACGCACGCAACAGCAGAACAGCAGTTATAATTTGCACATCTTACACAAGTCCAGGCAGAGGTGAAGAGCGTGTCAAGATTCTTTAAACCCTCAATCATCACCTGTAATGTACCTGAAATATTCAGATTCTTTCTTTGCTGCTGTGTTATTTTCAAAGTTGGCACTGTGGCTGAAGGCTCTGCTCAGCCATTCTGAGAACGTTGCTGTTAACAGATGTAATCTTTTCAAAATTGAATCATTTATGTAAAGTAACCCTATAAGATGGAGGGCTAGGGTTACATGTAAGGTGAATCTGCCATCAATCTGATTACGCGAAAAACAAGGCAACGTACCCAAAACACAGCAGATTGTTTATTAGCAGGAAACTAAAGTAAAACCTCTGTTTTGTTCAAAGCTCGGAAGTGAAACTCCTCAAGCAGCTTTGCAGCTATCTGACGTCGACAGGTTCTTGATCCAACAGATGCGCCTCAAATGTTACAGTGCACGCAAGGTAAACAACATCCGTCGGTTAATGGGAAGCGTCGCTGTTGCCCGCGCGTTTCATCACCGCCTCTGATCAGTCGAGAGTGCATGAAATTAGAGAAAAACGGCCCATATTTTTTGGGGCCAGCCAAAAAAAAAAAACCCCGTGATATCAGAAAATTGGAAGGGTGTTTAAAAGAGTGTGAAACAAGAGCAGAAGTCGCATAAATGGAATGACGTGGAAGTTTGTTTTTTTTTTTTTCTCCCTCTATCAAACTATTTGCATTATAAAAAGACGGAACCAAGTAACCCCAGATTAGCTCTGGCATGTTAATTGCTAATTTGTGCAGTTTGAAGTTACATCGTTACAGAGACGCACAAAAATCTCACCGCAACCTGCTCGAACACGACTCAAGCAGACAGAGAAGCAAGAGTGAGCAACGTCCTCTCCTTCCTGTCGGTGGATTTGCTCCAGAATACTTTATGATGGAACTTTTTTTTCTTTCCTGCCATTAATGGGATGGTACAATGGATTTAATTTATCAGGGCCCATGGGCTGAACTGTGTTCTCATCGGTCCCTCGTGGAAAAAAAAAAAGTCCCCCACCCCGCGGAATGTCACCGCACGATTTGCTCTCTGACTCGTATTTGCCTTTGGAGTGGCAATTACAGTGCGAGCCGGAGAGCAGCTGCCCACGCTCGCCAAACCATAGGGGGAATAAAGGGGTGAAAGAAGGAATAACACTGATACTGTATAGTTTTTAAATGACTGAACCGTCTGGGGAGCGACTGCAGGAAGGTAGCTTTGACCTTGCTCAGCTTGCCAAAACCTAACACACACACACAAAAAAACTAACAAACAAACAAAGAAGCGCTTTCCTTGAGAAAAAGCTGAACAAATAACTATAAGAGGTCAGAGTTCATTTGAGGCATACCATCACTCCTTCCAATCCATGGCTGGTTATTTTAACACCGAAAAGGTTATATAACCACACTGGAGAGGGTTCAGGTTGTACACTCAGAACACGACGTGTGTGCGTGTGTGTGTGTGTGTGTGTGTGTGTGTGTGTGTGTGTGTGTGTGTGTGTGTTCGTTTTATACTCATATTATGGCAGTATGGGGACTACCACAACACAGAGTGAAAATATTATCTTGTTACTGGTAATTTTCTTTGGTACAAGACTGAGTTTTAGATGCAACATATTTATTTAGCATCTGGCTAAGATTAGCATTGGATAGGTTCTCACTAGGGATGTGCGATGTGGGCCTAAAAAGTCCAAAAAAAGGTGGATATTCAAACATGTGTGTGTGTGTGTCACTGCTTTTGGGACAGACCAAAATTCATATGAAGTACTTTTAGTATCTATACAAATCGCAAACTGTGTATATGTATATGTATTGCTGCCATATGAGGAAACATCATATTTTTAAACAAAGTCTGTTGTTTCCTCATTCGAACTGAGAAAGATTGACATTGAAAAAGAGCAACTCTGACTCTTGTGTGCCGCTGTTCGTCATCGCGACACAGTGACCAGTACAAATTAGCCGTTGCATATTCACAGCCGGTGAAAGGCAACAAGGAGAGACATTTAGCGGACATGTTGTTTTCTCTCTCTGTTATGATATTGGCCCTCAGACTGCGGTCACCTGACCAAGATAATTGCTACTTTTCCGTTACGTGCATTGTGCATCTCGTATCCACAGGAGGCCGCAGGCGACCTGGATGCCGTTGACCCATGATGCCAGGACTTGTCATCGGGAAATTTATTCATGAATTTTTACGGGGAAGGGGAAGGAAGATCTTCCAGGAACACGACATCGAAGTTGTAGAGGTGATAAAAAAATGTTTTGGAAGGATACGACACGGCAGCTGTTATGTCAAATGTGCATGTATTAAGGAGTCGCTCGGCAGCGAGGATAACATTTTCTCTCGGATGTCTCTCAGCGTGTCCTCCACTGCCTGCAGACTGCACTCCTCTGTCCATTATTATCATTATACAATGATTCAGGTGCATTCCGGGGAGCCGAGCCTATTTTCTGGATACTTCTGCATTTTTGCCTGTCAATGAAAGTATACAGTATAGGAAACATTTAGCTGATTTTTAGAACAAAAAGGACTTCAGTCTCTGAAATGAAAAAAATAAAAATCCCCCACTATATAATCATATCTTTTTCCAAAAAATATTTTAATAATATCAACCAAAACACTGCACAGCAAAAAGGCATGTGCAACTGAAGCTGTACTGTTCATGAGATGATTAAAGAGTTTAAATCCTTGAAGTGGAGGCGACTCTGAAACTCCGACTTTCAGACTCCTTCCTCTGAAAATGCACGGAGCTCTTCACTTGAAAGATAACAGCAGAAACTACAAAGTGAGACCAAATGATGCTAGCTGAAGTAAAAACTCCAGACTATATGATTTCAGGTCACATGCCTCTTGCATCACTTTTATATCGTTTGGCATTAAAACAGCAGCCGAGCTCAGTTCATAGACTTAGGCGCGCCGCCTGCTCTTCAACGGCCATTCACATTAATTTTATTCAAAGATGTTTTCTTCAAACCATCCGCCGCTTCAAACGCTGCTTGTTGCAGCTGTGTGCTTGCGACTAAATTGTCTCCATAATAGTGAATGAAAGGGGAGGTATTTAAAAAAAAAAAAAAAAAAGAAGCTATTAAACAAATGCACACAGTATGAAAAGACAAAATGGCATTTTGAAAAAAAAAAAAAAAAAATATGATGATGGCAGGACACTTTGCAAAGACCATTTAGCCTGCAGGTAAAAGTGGCAGGGCCTCCATTACACTTTAATTTGAATTTTTATTCTGGTTTTCAGGTGGGAAAAAGGTGAGCAAAGCCAACAGAAAAGAAAGAAAAGTTATATTGGAAAAAAGAAAATGTGCAAAAATGAGTTGATTACATTTTGTCCAACTGTGAGCTGAACACCTTTGCTTTTAAACTTGGACCAATTTGAGAAACTGGAATTGCTTGATCCATCTTGAAAACTTCCCATCAGAATTGTAATATGATGACTAGAACTTATATGACGACCATTACATTTGACTTAAAATGTTCTACTTTTACTGTAAAATGTTCATGTCCAAAATGGCCTGTTTTTGTGACGGACAACTGGAACGTACTGCATATATGTGAAACATTCCAGTCAGTTCTGTCACTTCAAAGTTTTATGTTTGTGGTCCAGGGAATTGTTCAACTTTCTTGCAGCAGTGAATTAGGATTACTCAATAGAACAAACAACACAGACTTTTCCTTACTTTTACATATCAGACAGACTACAAATTCATGTCAAGTAAATGTATTCCTAATATGAGTGAAGATAGGCAGTTGCCAACTTCAACTTTGACAGTTATGTTGCTTTTCTGCTAAAGGTAGAAGTGTAAATTCGTTCTAGTTCCATCTGTAGTATAATCACAATGCAAATTGATGAAATTGCTTGACTCTGTTTTGACAGCAAATTACATAACACATCACACAAGCGCCACATTAAAACTGCTTGTTATGCAGAACTTTCAACAACAAGAAAGTTGAACGTTAAATCCGCGAAGAGACAAACAACAGAAGAATCATGACTCACTTGTGAGTTTCAGTACCTCATCTCACCAGCGGGGTGCAGGAAATGTCAAATATATCTCTGTGGCTGTCGTACGTAAGTTGGGGCGCCCTCTGATGAATGCAGAGGAGATACCGCGTCCCGTCGCAGTCCACACTTGACACGGAATTACAAAGCTGACGAAGGTATACGGCTCGGTGTGCGCAACCAAGTGAGACAAAAACACAGCCGTATAGTGAATCACCGGCCGTGGCCCCGGGGCCGGGAACTGCCGGCACCGGGGATGAGCCGCTGTATTGGCTGGTGAGCTCACGATGTGTTTGAAGTGATGAATAGTGGAGCCCGGACGCACAATATATCGACGCGCATCCTGCCGCGCTCGGGATACAGCCGGGGTTTGCTTAGCGAGATAAAACAGATGCATCTCCACAGCCTAGGAGCAAATCCTTCCGTTTCCCCTCACATCCCACGTTTCTACAAAAATGCCAAAAAAAAGAAAAAAGAAACAGAAGAAGGAAAGAAAACAAAACAAGGGAAAAAAAGATGTTTTCACCTTTTCTTCTCATGTGACTCTTGGATGGCACGGCTCTTGAGTGTCACTTGTAGTCGTTTTTCCAGTTTGTCAAAACTTCTCAGCTCTTGGCACAATTCACTTTTCTAATCCACATTTTCACTAAAACACGAGAGGGCAGCCAAAACAATTCTGGCTGTGCCAAATCATCATCATCCGCCCTCGGTTACGCCTCGTCTGTGCAAAAAAAAACAAAAAAAACAGAAACAGTTGTCTGCGGAAGTGGCTGCTATGACTGGGAAATACCAAACACCTCATGATATTCACTTATCGTCGTACTGGGGCTGAATTGCAGGAGGAAGCAGCTTGTGAAAGTTGCAGCTTCATCAGCCATACAACCTCGGGCCTATCTATAGCTCTCGTTACGCAAGTTAAAGACTCAGGTGATTTGCGACTATAAATATATAAACATTGAAAGCCTAAATGGCGTGTGTGGGAGGTGGAAACGGGGAATAAAATTGTATTCTAGCAACTTTCTCCAACATCAAGGGGGGCTTTGAATTCCCAGAAACTTTTGAAAGTCTCGTGCTTTTCTGCTTCTTACATCCTTCTTACATCCTTTTTAATCCTAGACTCCTCCGTTTACCTCTTGTAAACACACATACACACGATCATGCACAATCATAGAGGCATGAGCGTTGTCTGTGACATCACAAAAAGTGCATGCTATATTATATACTCCTTACACAGAACAACTTTTTTAGGGCTTTGCATTGCTTCGTCAATTAAACATCAATTAGCAAAATGCTGCACTGGAACATTATTATGCATTTGAGCTATATCATCCTCGATTGAACTTCCTTCAAAAAAAAAAAAACATTGCATGTCTCGTCTCACGCCATAAACAATCAATACATTTAGCAGATATCTAAAATGACCAGCCTGTCAAGTTGATGAGCAGGAAAGCAGAAGCAGATGTCTGTATATGTTGACGTTGGTGGATCTGTCTCGTAGCTGTTGGTGGAGAAAAAGTAAGCTGTAAGGTATCGGTGTACGCTTTATCGTTTCAATATAAATAGAAAAAAAAATGCTGCCTTTGCAAGGAAAGAAAATAAGCCAGACAGACACAAGTTTGCTGACAAAAATCCAACAGCGTGAAAGTAAAGAAACATTACAGTCAGAAACATAAACGCACCCTTTTTACACGACTACAGCTGGTACACACACACACACACACACACACACACACACAGTCTTCAAAAGCCCACTGACAACGATGTTTGGCTCGGGCCTGACACTCCAACTGGTGTGAGTTGTTAGACGTTGAGTGGTTGAAACATTTCAGAGCTGAAAATCCAGCACAGGTGGAATATCAAGTCCATGTTTATTCCATAAATTCAGTAGTATGATTTATCTGCTACGCCATGAAAGAAACACGCTTGATATATTTAATCATGTAGCTATAATACTTTGAACTGTGACAGGGTGCTAGTGGTTAGCTTGTGCTCGCCAGGAGCTAAAGCATTAGCCAGCATGAGCGCTCAGTCTGGTTTCTCTCTTTTCATATCTTTATGTGTTGTTGCCATGGCCTCTGTCCCATTGCCTTTTTGTGATGGTAATGAGCTGCCTACGCTTAACTGCTCTATCTGTTTTACAATGAGGGGGCTATTGAACAGTCCCAGCGGGCTTGGCTGTGTTTATGCTATGTGGCAAAGGAGGCATTGTGAGGAAACGGTACAACTTCAATATTTCAGATCTGCATTTCAACAAGTCACCCATTGTCTATTACCATTTATTCTGCCCTCATCCGAAACAAGGTTTTCTAAAAGTTCCACTGCTTGACAGTCTTTCATTCTGGCCCTGGCTGTGCTCCTCTCAAGAGAAAATGGGAGGAAATTTTCTAAACGTGAATGTATTTTTTTTCCCCGCAGTCCCTGTCAAAGGGGATTAAAAAGTATCAGAACAAGATACACAAACATGACAAATTCATGATAACAGTGACAGAATGGAATTGGAAATGTTGTACCCAGTTTAAAATTTCCCTTTGATAGCACAGCAATTCCCACTCTGCTGTCAATTCAGTTTCATTTGCAGGTCTTGGGTGAGAAAAGAGCCCTAATTGCATTTTTAGGAAGTGAAGTGTAGCTGTAATTACTGTGTCCTGCTAGACAAGTGGAGCAACTGTGTTGCCACCTTATCAACTGCTCGCGCTCAGTCAGTACCGCAGCAACAGCACCTGCATCTCAATGACAACATCAGCAAAAAGCAACCTGCAGGTATTTGGGAAGATGCATTTTTGGTTAACATGATCAAAAGTGTTCCAGCATGTAAATTATGATTGATTTTTGTGCCGTTGCATTTTTGCTGTTTTTTTTTTTTTTTTTTTTTTTTTATTGTTCAGGGTGAAATTGAAACAGATTTTCCTTCATCACCTCATACCCTTTGTTTCCTGTTTCTTTCTTTGCAAAAAATATCTTTTTCCTGTTTGTCTACTGCTTCTTGACTTTCACCTTTCCCCTCAAACCCTCTTCTTTATACAGTATTTGTCATATTCAAATGTTTTTCATTGTCTTGGGCAGTTTGTCATATTATTTATTTCCCTTTGTATCATGGTGTTTTATTTCTTTCCTTTCCTTTTCTTTGAGTGCCTCCTCGACCCCTTGGCTTCTGGAGTTCTGCCTTTGGCCTCTCAGTTTAGTCTGCTGATGTTTGGACTGATCTGGCTACGACCCTTGACCGTCTCCACTGTCAGGCTTTGGGCTTTATGACCTACATTAAAATTGGTGGATTTCCCTGTTGTCGATGTCAGCACTTCAAATCAAAACAAGCCTTCTGGTGTGTTGCTTTCCCCAGCTTGGTCCATCTATCTGATACAAATCGCGATTCGCATTCGCACATGCCTCATTCCAGAAACACACAATGTACCGTTTGGCAGCTGATGCCCGACGCCTTCTCTGATGCAAATCAGGCCCTTTGGCATCTGTGTCCCGATGCTGTCAGAATTCCCTACAGCTTTTGACTGAGCACCACAAGTGTCCTTCCCTGGATGCATGATGCTAGATGGCTTTCAGTTCCCCTGTATTAACCAAAAAAGTATCTTCATAGATATCTATATTTGGATCAAGCATCCAACTCAACCAATTTATAAATTAATTTCCCCTTTTTTTTTTTAATTGTTAATTTTGAAAAAAAAAAATGTATTAATGTGTTATAGTAAAAAAGTGGCTCCCTTCATTTTCCATATCAAGTTTAAAGCTGCATTTGGTGAGAACCAAAATGTAAAGGTTGTGGTACTTCTATTACTTCAATTGTCCTATTAAAAAAAAAATGCTTACAGTTTCATTTTTCAGATGGTATTCACAGATTGACATCATCCAGGGTGTGTATTTCTACTGTGTAATGAGTTTTTTTTTTGTTGTTTTTTTAGCAGTAGACACAGTCAGTCACATACAATAAAGGAATTCAATTCAAATTATGACATTTTAACAGTGGAAACGGCGCTGAAATGTCGAGCTTCCAGCTCCCTTCAGCGTTGCTCTTCCTCCTGTCAGGCAGAACACAGGGACATATATTTTTAAGGTTGCTCAGCTTCACTATTCCAGCCTCGGCTGGGATGATATTCCATCCAGGGTAAAATATCCCGGGGGCGTCGAGAATGGTGGCGTTTTTACATTCGTTTCACTCCAACACCGCTTCCCTGATTGATCCGGGTTTGTAAATCTGAATAATCCGAACACTTCGGGGATGCGACCGACAGCGGCAATCAGAGGCTGCCGATAATAAATGCGGCTGCTTCCCCTTTGTTGCGTGTGCGAAGGATGTACATTATCTTACAACCTTGCAATCTCATCCCTTGGCAACCTCATCAAACAATGCCATCATCCCAGATCAGCGTGTGCTACACGGAGAGATAAGAACTAGTAAATTATACAGTCGTCCTATAATCCGCCAGGCAGACGGTAAAGTTCTCCCCCAGCAGCCACATTAAATCGGCTCCTCTTAGCGGAAAAGAGCCTCCTTTGGTTTTTGAACTAATGCGGCGTGGTGCCTCATCTCCCTTTTAAAACACTCCTCACTCGTCCTTTGCGGACGTTTCCAAGGTCCTGCAGCAACTGAAGCTAAACACACAGCAGAGTGAATGAATTGAACTCCTCAGGTCATCCAGGCCGCAAAAATGTGTGGACGGACAGGTTTTGATCAGAAGCATTGCAAATGTATTTATTTATTTATTCATTCATTCACAGCAGAAGAATTCCCTTTTCCTGTTATTATCAGCGTCCGGGTTTGACATCACCACTCTGCACTAATGTGTCGATCGGATGTGGAGCTCCGGGCGCAGTCGAGGCCTTTTCATCTTTGCCACTCCAGACCCATATTTCCCGTCAAACATGGATCATGAAATATTCACAAGCATCATCAGCGTAGTTTGGGGCCCCGAGTACCTGCTGCAGGCTTCCTGCTCTCCTGCACCGTGTGCCTGAAAAGAAGATCCCACATCCGGGCCGCCCATTAAGGAGTGATGGGGGAGCCGTGGAGACTCCGCCCACCTGGCCGCAGGTATCACCTCAGATCTGTTTGGGTCAGGATGTCATGCATTCTTAATATGTTTTTGCAGGATGGAAATTGCCTGCTGTAAGACGGCTTAACACACTGTCACTTGTTCATTTTTCTCAGCCGAAAGCATGAAATTTTTATTTAATGCAGCCCGGTTCCATTTCACACGCTCACGCACACACACACACACACGCGCACACACACAACACAGCTGTCCGCCTTGGGGCCAGATGAACCGGAGCTGAAACTGCACGTCTTACAGTTTGTGCACAATGTTGTAAGCTTCATTGATCACCTATCTGACCTCGAAGGATTCTACAACAAAACAACAAAAACTGGCCTGTCACATGACCTACAGTCACAGCCCGGATTGGTCGGGGTGACTTAGTTTAAGCAAGGCAAGGCACGTTTTATTTGTATTGCGCATTTCATACACAGGGTAACTCGATGTGCTTTACATAGTTAAAAGTACAACGGTATACGACATTTTAAACTGAACATTTCAAGAAAAGTTGAGAAAAATTAAAAACAAGGAACAATCATAATCGAAGAAGAAAAATAGAAAACTGCTTAAACCCCCCCCCCCCCAAGAATTGCAAAATGATTTAAGGTGCTTTAAAAGAGCTTAATCATCAGCATAGCAGGAAAACTTTCTTTTTTTGTTTTGCTTTTCACTCTGGGTTCGACTATCTGAGCTGAGTCTGTGGATCTCCGAGCTCTGCTGGGTTCAATAGTCTAATAGCGTTTCATTAATGTATTCTGGACCTAACCCAGTAAGTGATTTTTGGACCAGTAGCCGGACTTCAAAGTCTATTCTATAGCGCACTGGGAGTGTAAAAACTTGAGTAATGTGGAGCAATGTGCTCCAATCGTTTCAACTGAAGAAACACAAAACAACACATTGTACAACTGAATATTCCGCATGCGACGTGAGTTCAAAGTACTTTGCGTAAAGTGCTGATCAATATCCAGCCTCGACTCAATCCGCCGCGCGCCCAGCTCGACCTCCAATGTTGACCGCCTTGCTGTTGATGTCAGGTCACCCTGCACCGTCGCCGTCATTACATGCGCCGGGTCTCGCCGACCACGGAAGTCCAGTGTTTGCGGCAGAAGTCGGGACGAACGAGGAATCACACATCCTGCAGAGCGGCACTTCAACAACAGAGCTGCTCAGTCCAGGGTTGCTCCAGTCTCTGCCCCTTCATTTCTCTTCCGTCTTGTCTTGCTCCAGCTTTTCTGCAGCTTCTCCGCCAGCTAACCAGGCGACGCCGGAAAACTAAATCCTCCCGGGCTCCCGCTGCGACGCTGATGCGGTCGGAACAAGCGCGTCGTTTTTCCATGCTCGGCGGCCGCGCACGTAATCACGTTAAATTGCGCTCTCTGCTCCCAACGTTCAAAAGGATTTCTGTCGAATTTCAAGATTGTAATATATTTGTGCTGGATTGAAAGAAAAATACTCCCCACACTTGATTGTCACCTTCAGCTGAAGCGTCACCTCAGACCTTTGAGTTTCCAGGCGGGTGAAATCCTCCTCAGACCCCTCGCACCCGCCTCTCCACGCCGACCTCCATCCCGAAGGTCAAGTTTTTTCAATGGGCTGTCTCGAAAATGTTACATTACCAAAGGTATAAAGAAGAAGAAGTGCAGACGGAGTGGTGGAGGTGGTGGTGGGGGGGGGGGGAGGAAAAAACACCCTGATTAGAGAGATATCTGGCATTTTCTGGATGAACGCTCTCCGGCGCCGGCACACACTGATTGTGAGTGACACCCTCTGACCAGCTCAGCGCCCCCGTGCATCTGTGCTGTCACACACACGTACACAGATACACACACACGCAGAGGGAAGGTGGCAGTTGTAGTTCGCCTTATCATCTGCCCGCTGAATAACTTGCAGCGAAAAGATTATCTCAGACAACAGCGAACAGCCACTGTAAAGTGATGTTGGCATTTGGTCCCTCTTCCCACCCCCACCCCACCCCCACCCCGACGCCCACACCCACCCACTGCCAGAGGTTTGTCAGGTGATTTACGGCGCCCGCCGCCTCCGACAGCCGTATCTCTGCTCTGAGCTTCGCTGGGTTTGGAAAAAAAGAAAAGAAAAAGTGTTTGTCAACTCCAAACAAAGCTGCAACTTTAGCCGTCGTTCCAGATGAATCTGTTGGACGTGGGAAACTGATTTCACACAAATTGATTGATTTTCGTGTTTGGGCGATGTCGACTTGTTTGCTCGCGAGCTGAAAGCCGTTGTCGGCCAGCGTTAGCGTCTCGACCTTAACACATCTGATTTTCACAGCGGATAATTGCGGCTGCCGAGGCTCCACCGCCACGGCCAGCGCGGGCTGATAAAGGTGCGGCGTCGAGTTTAAGAGCCACCTGACCCTCGGCTGGCCGGAGCCGCTCCAATTAGAAAATAATCGGAAATAATAAAACACCCTTAGCATAAATGATCGCATGTCCTGTTGCGTTAACTGTGGTGTGGGATGGATTGAAGCCAGTCATGTGACTCAAGTATCACTTTGTGTGTTTCTAAACTGCAAACTAGAAACTTAAAAAAAAAAAAAAAACTTCTTAATTTCAGTCAATCTTTGTATTTTTTGTAGCTGCAAACAAAAGGAGTAATAGTGGATTCGAACAGTCTTTTTGCACGTTGGTAACAAAAAATGAGTGGCTTAGCTTTTAAACAATTCCAGCCTGAATGATTTTTGCACTCATGAAGGGAAACAAAGGCCAGGTTAGTCTTTTAAGTTTAGGTGTGAATATTCATTTTGGCATCCATGAAGCTGAAGGTCACTACTCCAGTGAAATTAGCATCAGAATAAATGTATTTTCACAGAGCACTCTTAAGTAATGAGTGCATAAGCCAAACATTAGTATCAGCTCGTGCTGATATTAACAGAAGACCTGGATTAAATACTCACATGCAAACAGATTTGGGTTTTTTAAACGTATATTTGCTACCGCAGTTACTACTGTGGCATTTTGCGCCTAAACGTTCATAGTTATTAACGACCTCCAGACATCCTCTGTTCACTGCTTTCATTAAAAAACCCACTTTTACCTTCCTGCTGCTACACTGGACCTTCCATATGTTCGGAAGGAGACAGAAAAACACTGACCTGAGAGAAATGTCAGTGCCCTTTGTGACATCACAAAAGACCGTTTTGCCTTCTGAAAAGTCTGCCGATCCAAAGGAGCAAAGATGGATCCGTTTAATATTTTCCCTGGCAGCGAGGAGGAATTTGCATAACATGGGACCTTTAAAGCAAAACCTTACTGTTCAATTAAAAAGAAAACATTTCTGACTTGCTGCGATGGTTATTTCACACTCGGATGAGCAGGCGAAACTCCTTCTTTTACTGGCAAATGTGAAAAGTGAAAATGATACGACGCCGCAACGAGTCGTTAGCGTCACCTCCCTCCCGCAAATAACACGGCTGCGAGATTTAGTGGCGGCTCGTGAGTCACGCCGCACTGATACACTGTTGTTTGCTCACTTGTCCGTCATCTCTCTGCATTTCGGGGAGGGGAGAAATTCGACGTGACAGCGCTGTTTGTCATGTAGTTTTGTCCGATCTGGCTGTTTGGACAGCTTTTCCACCGGACCTCCGTGATGCTGTCAGCCGTGGCTGTCTGGAGATTTATGATGCAATTGCATGGCACCAATAACAAAAGAAAAGAAGAAACTCCCGAAGACTGAAGATGCCTTGCTTAAATTTCTTTTCTTTTTTTTCCCACCCTCACAACAAGACAATGTAATCGCCGGACGACCCTGGATTATAAATATATATATATATATATATAGCATCTTAGCCCCATCGGACGTATATCACCGCCTCCTCTACTTCCATATATCTGGGGAAATAACATATTTGAGACGATGAGCTGCTCGTAGTGCACAGGCTGCAATCCTGCAGCAGGAAACAAAGGGTTCTTGTGCAGCCGAGGGAAGCAGTTAGGCTGCTTTTGTTCTCTCTGCACAGCTCCTGTTGACTTGACCTAAGTCGGGCTGACATGTTCACCTCCCATCCTCAGTACCTATTTCTGGATGACTGTAACTCACTCTGACATCGCTGGGGGCAGCACTTCATCCGTATTACTCACAATATAAAATCTCACTAATGTAGTTTGGCTGTTATTTATCCCGGGCAGGAAAATAAATACAAAGGGGTGTTGGGGGAGGCAGAAGGGGGGTAAAAAGGAAACCTGATTGTGTCTTTTGTTGGTTTTTTTTTGTTTTTTTTTGTACCATCAAAGCAAATTTTCCAAACATTTCATCTGCATTTTCAGAAAGCTAAATAGAGAAAGTAGGTTTGACATGAATTCAATTTGTTCGCATTAGGCACCAGTTGTGCTGAATTAAAGGCAACACGGCCGGCTCTCCTGAAATATGCAGCAACATCAGTTGTGCATTTCACACATTAATATTTAATACACAAAAGGGGGCGCGGAGGGGGGGGGGGGGGGGCATCACAGACAAGAACATATTCTCTTTGTCGGGAACTTAAACATATATTGGATTCTTTATCCAGCCGAGACCAAATAAAAGGCAGCCGGTGTCACAGTTTGACTACAGAGGGAGTCATGTTCAATTTGTAGAGAACCTTCTTTTTTTAAACGCACAGGAATTGGTGCTTTATTAGATATACGCTGCTGTGCTATACACAAAGTTTAGTGTATCCACGTTCGCAGCGATTTAACTCTGTAATACAAGGAATAATATCCTGGGCAGGAAACGCTGATCCAACCGGGAACTTATCCAGATCAGCCACAACGTTCCAAAGCAGGCGAGTTGCAGAATTAGCCGCCTGTTCTAAAACATCTTTCATGCCCTCTGACCCCCGTTCAAACACTGCTCCGGGCAAAGTAAAGCCGCGTCACTCGTAGGCGGGAGAGCACGGACCGTAATATTGCTGGCACGTCCCATTTAGTTTTGGTTGTATTTGGATGTGGGCCGCTTTGAGGGTCCCATATCATGCAACATTTAGCAGGGTTCTCAGACAATAATGTGTTGCAGGCCTGCCAGTGGGTGTTATGCCCAGCTCGTTCAGGAGCACAACAAAAAGAAGGGAGGACCACACAACCACCAGTTCAATTAACATTGAATTTATCTATGGAGCTCAAATTTAAGTGTAGATCAGAACAGTGAACTGAACAGTGAGGATCCCACTTTTCTTTTCTTTTCTTTTTTTGTCCCCTTTTTACTCCTGCGAGCAATCCAACAAAGCATCAGCACCTACAACCGCTTTGAAGGAGGCTGTAAACAGAGGGCTAAAATAAAATATGCTGTGTTCTGGAGATGTGGTGAGTTTCTTTGCTAACTATTCGTGCCTGAAGTTCACTGGAGTCTGGGATGAAAAAAGGCATATCTAAAAAAAAAAAAAACAGACAAAACTCTTATTGTTGCTGTTCGGAATTTAAAATTACAAAAAACAGTTTGGGAGAATTAAAAGGTGATGCTAGTTTATCTCTATCTCCACTTCCTCCACACAATACAGGTTGAGTAATACACATTTATACGCATACAAAAGTGAAGCCGAGGTCAAAGCTTACCTGGCAGGTTAACGCACTGCGCGGGGACGATCAATGCTACCAATTACCACAGTCAGGGGTTTTCATCTTTTCAGTGGCTGAATGGTGAATTCAAAAACGCATGATCAAGAAACTACTAGCGAAAGTCCAAAAAGTCCTTGGACCGTGAGGAAAAGAGAGGTCGGCGTGAGCAACGAGTCCACTCCAAACTCATTTTAATCAACTTTTTCTCGCTGCGCATAATGGGCCACATCCCTCCATCTAGTCCATCAGGATAACCACCTTTGGTTTCTTGCGGTTCAATCACTCTGACTCTGTATCAAAATTTAAATCACAGAGCAGCGCACAAAGAGAGGTCTCGTCTAAAAGGAGGCTCCTGATGACAAGGTTGGGAGATTAAAACCCAGTTCGGCCATTTGAGGGGGACACATGGCAGAATTTTAATCATCACAGGTGCCTTTTAGATAAAACTCCCACCGCTTCTGCTTTCAGATTGGAGCCTCGTCCTATCCCGGCCAGATAACCGCCATCAAAACCAATCATTTATAGTATTCTCAGAGTTGCGATGTTTCCTGCTAGAGCACTTCTGACTGGATTTTTATTTTTATTTATTTCTAACACTCTGTCACATCGCATCAGCCTCACCAAGCGTTGGGAACCGACCGGTGCGGCGCAAACTACCAGCCAATAAATCCACCTTCAACTTAGCAAAGAGAAAAAAACAACACAATTTCAAGGTTGTGAATCACACTGTATGTTGCCACATGTCACAATGACCCCAATCAGCCCCAGCGTTCGATACACAACGCGGGCCTTTATTTCATTAGGATGTGTTTCTGCTTCCAGAGAGAGCGGCACGCTGCGTCAAACCTGAAGCAACTGGCGCGCTGCAGTCAGATCCTGAGCGCAGCTGAGAGCTCTGTTCTATTTATAATGCACGCTGCGCTAGCCTGTCCTCATGAATAAACCTTACTGGGATGAATGCTTCCCAGTGGGACCGCAATATGGGAGCGAATGGAAGGCTAATGTCCACACTTCCCTCACACAGCGACGGAATACATCAGCGAGGGGGGAATTATAAATTCAATCACAAGCCAGTGCTGTCACCTGTTATATAATGCAAGATTTCCACATGATATGCAGAGAAACTAAATCCCAGGATGTTAAGCGGAGAAATAACGCAATTTAGCATGAAAAGAGCTACAACGACAAACCCTAAATTTCCAGATTATGAAGTGCAATTAAAACTCACAAGTCAAACCTTCTCAAATTTCACAGTTAGAATTGTTTTGGGGGAAACTTTAGCTATCCAAAGTTCACAAACCAGACCGGCTACTCACTATATAGAGACTATGCCATTTTGCGGGGGTGTCCCAATTCTGAGTGATCATGGGTATTAGTTATAAGGTCCACTCAATGTATCCACAGTGCATCACTAAAAGTAATACTAACCCAGCATAATATCCCATCATGCATTGTGCTTACGTTGCCCCAAAGGTAGAAAATTGAGAGGCGCGTCATTTTTTCAATGTGCGAAGATGCTCATTGTCATATGATATTGTCACAACAATGCATATATATATGTAAATTACATTAATGTATTTATGTATTCATTACGTCACGCTGAAGGTACTAATAATGCAACCTTGATGTCGTTATTAACGTGCCCAAGTGTAGTGTCCAAATTTCTTCATTGAAACGAGTGGAAGTACTCCATACTTGGCTACACAGTACTTCCCATATTGACAGTATAGAACGAGTGTGTGATTGCGGACGCCGCCACAGTCGTGGTTAGCTGAGCTGGGCTCAACTCGCTTAGTTCAGCGATGAAGCCAGAAACATGTTTGTGAAGTTGAAGTCACGTGTTACACAAAGGTGCGGTTTGGAACGGTTACGGTGGTCTGATTACAGTGTGATTCCATTTCGGTAATGACCTTCATGACCCCCCCGCCTTGAGCCGACCGAACCAGGAATAAAAGCAGTGACTCAAGTGTTGCTGGTGCGGTGGTGATGAGTCAGGGAGACTCAGACTTCAGGAAATTACTTCATTATTCCCTTCTTGCTTTTGCGGGGTTGCAGTGCCGACGATGTTTGTGGTGCGACTGCTACAGCTACGGGCGCACCGCAAGAGGTCCAAGGTTCTACGAGCGCCCCTCCCCCCTCCTCCTGACACACGTTTTTGTTTGTTTACTTTCAGCGCCAAAAATATAGCCCGCGTCTCCGGGGGGAGGTTCAGAGGGCAACGGTGGAGGAAGAGTAGGAGGAGGAGGAGGAGGAGGAAGCTCCGCAGTGAGCTAGCTTTTAAATACGACCTGCTCGGCTGAGGATCCACAGCGGCGTGCGTACGGCTCTCCAGCGGCCGGGGGAAAAAAATGAATAATGGGAAGGGAAGGATCGCCCGGCGGTCCCCAGCAATACAGCCACTCGGCTTCATCGTCCATCACGTTGCAGGATAACCGCACTGCAGATTAGCTTTCTCAGCAGCGAGGGGGGAGTTTGATGGCCACAGCCACATTATTGAGGGTTTGAGGTTCAACACATTAGCACGTGGCAACCGATGACATCATCATCAGATAGATAGATCGATAGATAGATAGATAGATAGATAGATAATGTGGAAAAGTCTACAACGTTACTAACTGTTAATTGTTAATCCACTGGGCATTAAATGGGTTGAAAAATATTGAAGTTCACATATTTTACCAATTTATTTATTTACTAATTAAATTTTTGGTACTTTTTCAACAAAATGTTCAGCTAATCATTTTTCTAACCCATTGACCCTAGTGGAAGAGCTTTGCAATATTATTTGTTCAAAAAGCGCATAGATTTCAATTTCTACACATAATATTAATAATAGTTGACCGATTCTGGGCCAAGAAACTTTGCTTCACTTTCCAGATGCAGTAAGAAACTTGAAAATTTTGCCTTATAAAAAAAGCACATCATATCCAACAAAGACCTTAACATGCAGCTCATTTTGTAAACAACTGTCTGTCTGTTTTTTGTTTTGTTTTTTTCAAATATATTTGATGATTTATTTATTTCCAGCCCGCTGCTTTGCTGCGACCCAAAGGTGCCGGCAGGATTGACAACACGCTCCTTCGGGCCTTTTAGTCGTGGAATAAATCAGCGAGATAAGCCTGAACTCTCTCTCTCTCTCTGCCGGGCTCCTGGACACCAATATATCTCCCGTACAGCAGCGGCAGCGTGCCGCAGTCATTCTGTGCAGATGAGTGGTGGGTGGGTGGGTAGGAGGTGGGGAGACAAGGTGCCTCGGGGAAATGAATTGCACGCACACCATTTACTAATACGGGTGAAATAACACCTCGTAACATGCCTGCAGGTGAGCGCCGGGGACGGCGGATCCCACAGTGATTAATTTATTTCCGACGACTTGCCGCTTATGCAGCGGAGAAACAAGGAGGGCCGGGGAAACATTCAAAGGTTGTTCTTTTTTTTTCCAGAATTAAAAAAAAAAAACATGGAAATGAAAAGGAATGTCTGATGGTTTAAGATGAGAAACGGTTGGAGTGTAAACGCAGATAACAAGGTCGGCAACGGCTGCAAAAGAAGATTTCGAGAAGAAGGACCCATGAGAGAAAGATGTGTTTTCACACTGGTTCTGACCCACGAATAGTCTTGCGCTTCTGACTCAGTGAAATACACTTACTTTTAAAACCACATCCCAGAGTGATCAAATCTTAAAGCAGACCCTTGCTAATCCACTTTTACGACCCTTTATACGTCTTTTTTATGGGCAATAATGATCCCATAGCATCGCCTCTCTCCTAACCACGATCCACTGACCCGACCAATGACAGCAGACACGGCGGATTACGGTGTTGTGTTTGTTCGAAGTTCTGCCTGATCGTCAGTCCACACCAACATCTCCTAATGATGATACATCCTCTTCTTTTTGCCCTTGTTCTCCTGTTTGTTAGGATCGCACCAGTTTGAACCACATACTCCATCTTTTCTTCTCTTTCTCTGAGGTGATTTCCGTGGCATTCAGCGTCACAGCGCCTCTTAGAGGCCCGGCATTCTCCGTACTGCGGCGTTGACGCTCTATTATGGAACAGATTTTTCTTTGAATGAAAAAGAAATTGAAGGTTTTCATTAGCGACAACAAGTGTCACTCCAGAGGCTGGGTGTAAACCAACAGACTTTCTTTCAAAAGATTTTCTTCCTGCAGGTTTTATGAAAGCGGATGTGTGAAGTTAAACAGCAGGTGGAATTTTTGCATCAGTCCTGGCCTGAGAACAATCCGAATAAACAGTTCTGACAGAGTGAAAGTTGAAAAATAGGGGCGAATCTCAAACTCATTTTTAGAGCTGCATTTCAGAGGAGCCGGAAAAAATCTGGTGTCATCCCAGTTGCCATGCATAAACAAATGAACTCTTAATTTCTTGCCGTGCGTTGGAATTTTTTTGGCGTGGTTTTTTTGTCAGACGCGGTCACAGCGGGGGGGGGGGAGGCGGAGCTGAGCGGAAAGCGCGGCGCAGCCAGAGCCGGCTGGCAGATTATCCTATGGCTGCATCACATCTTATTTCACGGGTAAATAAAGGATCAAGCGCACATTAGAGACGACTCCCGCCTTTAATCAAGTTACAGCCCGACGCGATTTGCAGACATGACATAATGAAAATGTTTCATTTCAAGTGGCTGCTCAAGTATTTCTGCCTGCGAATCACATGACCTCTCGAAATATCCCGGGCCCTTTCTTCATATTTTATGCCTCCTGCCTAATTTAAAGGAAAGAATTAGAGCAGAAAATTACTTTGCTGTGTGCGGGGGGGCAGGGAGAGAGTAGTGCGGCGGACGCACACGTGACACTAAGCGCCGTCCATGAGCTCATGTCAACAAAAGAGATATTTCATTTCCTGTAGGATGTGAGGAAAGAAAAAACGTTTCTCTAAGATCAGAGGCATCTTTTTTTTTCTCCCCCTCCTACCAGGATTTGACAGGTTACTTTCATATTTAAAGCAGCAGCGGCAGAGGCACTCAGACTTGGAGGCTGAAGGATTATACATGTTGCACAGTTACAATAACCTGATTAATTCTGATGCAATTTGCTGCTGGAAATAGAGGAGGAAGCCACTCGCTGCAGCAGGAGAGAGATGATCGAATTCATCTTTTAACTGTTTGTAAATGGAATTTTTAATTACGCCGATTTCTCAACGGAAAGAGAGAGAAAAAAAAATGCGCATGGTGACGGATGGCGACGGGCCGTCCGTCACGTCCAGATTAGGCTGAAAGTGACAGAAATCAAATCACGAGGCCGCGCCGGCTTTTGTCTTCTATTTTCAATTCCGAGCAGCCACGCCGCCTTAAACCAGATTAGCCGTGACTCATTTTTTAATTTGGGATATTTTTTTTTTCTCCCTTAATTCAGTCGCTTGCGCACGCAGCAAAGTAAAAAAAAAAAAAAAAAAAGTCAAAAAGATAAACACAAAAATAACAGGACACAAACAAAAATAATCACATCCTCCCATCAAACGACGGCGGGAAATGCGGCGTGAAAACGCTTCAGAGTCAGAGAGAGAAAAAGCAGCGCAGCCCGGCCGCGGACGCTCCAGCCGGGGAGATAAAAATACAGCGTGCAGCCGAGGAGAGTGCACACACGAGCGGCGGGTAGCTCGGGGGCGATCTTGAGAAGCATTAGTCAGGGCAGCGCTGGCTTCGCTGGGATGCAACCAGACAACATGCTTTTTTTTTTTTTTTCTCACGAGGACGAGGCGTTTCATTCACAAGCAACGCTGAGAGGCAGATCCCTTATTTTTAGATGGAGTTGGTCACGTGACGATAGCAAGTGGGCTAAACAAAGCGTGGAATGGGGATTTACCATTAATTCTACAACTAATAAATAGATTATTGTATGATATTCTCGTAAAAGCAGGCGAGTTTAAATGAGGTCCCAGTAGTCAGGGCACCGACAGACTGGCAGAAAATGGGTTAAAAGCCAACATACACACACACACACACACACACACACACACACACACACACACACACAGAGGGGCATCAAACCTGATCTGCCCAGGATGGTGACAGCGGTATATTTCCAGTGACATATGATGCATTCGCTGTCTGATGTGCTGTAGCGCTGCAATCTTAATCTCACTCTTTCAGGCTCCTTTCGCATCAGGACGCGGGACATGACTTGCATCGCAGTGCAAAAAAAAAAAAAAAAAAAAATAGAAATGTCATTGAGGATAAACAGGGGAGGGGGATGAAAAATTCAACTATTTATACATTCTGTCGGAAAAACAAACTAACAAACAACAACAACCAAAAAAAAAGAAGATCCAGGCCTTGAATGATGAAAGCTCAGAGAGTGAAACCTTCCCCGGGTCATGGAAATATGTTTGGATTTCTTTTTTTTTTTTTTTTTTTGTGATAGCGCCGTCCTCCGCGCGCGGCGGCACCCCTTAAAAGAGCGGCAAACTACAGTGTGGCTGCGTTGCAGAGCAGGCAGGTGGCATCGACTCCGACAGCAAGAGTCACTTTCTCGCCCCCAGAGGTTCTGCAGCGACAATCCACGCAGCCGCATAAGAGGATGTAAAACATGCATGAGTAGCTCGTGGCGTCACGAGGAGGGTTAGCTGAGCCAGCCTGACACCTCTTATATAATACTAATAGGAGGGCTCGCCACGTCGGGATCTCACCAGCTCTGCCGCTATCTCATGGCAATTTCACAGCGCCAGTCCCCCCACCCCCATCCACCCCACCCAGAACACTCCATCACGCCTCCTTTGTGATTTTGCAGAGGCAGTCATTTTCTCCAATTTTCTTTTTTGCATTCTCTTTTATTTTCCCACCAAATAAATATATGCGCCTTAAACGGACGTAGAGGAAGCGAGCTCGCCACGCTCCCCACCGCCTCATGCACGTGGCCCCCGTGGCTCAGCGGCTCGTGGCTCTGAATGCAGCCGAATTCATTACACATGCACGGTTGATTTTGAAGCTGCATTTACGTTGCGAGGAGCTGAAGGTGTTGACTGAGCCGCAGAGCGGAAGCGACAAACAACAAAAAAAAAAAGAAAAGAAAAAGAAAAACTCAGGCGGAGATGGATCCTGAGTGCTTTGTTTTCCTCCAGCTTTCATTACAATGTATTTCTCCATTTAATAATAAAGAAGGGGGAAAAAAAAAAGTGGAAGCAGATGAAAAACGACTCCTTGCGCGGCAGAGGCTGTGATTTCGCCTGACAAGTGCAACGGGGGATTGTTTAGTTTTGTATCTGAGCCGCAGCATCTTCTGGCAAAGTGATTATAATTTCCCCCCAAAACTTGAAAAGGAACAAAGAAAAAACTGTTGGCAGCTCCCAAAAACAGGTCTTATGCAGTGCTCTTTCTTTTCAGTGCCGCAGTCGGTATCAGGCGCGCCGCGTGCTGGATCAACAAAGTGTCAGGTTGTGGGTTGTAATGCATTCATTTTGAAGTCAAATGTGGCACAGCCCACGGCTGAACTCCTCAACATGTCTGCACTGAATCCACCACTATTGGAGCCACATCCAGTTTTCTGCTGCTGCTGCTGCCACTATAGGATGAGTACATTTCCTACAGCTAGGCCAATTTATTTCCGAAGAGGTTCCAGAGAATTAAAGAAAATAAAACAAGCACTTTGGCTGGAAGATTAGCAGAATGAAAATAACATTTGTATCAGATTTGTTGATAGGCTGTTTTGAAGGTTCCAAATGTGAACCATATGTGGAAGATTTAGCATCCAAGTAGTGAGAATAGCACAGAATGGAAACATGCCTTTGTTGCCATTGTGCAAGTACAACAAAGGCGCAAAACAAGGAAAAACTCAGCGGAATGGTATTAAAATAGATAAAAATAAGTGATGTGAACCTTAAATCCGGTCTCATCTACAAAAAAACAACAAACAAGGACGGATGATTCAGTTCTGGGTTGTTAAAGGGTGACAATGTGGACGCTGATTGACCCTCAGCTACACTTCCTGTTCCTGCATCAGCCTCATTTCCTGATTGCGTCCACTTGAGATCTATTTGCATTTTGTTTACAGCGCACTTTCCCTCCAGTGACCACGGCCGCCTCGCTCCTTCCCCTCAGCCGTGTGTCGCAGTGAGATGGGAGCAGGGAGGCGAGAGGTGCTTCTCAAGAGCCCCTGCATAAGCAACTCAATTTAAAAATGTATAACAGCTTCCTGACCTAAAGTAACGAATCAAAGCCTTTCCCCATTGTTCTCCTTATTTACGTACGTATTTATTTATGTTTTTTTGGGGGGGGTTCATGGACCTTAGAGGAAAAATAGGTATGAAGATGAGGAACGACAACTCCAAGCTGCTACGAATTCATGGATGGGCCATGAAAAAGAAGAAGAGGCAACTATGAAACACGGTCTGTTGCCAAAGATTTTAGCATGGACGCTGTTTTCGTGGCGGTTTCAATCAATCAATTGATCAACCTCTATTTGTAAAGCCTTGAATCACATCCACAGGCATCTTGAAAGCTCTTCGCACAACCAAAAGAGAAACCGACAAATTCCTCCAGAGCAGGGAAGGGGCCACAGTGGCGGGTGGAAAACTCCCCAGTGGGAAGAAACCTCAAGCAGACCCAGATTCCAGCTCCCTGCACAGCTTCCATCAGAAGTGGATGGAATTTTACATGAAACTGACACTGTTGGCTTTTCTCAGTGGACATGACATTTCAATTTTACTCCTGACAGGCCTTAGCAAGACATCTGTTCAATACGACACAGGAGGTAGAGATGGAACTGAGGTTTTTGTTGTCTTGAAGACGTTTCGCCTCTTATTCGAAAGGCTTTTTTTTTTTACAGTGTGGTTGTCTTTACCTTCAAGACTCCGATGACCTGGACGACTGAGAACCATCAGGGATAAACAGACGGTTCAGCTAATGTCCCAAGCTTTGTCACCATTTGTTATCAACAAACATTATGCTGAAAGAGTGACATACATAAAAATGATTTTTCAGAAACATTGCATTTGGTGTTACAAGTTAACACAATAAAACCTTTTTTTCAGAAATGATAAGTCGTTTGAAATGGAGCCTCATTGAAGGAGACGGCATCCTTCCCATCCTCCCTAGCATGAAACCTGTCCCACCAAGAATGTAAAAATTGTGCTTGACTGCTGGCATGATTAGTCTGAGTGCTAATCAATGTCAGGCTGAATGCTGCAATATCTGTTGCTTTGTGGCTTCATAAGCTATTTTCCCCTTCTGCTCCACGCCCATCACATTTTATTTAGTCTGGTTTTGGAGAGATGTGGAAACCTCGGGTGTTGGCAAGCGCTGGGACAGAGTGGAAGGTCTCTGGGGGAAGGGAGAGCCCGCGACAGACCTGATTATCAACCATCTGTTCATTTAGCTGTCAGCTTTCTGAGAAATGAATGAAAAGGCTGCAAAAACGGAGTAACATCGATAAAGTCTGACGGCAAATTGAAACGGCCGCCCCTTGCATTTGAAAAGGGGGAAATATGAAAATGGGCGCATGAAGTGCAAACTATCGCAGCAAAAATAAATAAATAAATAAAGATAAACCAAAAACCTGAGGGATTTAGCTAATTTCCACGCAAAAATTATTCATAATATCGATATCTTGCCTCACGACAAGCGATAAGGATAATGAGCTTTTCGTCCTCCTCGACTAGATCCAAGGAAATCACATTTTCTGTGTTACAGATATAAGTCTCATTATCTGACCTGAGTTTCTTCACCTCAATTCCCACAGTCTTTGCTCGCCGAGCGCGTCCGGCTGATTAAAAGAACATTTCAAGGAGACTAAGCCTGTTTTATGTGTAGGTCCTGTGTTATCACTCTACCAACATAACCCTGCAATCCTGTGGCCAAACAGATAGCGAGGTCTGCTGTCGAGCTAGTTCAACTCAGACCGAAGCTCTTCTCTTTCTACCGCATCCCTGCATGTTTCATCTGCTGGTAAAAAAAATAAAAATAAAAAAACAAACTACAGCGAGGCCCACTCCCATCTCTTATTGTTACTCCTACCACTTCCACTAGCTGGTAGCTCTTTACACTTGACACTGAATGAGAATAGTTAGTGGTAGAACTCCAGCCTTAGTTAACGGGTCACCCCTCCAAGCATAAGTCACAATCAAAAGTAATGATACGATACGATATGAAACAATTTGATAGGATATGAAAATACCTTATTGTCTGTAGGTGCCAAAATTGGTTGGACGACGCCAGCATCTGTATGCAATCATACCTGGACTTCTTTTTTTTTTTTTTTCTTTTATGCTGTCTGTCCCTCAGTCAGCTCTCTTGATACTCTTGCACCAATTTATGGGGTTTGAAAACAACCAGAAAGTGAGATTGTCACACAAGCCAATGCTAATGTTTGCTCAACTGCCACCACTGGCAAGAAAGCTACTGAGACATTGGCACACATTTGTTTTGTATGAGGTTTAGAAACAGGAACACAGTAATCTGTTGGAATGACATTTAGCTGTAACAACATCAGGAATCTTTTCATTTAAAAATATTTTCTAATATATGTCTTTGTTTTTTTGTCTTTTTTAATCATCTCAGATTTTTAGAAATGAACTTGTTATTTTGATGCTTGTCCAAGTTCCTGGAATATTAAATGTGCTGTACAATGATGCTGGCAGACCTTGTCAACAGAGATGTATTTCCATCGAAAAAGAAACATAGAGTACTTGACTGCTTTGTATTTTTGCAGGTTGAAGTCATGCAGTTGTTGAAATAGTATGTCAGTCATTTGATAAAAGACTTTTCTTTGTGATGTTTTGCCTCTGAGACCTGAACGTTTCAGCAGTTATTCATAGCTGAGTGCCCATTTGCTCCCTTTATCCTTTTTCTGTTTCATTTTTTCGTACTCAGGGTTAAACTTTTTATTTTAAGCGCACAGGGCCGTGACTTGATATTACAAATCAACCATTCGGGTTTGCTTCTTTCCTCCCGCCTGCCATTATAGAGCTAACTGTCTAAAGGTGCCGGGTTAAAAATAGCATGAATTTAAAGTTTAACTTTGGGAAATGCCACGGCAGCTTACATAAGTCAAACTCCCCTATCTCCAAAACAGCGAGAGCAAAAGCAGTCTATCTGAAAAATGTTTCTTGTTTCTCTTTGGTTTAGGTCATAAAATCCAAAAGTTTTTTTTCTGCAATGACACATCACTTCCCTCCGTGAGTCAATATGGAAATGGTAGCGTACGCCCATGACCTCACTGCAGCTTTTTCCTGATTGGTCGGCCGATGGTGTCACAGCTAACCCACTTTTGCCCCCCTCTGCTCTCTCTTACGTGAGTTGAGGAAGCTCAGGGTTGAGTGCAGTCAGACCCCAGCAGCACATGGTGAGTCAGGAAAACCCCTGGTCACGTCTGAATGTCACTGCAGCTGTCACAGTTCAGCATTTCTATCTCATTATATGTGCATAAAACCTCTTTTTTTTCCCCCCCATGAAGCAATGAGGAAACCTTTTGGGGTTGCAAAACCTCGACAGGATGCATAAGAAAAACGTAAAAACCATCAACACCGATAACAATAATGTGACCACCCTTCAGCTCCATGTCATGGGAAATAAAGACATTGACTTAATAGAGGGGAAGCAGGATGTTAAGTCTAGCACTGGGATGACCCCAAATGCAATTTTTATTTATATTTTTAAAAATGTGTGAAGTATAGTGAATTATTTTTATTAAATTACTCGGAGATGTCTACGGCGATATTTCCACACTAAGTTGCCCTAGATGAGATTTGAAAACACTGGAGGGAAAAAAATGGCAGTGAGAGCCCCAAGGTAGGGCTAGCATAATTCATATCGTACAGAGGGAGAGGTCCAGGCTCTCTCTCAGGTGAACACATCCAGTGTTTTTCCCCATGAGGACGGTGAAAATATTGCTGGAGCGGCTCGTCATCAAAAAGATGACAGCTTTGTGGGACCGAGTGCACTGTGGCACCTTGGCATATGGACAAGCAAAGGTGATTCTGAAGCTCAGTGGTTCAGCCGCTTTAAACAGCGCCGGACGGTGTGCGGTCGTCTGCTCTGAAATGTAATCACTGTTTTATTTGGAACGTAATGTCTCGGATCTGCTCCAACACTGCAGCATCTTAATAGGATGGCAACAACATTGCTTTTCCTGTTTTTTTTTTAATTTCCCCAAAGACAATATGTATAACTTGATTCCATGAGGAAAGACTCTTTTAAAGCAGACCCATTCCCCTCCGTTATCTGAATGCCCGCAATTTGGTTTACAGGCTGGGAGAAATAAATTGCATGATGCGTTTTACATTTTCTAGTCGATGACTGTTGCAGCGGTGGCAGGAAGCCTGTATTGATCATGCGGGTGTAAAAACACTGGCTTTACCAGTAGAGTGCACACTGTCCTATTTTAAATGGCTGGCAGCCTTTCACAGGCCCTCCTCAGGTTGTAGCCATTACAAAAAGCTTCCACTGTAACGCATTAAAACCAAAAACCACACTACAGCTGCACACTTGTCTGCATTCATCACGTGCTTTCATAATCACTGTGAGAGAGAAGAATTATTTAGCAGGCATCTTTTTAGATATAGCTCAAACAGGTTGCACAAAGATGCAAAGATGTTTTGGAGATTCTTCTGTTGTATTTGTGAAGGAAAACCAACTTGCAGATTTTTTTAAACAAATTGGAAAATTAAAAAAAAAATAATCACAGAGACTTTGATTTAAAAAAAAAAAATAAGATGTTTAATTCCACCCTTGCATATTTAATGATAGCTGTTATGATCATCTTCAATGAAGGAGCAATATTTAAATCATCAGTTTTGCAATCAGAAAAAGAAGATTACAAACTCAAGCACAAGTTAGGAATAAATAACAAAGCTTCTGGGCTTCCAAAAACCGAAGTAAAACCAAGAAAAACCAAGAAAAACCTCACCAGGAGGAAAGAAAGAAAGTCTATTTGAAGAAGAAGGTTTTTTAAAAGGTCGCCATTTCTGCTGGCCTGATTTCCTCGGGCAGCTTCTTCCGTAACTTCAGGGCTTTGACAGAAAACCTTTCGGTTTAAGCTGAGCCTCTGGAGCAAATAAAAGACCCCCCGGCGGGATTGCCAGGTTCAGGTGTTTGTGAAGGTCAGTTGGAGAACATTGATGCAGACTATAAAGAGCCATAAAGACTTCAGAGATCATCAGTATCTGTTCAATGTTGTGCAAGCCGCTAAATGCTATTGCAGCCTTGCAGATTAATTTTTAATAGCTCGAGTCAATCCATGCAGTTCAGATCGAGGCCTGACAAGATTCTTGGCTTCTCGTTCCTCCAGACCCCGAGGAGTCCTTCTTGCTTTCGTTAGCGCCGAGATTTGACTTTTGCTGTGATGCACTTTGTGTTGCTGTCTCCCACTCTTTCCTCGCCCGTCTTCAAGCCAGTGCTTCACACACTCGGCTGGCTTCCACTCAGTGATGAAGTCAGCTTTGAAAGTTTAATGTCTCTTTTTAAAGCTTTCCACAGCTTCGCCCCACATTATTTCTCAGACATTCTAATCCCTCATAAGCAAAGACGGGGCTTCGAGGTCATTAAGCCAACTTTTGTCGGACGTCCTGGGGCCAAGGTACAAACGCTGTCATAACCATCCTTTTTTCTGCTGCTGCTCCCAGATTCCCCACACCCTGTGTGCATTATCACTCACTGAGCTTCTCTAAATCCAAGTTTAAGGCTTGATTACTCAGAATAGCTTTCAATACCCCCATCTTTTATGTGCATTTAATGTGACTTTATTGTAAGTGTTGCTCTTAAGTCGTTTTCGTTTTATTGCCAAGTGCTTTGCTCATCTTCAACGTCTTGCATAGGGCTGTAAAATCAAATGTTGAGTGAGTGATTGAAGACGCTACAATCAAAAACTGAGGTGTGTCCGCGGTAAGAAATCCACTGCTAATTTTGTTTTGTCTTGCTCGAAGAATTACTACAGACATTTAACTTTTTTTTTTTATCTGTTAATGCTGTAATTCAAAAGATTCCTTTGAATCTTTTCATATATTTCTTTCCATCGAGTTTTACTTCTTGCCTCATATATGTCTTGTTCCTTGTATTTTTATTCTTTGCCCTTTGAAGATAAAAGAGTGAAAAAGTTCAGTGGAGTCTAATGGGCAGAGAGATCAGTGCGTCATCAGTGTAGCAACAAAGACAAAAAAGAAAAGAAAAAAAGAAAAGTACTCCCTTGGAGGTTATGTCGAAAAAAGAATCCTGGCTGGATGATTATCCCATACAGTACTGCGAGCAAGATTTTAATGACTTTGCAGTAATGGCTTAATGTATTCCAAAGGTAGTACGCTTTGATGAGGGGGTGGTGGAGGATGGAGGGTCTGGGTCATGTATGTGCATGCCTGAAACATTCGGAGGCTTCGAGTGGAGCGCCCAAATTGGTTGCCAGATCTGATCAGCCTCGGGGAAGACGAGCACAAGCATCTAGATCATCAGCAGCTTGTACTCTCTTCCAAGGGGGTTCGGAGCCTGCGGCGCCACGCAAGAAGGCAGGAGCTGGGAACACGCCTCACTTTTTCTTGTCACACAGCCTGTGACAGAAGCGGAGGAAGTGGCAATGGAGGATGAGGCCAGGGAAAAACGCCCAGCCGTCTCCTCGACTCGCTCCCTACTCGTAAAAGACACTTATCCTGTGATCGCAGAACTTGAGTTACAAGGCAAGACTTTTCTTGTGTGCTGCCGTACAGATAAAAAGCAGCCCTTGAACTGAAGCCATTTGACTATCACAGGTGTGAGATGGGGTAAAGTCAAAAATCCATTCCTCTCCTCTAGTATGATTTGCCAGTTTTTTTGGTTGGATCAGCAGAATCCCCCTGCTGTGCAAAAACAGGATGCAATCAATTTCACCATCCAGAAGTCTTATCTTGTCTCGCAGACGCTTTTCCCCACCCTCAAATTTAGCTACTGCTGCTGGAGGAGGAAAAATATAATAGGAGGGTGAACGCTGATAACCCCCTGGCAAGCTTGGAGGGCATTATTCAAACTCATGCAGGCAAACAGGTACCAGACATTGAGAGAGAGTGAGAGAGAGGCCGGTAGACGGTGAGAGTCTCACACTGCAACGTGGTACCAAATTGACGCCATCGCGCTAAAAAAAAATTTCTGAAGCGAAGCCGAGGGTTTATTAATCCCATGTTTTTTGGACCGGGTTCTCTGTCCCGCCAGACGTCTCATACACTCTTGCGGCGCGCTCGCTTGATCTCGCTGAATCAGATTGCGCCTTATCGGAGGAAACAGACTGTTGCCGAGCTATCGTGAGATGCTGCAGCTGGCTGAGCTCTTGATCCACGTGGCGCTCGATAGGCACATTAGCCATATCATCGCCGCAGCCCCGGTGACACTGCAGCTACTTTGCAGTAAACCTCCCCCACCCCCCACCACCACCACCACCACCACCCGCCCACCCCTTGTTGTTGAGCTCGCTAAATATCTAATTGAAAACCAGATGTCTCTCTCAGCCGCAGCATTAAAAGCGGAATTGATCTGCTGATTTGGTTCCCCTCTGTGATAATCTGAAAATAACAAGCTGCGTCGGAGCACTCCAGAAACAAGCAGCTCTCCATCTTCCCGTCAGAGATTTTTTTTCTTTTCTTCCACCCTCCTAATCTCTCAGCAGAACCAGCACTAACAAGCCAATCGAGAGCTGTTTAAAAACTTTCCACTCATCGGCGCTTTAACGGGAGATGAAAACTGATAAACTCACACTGCGCCTCGTTTTGAGTCATGATGACAACTTTTAGGCATCATGAAACGCGGTGGATGGAGGCAACTCTCGCCCCACAGCAACAAATTATTCAGGCAGATGGGGTAATTTTGTCTTGTGTGCACCTTCAGAATGGACCCTGTGATGAGTCCTGTGTCACTGCCCACCCATTTGCTGATAGCCCACTGGTCACTCACCGACTCTCATTTTTTTCCTCCGCGGGGCCTTTGAAGCCCGAGACTGAAATTAAAGATCTCCAGATATAATCCCCCCCCCCCCCCCCTCTGCAGCCTCTCAGAGGCTGTGGACACGTATCTTGTGCAATTCTTCCAATATTTAATGTACGCCGACCATCTATCCGGGGGAAAAAGACGTTGCTTTTGTTCAGGTTAATGCATAAGGGCGATATTGTGGCAGCCGTTTCTTTCCTTGGCGGAAGAGAATCTTAACATTACCTTAATGAGGCTGTTTCTGTTCATTAAGAATTCATATAGTTGGATAAATTAAAGAGGCACACTTTTAATGCGAGACCGTTGCGCGATAATTGTGATAATCAAACTAAAACGACGGATTAAAGCAGATCTCACGCTCGCAGTGCAGCAAAACCTGAAATGCTGAACACCAAAACTAGTGTTTTTAATAGGTATCTCTGATGACTTTATTGTTTACACTGAGGCTTTTGAGATTATTCAGATATTTTTTCCTGCTCACACTGTTAAAATCATTAAATTGTTCACGGTGGGTGCAAGCATTGTGTCCACACCGTCCATTTGTTGAAAAGTTTAATCGAAACAAACAAGCTTTTATTATTTATACTGTGAAACTTACAATGAAAACTGAATTAGAAATTAGAATTGTCCTCAAGATAATGCATCAGTATTAAAGTATTAAAGCTGCAGGGAAAAGGTGGGGGGGGGGAACTTTAAAGAAAATGTCTCATGATAATAAGGGAAATGTTATCTTTGTTCTGTCAGAAAAAGAAAAAAAACAGAACAAAGACAACTGCTCCTCTCCAAACTCTTTGCTGAAATTTTATTGATGATACACTTTGAGTGTAGCGCTTTTAAGACTATTATAGGATCCTAATATCCAGCAGGTTTTTATATCCATCCGTTATCTTGTGCCTTGTGCAGAACTAGGTCACACTGGCAGCTCAGGGCTAAGCAGCCTCGCCACAAGTTCTTCTGCAAGGCCTTTGCTCTTATTACTTGACTGGCCAATCGACCACAGCCGGCCCCACAATCACCAGCAGTTCACAGGCTTGCAGTAGCTTCCTGTTTAAGTTGCAACCACACCATTTCCGTGTCTATTTGCAGCCCATTTCCCTCCAAATCACTGAAATTGATCCAGCATTACTGGGTTTATCAAAAAACACTTCAGTTGAGATTTTGTCAAGATGGCTCGATGAGACTTCAGGCTTGAAATCCACTCGCACTAGGCAATCTGTATTGTGCCCAACCGTGTTTGAGCCCCCGAAGCCTGGATTATTTGGCTAACATTCATGCATGCACACTAATGTGCTCACCCACCCAAAACAAGTACAGCACGATTAAATGCCACCACGTGCAGTAAATAAATGTGGACAGGTGCGAGGGGTGACAGGTTTGAAAATGGATTTTAAAAAATCCAGTCATGGGCGTGTGTACTGCTGTGTCCTGCCCCTGTATCCACTTAAAAAACTGTAACAGCCCTGCATTGGATTCTCTTTTGATTGTGAAAGCACTGTAAAACGCCTCTGGGTGTGATTTGGTGCTCTTTAGATAAAGGCTTATTGATTGATTGATAAACAGCTGTCAATTTTTTTTTTTTTTTATCCTAATGTAACCTCGCACAGCCCGCATTTAGACGTGATGATGGACCTAGCGCAGGCAACCGCACTGAAGAACGCTTTTGGACTTAATGTTAAACAAACACCACATGAACATCATAGTTTTTTTTATCCTAGATCTTATTGCATGGATGTGAAGGAGGCATGGTGGTGAGCAGACAGATGCTTTTTTTTTTCTTTTTTTTTCTTAGTGAAGCGATTATCCCATTTTTAAAACTAAATGTTGTCTCACTTTGAAAATAGTAGCTTATCCCTGATCATTAACACCTATAGGCTGCTGCAGAGACATAATTCATGAAGAATAAATAGATGTTTGCAGAAAACACGTGTCCCTGCAATCACTTCAGTGATGAATTGCTTTGTAGGGAGTAACAAAACTGTCCACCACATGTAATAGAGAGCATTTTAATGATCAATGTTATTCCCTACAAACCTGACTGAAGGCCTTTGATGTACAGCTGAGACATCTTGAGGCTTTCAGTAAATCTATAGCCATGTCTGCCGATGATCAAATGTTTTTGGTTTGCACGTCTATCTACATGTTTATGTTTTTGCTATCGTTCACGCTGCCAAAAGTGCAGGAGGAAACAAACCATTTGCCATCAGTCTCTGTTTTGTTTGCAAAGAACTCGTTGGGGGTTGACGCGTTCTTGAATTTTATCAAGGGTCTGGTTTGAAGGATGAGCTCGTAAAGTGACACAGTGAATGACAGTGTAATTGCCTGAATAAGTAATTTGGTTAAGGTAATGTTCTGTCATCAAGCCTCCCAACTGGTGTATTGAGACTTTGATAGTCCTGCAACAGCTGTTTCACCTTGTGGGTGTCCTCAGAGTCTGACGAAGATTCTCCTTACTTTTTCTTTATTTTGTTAAAGTTGCTGATGTTGTCTTCGTTTCAACAACGTTATGGGACTTTTTAACTTTGACTTTAACTTTTAGACACGGCGAGTAAAGGTTTAGCCAGCACACATAAAAGGTTTAAGGCTGCAGATGTGCAAAGGTTGCGAAGCAGGTGTTTTCCATTTTATTCAGTTCCTCTATAGAAAATCCATGTTGTTTTGAAGCAGGAAGGATGTCAATTACATAAACCATGTTCTCAGAAATTACAAGCCGGTAGCATTTTTCCCCCAATTTGGTACACACGTGTGCTGGACCACAGCTTTGAGAGCAGTGTCGAATTTATTCTCAGCTTCGCGACCAAATTGACGGAAACGTATACTTCCCGCATTCTATGCTAGCCGTGATAGCGCCGCTGGGTTTTGAATGACAATTTCCAAACTGGTCAGTTCCTCATTATGAAAATGATCATAATCATAACGGTGATTATTTTACATATTTACTCTTGGAATTGATTTGGTTGGATAATGTGTGCCACTGATGAGGGAATGAGCGATGGCTAGTAGTCATCATACAGAGTGATTTGCTGATAGCGCCTTCAGACTGCTAATTTATTTTCCGACTGCGTGGCTGCTTCTCTCTAACGTGCACATTCTAACCAGGCTCCCGCTCAGAGTGGAGACAGCCTCACCCGCCTTAAAGGAGGCTGAAGAGGCTTGAAAATGAGCCCATTGATAGATAATTAAATCCATGTAACTTAGCAAGTGCTGCCATGCATGTGATCCATCTTATTATCGTCGCAGCGGAGATTCCATCCTGCTGCAGTCGCAGAAAGTGCCTCTGTGCCGAGAGGTTTCAGTTGAATCCGCAGTTTACGAAGATAACTTCAGCGCTGTTTCAAAGCTCAGAGTCACAAGAATCAAATTTGAGAGGACGGTAGTACGAGTTGAGTTTTGGAATAATAGATAATAAGTCGTAAAAATCGTTGGACTGTGAACTCATAGAGGAACTGTCAGAAGACTGCGGTGGCTGACAGGCGTCGTCAAAGTTTCGCAGGAAAAAGCAATCAAGGTTTAAATTGCAATGTCACATAATTTAGGAACTGAAACAATAGACTTGATTTCTTTCAAAGTTTGTATTTAATTGTGTGTATGTGTTCATATTCAGCTGCGAGTGGATATATGAAACATTTCTGTTGTAGTTAGTGTTGTTAGTGTGTTGATCCTTTACTATCCAGCCATCACCTGGGCTTGTCTCTGTGGCAGTGTGTTTTTGAGTGCTTATAATAATTTATAACTTATAATATGTTATGTATTTTGTTCATTCTGCAGATTATGTTAACATATAAATTACCTGGGCTTTTTTTTTTTTTTTTGCAAAGTGAAAACTGGGTTCTGGACTATCTACTTGCTGCCCTAGTTTATTGCCCTATTGGACAGTGCCTCTCAAGCCATGCCAGCCCTGGGAAAGATAAACGTCTGCGCTGTGTACCTGCTAGAGGTCACAAATCACGCATTACAGACTCACACAAAAAGTGGTTGACGCAGTTTCACTGCCCAGTCCCTGATGTCGAGAGAGACAGACGAAAGCTTGAAACTCTCACCACCAGTCTTCAGGGTTCAGCTTCACCCTGGGTCACTCTGGAATAATGAACGGCAGGAGGTAGCCGGTTGAGGTCAAGCAAGGCCGCAATAGCCATCCTGAATGCCAATGACCCTCATTCGTCAAATGACTGTAGGTGCTAGCACCGATTCAGTTGTGCAGAACTGTATGGGCATCCTCTTCATGCCTATAAATAGTCATGGTAGAGCCTTGCCTCAAAACTTCAACACTTGAAGGTAAGTTAAATGGCAAAAGAAATTTTTCTGTGAAGCCAAAACATGAAAAAAACTAAAATTGGGCTGCTTGCCAGCTAAAAAAGGAAGCCTGGGAGAGTACGTCCAGAGGGAAATCACTACAGCAGTGTTGGTGTGGATAATATATCCCCAACTGATCTTTAAAAATATATAATCAATATGTCTGTGATAAATAAGCTTTGCAGCCTGGCTTACACAGGATATACATCACAGAACAGAACATTGTATTGGAACTGGGGAAAAGTGGTCAGACTTCCTGAAAGAAGCAGCACCCAGAAGGAGTAAGAGGAGTGAAGGAAGTCACCGTCTGTGCAATCGCTTCCAATCGTCCCGGAATCGAGTTGTGGTGGCAGGTTTATCAGCACATTCCGGGCTTTCCTCCAACCAGAGATGCTCCAGCTCCCCCTGGGGAACCCTGGGGCGCTCCCGGGTCAGGTGGGATATACAATCCTTGCAGCAAGTCCTTGGCCTTCACCAGCACCTTCGCCTTTAAGGAGGGGCAACCCGGAGGCAACCTAATCAGACAGCCGGACCACATCCTCCGGCTCCTTTCGATTCGCCAAGGAGCAGCGGCTCTTCTCCAAAGTCCCTCTAGACGTCTGAGCTCCTCGTCCTTCCACCTCCAAGGCAGACGCAAATATCAATGTTTTTTTCCTCATGAAACCGAGATCGATAGCAACTTTCAAATGAACGTCTCGTCTTAGAGGCGAAACTTTTAACTTCTAAATGTCTCTTCTTCTCTTGTCTGAACGTCTCACTTTTAATGTCTCTCTTGTCGCACAAAAACAGAAACGCTCAATGTTTAGCGCGCGCTTGGAGACTTGTATAATATCTGAAGGCAGCCTGGTTAATCTTTAAAGTAAATTAATAAAGAAAACACTCATTCATCACATGTAACACATACACACACACACACACATACACACACACACACAAACAAAATAACATCAAAGCTTGTTCCAGCAGCACAACTTTAAAAGCAATATAGCCTGGGACTGCTAGGGGTAAATTGTAATGTAAAATATATTTTAGATGCCACATCTAATCTGTCCAACTATAAATCCCAGAACTTGTGTTTTGTCTCTCTAAACAGCCACTGCACTTCTGTGATTTAATATTTCTCCTCTTTCTTCTCCTCCTGCGCTGCGGCACAGGTCCCTGCTGATTCCCAGCATGCTCGGCTGCACGAGGTGAGGCCAGCCGTGAGATTCGGTCATAGCCTACGCTTCTGTCCAAATATCCATTGGTGCATGGAAATGAGCCTGTACCCACTATTCCAGTGCATGAGGAACACCGCAGTGGCCTGTTGGGGTGCGGCACAAAGAATCTGAATCCTATCAGAGGAACACTCAAGTTCTATGACAAGTCAACACACGTTGGGGTGACGAGTGATGCCAAGAACTGGCTGACTCTGAAGTGTCACGGGCAGCGATTGAAAATGACATATTGAAGTGGAGTGTGTGTGTGTGTGTGTGTGTGTGTATGTGTGTGTGTGTGTGCATGTGTGAATATCACCCGAGCTAAAAAGCGCTCTTTAATTAGCCGCGATGGCAGTTTATCCATTGCATTCGTCTGTTGAATTAATTATGAATTCATTATGAAGCAGCACAACAAGTCTGCGCATAACCGTATGTCAAAAAAATGTCTCGTATTTTATTCCCACAGACACTTTGTTGCTCCAGCTAAAACAAACAATTAGAAATTCTAATTAGACATTGGCTTATTAATGATAGGTATCCTTTGCCCGCATGAGGGTGCGTCTCCTGCAGGTTTTTATAGCATTTTCTGATGTTGTTCTGCTCTGACTCTCAATCATTCCAGGCAAGACAAAGGATGTGATGCAGCTTCTCCAAGAGTGTTTGGGCTGTGAAGAAGCTGGATGCCTTTAGGGCGAAGAATGGGTTTCTGAGTGCCTGAACACGTGTAGCACTTCCCCTATGACAAGCCCAGATAAGGGGCCGGCTGACAGGTGTGCCTGTGTGTGTGTGTGTGTGTGTGTGTGTGTGTGTGTGTGTGTGTGTGTGAAAGCTGAGTGGCGAGGAGGCAGGAGAAAACAGCCCTGCTGAAAAACAATCCCAATATTATTTTTAGTGGACTGGACACATCAGAGACTCTGGCAGTGTTGAGCGCTGCATCCTTAGCTGGAAATGAGATTTTTTTTTTTTTTCTTTCTTTTTGAATCCTGCTGGGTTCTTGTGATTGCTGCTTCCTGTCGGGTGGTCATGCTGATGACTGCGGGAAGGCACTAATCCATAGAAGTGTGTAGATTCCAGCGTCCCGTAATGTTTCAAATATGTATAGGAAGTATTTTCCGTGTCCATCTGGGAAAAACAACACTTGAGGGTTTTAAAAAGGGATTGGATAAACCAGGCCAATTGTATTTCTCCCCTTCCAAGGGAGCCGGGTCATATTCTGCAGTGGTGGAGGTGGTGGCACTTGACACTGTACCTTGCATGCCACTTCACCGTGTCATGCACTGCTGCAGTGTTAAACTCATCTCCTGCTAAGGTCAGTCAGCAGGAGAGAAAAGCCTCCCGTGCGAGTCTTTGCTCTTTCACCACTGAGGAAATGTCGTTGCAGCTCTCAATGCTCTCAACGTAGCAGAATGTCTGTTTGATGTGCACATGTGTAAAGCATTCAGTGAAAATCAGATAAAAAAAAAATACAAAGCGCTCTGCGAGTCCGTAGGTAAGTCTTGTTTGAAAAACCAAAAAGCTGTCGATTTTTGAGACTCTCTTAACTGTATTTCAGTTAAGGAAGTCCGATAAAATCTAAGCCAGAATCAGAGTCCAAAATAATATAGAGTGATTCTTTTCTGACAGCTTTAAAATAGCAGAAATGTCCTTGGTTAGTGCACCGGTTAGTTCACTGTTTTCACCACGTGCGAGTTCTCAGCACACCACCAGATATTCAAAGAGCCGGGACGCTGTCAGCGCCACCTGTGGACGTCTGAAAGGTTACACAACCTGCCCTGACAGTGTCAGCAAATCTGGCAGAATCACCAGAAGATATTTTATTGATTTGTTCTTAACCTTCTCTCTTGCTAAGTCTTGGCCAGATATCTCCAAACATCTCCTACATTTGTTCTCGGAATGACCCCAACTCTCTTAGCCGCATTAACGAGTCAATCAACGTAATGCGCTGCGGCAGCTTTTTTTTTTTTTTGCCACAATACTTCATTCTTTTACTAGCACAGGGCGCTAATGCTACTTGCTCAGCGCTCGTGTTGCTGCAGACAGGGGTCAGCTGTGTCCCTGCAAACTGGACCGTGTGCCAGCGCGGAACACTGACGGCTCTTGTTCGCTCATTTGTCAGCCACCTACTTTACTTGTCTCCTGTAATGGGCTGGTAAAGGAATGCGACTCCGGCTACATTATTGGAGATTGATTTCCTCCTTCTGTTTGAAACGCACGAGCATTTTCACAAAATGTCCCATTTTCTCAGTTCGCTCACACAGTTTACGGCGCACGCATTCGCGGAGTCATCTCTCTTTGTCTCTCGCACATTAGCGTCCACAAATAAAAGGCTGTGGCCATTACTCACTTTTTGAAATATGTGTGACTCTTTTTTTTTCTTTTTGGTTTGTTTTTACACTGAAACATTTGTGAACTCCAGATGAACTATTGCATTCTTGGCAGAGAAAAACACCCGTGATTTTTCTCCCAGTAATAAGGTCTTTTGTTATGATTAGGTGATATTTTCGCCTTTATTACAAAATCTGTTTCTATTCTTTTGACAAAGGACGCACTGTTGCAGAATTTATTCTCATTACTGAGCGCCTCTTTGGATATCTGCCCTACAAAATACATGATTTGTTTTTGCCGCATGCATCAGTTACCGTGACACTCACCATGCTGTCGTTCTTGTGAAATACTGTAAAACAGCAATTAGAGTAACTGATGGACACTGATTTGGAGGATGGTTTACTTCTTCAGAAATATTTCTCGGTTATGGAGTACATAATGATTCCACCACATTTTTAAAAGATTTTAGAATACATTTTCGTTATATTTAGTTGACTGAATCAGCTTCTGTTTCTGTATGCATATGTGTGTGTGTGTGTGTGTGTGTGTGTGTGTGTGTGTGTGTGTGTGTGTGTGTGTGTGTTGTGAATTACTTTATGTCAAAATATCCTGAAGTCTGAAGCGTTGGATGAGAAAAGACACAGTTGTCCGTCAATAAAGGCAACGTTGCCTTAAAAAATGTCATTTTGTACATTCAGCCCCTCCACACACACAAAAAAGAAAACTCATTAGCAAACACCTAAAGCCCTGTTAAAGGTCAGGTTTAATTTAATTTATTTCACTCTATTACTGAATTATTTACACTATTAGGGACAATTCAGCCGATTTAATTAAGCAACAAAAAGTGTGTGACCTACGGAGCACATTTCAAAGGACAGATGGTCCAGAGTCCACCGTCCAGATGTTGGGCTTCACCTATTTGCTCCTGCCAAAGTCTCACATCTTTGAGTTATAATTACCTGTCTATCAGACAATACACCTCAATGAATTAATGAACTAGTAGTCAGGATTGTACTTTTGTTTTCTCTAATTTGTCCAGCGCAAAGGCAACAAAGGTGAGAGGAGCGCAGATGTCCAGTGGCCGGATGTCTTTGCCAAAAAAAAAACCCCAGTGTAAACCAGCTGAAAAAAATAATCTTTGGGCAGAGTCCTTGTGTGGTTTGTGAAAAATGGACAACTGAATCATCTGCAAGCAACGGAGTAAACTAACAGCCTGAGTATCTCTTCTTTTGCAAGGCTTATTGCCTCCAGACTTTTACGACTGGATGGTGCATAATAGGGGGCGACATGACGCTGCAGTGGTTAGCTCTGCCACCTCGAAGCAACAAGGTCGGACTGCAGGCCCGGGGTCCTTTCGACGTGCTGTTTACATGCTCTCCCAAGGTGTGAGTCCAAATGTGTGGACGGCTGTTTGTCTCTCACTGTGACCCCGCGATACACCGGTGACTTGTCCAGGGTGTTACCCCGGCGGCTGGGGCTCGACTCCAGCACCTCAGTGCAGCAGAAGCAGTGTTACAAAATGGACTGACGGAGGTGCGTATTACAGCGCAGAGGAAGAGAATAAAACCGGGCTCCATGTTGGCCTGATGGATGAAAATCGATGCAGCAGTGGAGAGATTTCTCGAAAAACATCCCGCTGTGAGCGTAATTAGAATTATGAATATCTTGCAATGTGTTGGTTATGCAGGACATACACTTAACATCTTAAGTTATAGTATAATTACAGTTATTCACATGGGTATATTAAAGCTGTTCACACCTTTTAAAGGCAGCGGCGCCTACTGACTCCAGCAGAGGAGGTGAGCAGAACAGATCCGAGGCACATCTGTTCTGCCTCGACCGAGGTGGAATTGGCAGCGTGTGAGCCAGATGTCAATATTTTCCAACACAAAGCCAAGTGCAATGACAACTTTCCGAACCATAAGCCCCCTCACCGAAGCCAGAATTATGACTTATGGCGGTCTCTCTTGTCTCTTTGTCAAACAGGGACGACTACTCTTAAAATTTTCGGCCTTCGGTCCAGCAGTGTCACACAGGGTCACGCACAATAACTGAAAATGGCCTCGTTAATAATAACAATTAATATTAGCAGGGAAACACTCTTTCATAACACAAACGCACGCACACAATTTAAATCAAAGTCCATGCTGCCAGACCTCGGGAGCCACATGGCTCTGAAGGGACATTATGGGTTGTGAAAAGCCTTTTCCATGCCAAAATCTAACACAACCATTTCACTATTTAGTTTTCCAGATCTTGCTCAAATATGATCTAATATTGCTCCTTCTTGGGTGCCGATTTTTCAACCCGCACTGCGATCTGGCGTGAGGTCCACTTGCGCCCTGTGCTCACATTCAAATTTGATAAATGTCAATCTGTGCACAGGCACGCACGCTCTCCGGCGTACGTTCCTTCCACAAATGGCGGCCTGGAGTAATTTCTGCTCCCGTCAGCCAAAGATGCAGCTTCTGTTCTGACGATTGGATGTCTTGGGGAAAGAAGGGCAGCTCAATGTGAAAGACGAGGGGCTGATTAAAACCACTTTCTTTCCTCAGAAGGGGATCAGACCTGCTGCTGTGGCAAACATGGCACATCAGTTGGCTTGCTACAGCTATTCTGTTGGACATTATTCCTGATTCGGCTCTGGAAACTTCTGTACGTGCAAAGCAAACTTCTCCCCGGGTCGTCGTCAACTGCTGAGAACATTACAGTGATACATGATAGAGCATGGGCTGCCTCATACAAATGCATGAAGGCCTAGCTGTGGGGGATAGCCTGTTAGAAGACACTGTTGCTGTCCACACTGCTGTCATTACTGTTAAATGGTCAGTAATTATTTCGGGGCAATATAATTGCCGCGCCTCGAACGTTGAGGGGAAGAAGTAATCAGCTGCCTGGCAGGACTGTTTGTTGTTTCCAGATGTTGAGTGCCGCACCAAGAGCGGCAGCCTGCTCCCTATTCGAGCATCAAGGCGTCTGCATGCTACGCGATCTGCAATTTAAAAATCGAAGGCCAGATTTTGCACCAAACAAGCATGCAGAGAAAGCGTCTGTGTGTCATGGGTTTCTTTAGAGCATTTCACTTTTTTTGCAATATATTTTTTTCTCTCCTTTCAGCCTCTCAGTTTTGATTTATTCTGGGTTTTTTTTTTGGATGAAACGAGCTGTCGGCTCTCCGGGGAGGAAAAACTTGGGTCGAGCCCAGTGCAGATTTCATGCAACTCTGGACGAATGAAAACCTGGACAGTGCTTTCCCTCATCAGCGCGCTGCCAAAGTTTACTAAATTCTTCTTTCGTCCTCAAAAGTGCAAGACTACGGCAACGTGTGTTTGGTGAGTCATGTGATAAATGTCATTATGGGATTATCAATCAGCGTTTCCAGGTGACGACTGTTTACAAGTGGAGGAAACCGCATTAGCTTCTTTTAAAGAGGACCTTAAGGGAGACGGGCAGCTCAAACAAAGCAGCTGCTGCCTAATGGACAGGGCAGGTATATAAAGTCAGAGTCCCAGCATTTCTAACCATTAGCGATAAAAGCCATGCAGACAGCAAAGGAAACTAATAGCCTGCTAGCCTGTGATGAACCTGAAATTAAATGCTAGCATGTGTCTTTGTTACATAGCAACCACTGTGCACCATGTGGAGGCAGCCAACTCAATCCTGTTTTATATGCTGCTGCATTTGCGGAAGAAAATAGTTGCATAATCTATAGGAGGTCCAAATGAGTGTTTTCATTGCTTTTAAAATTCAACCAATACTCATCTCATTAGCAAGATGTTTTTTAGACTCTGCTGGTAATTCCTCACTGCGTGATACCCAATTGGCCTATTAACTAGTAGAAGAAATATCAACTTAACTGCTTGCTTTACACAGGTTCTCCCTGTGGTTTAGCTTGTTTCTCCATTTTTTTTTATGGATCTCGATGTATTCATTATGCAGAAGAGTCCCTGGATCTCCACAGTGCCAGAGCCTTGAGCTTTGGCACAGACAATCAAATCTCTTCAGCCCTCATCTGTGAATGAATCAATCACAGCCTTGGTCGCTCCATGAAGTGGCCATCAGAGTCAAATATAGCAAAGCCGCGATGCAAACAGTGGATATTATGCGTGATTGCAGCAATTATTAGGGGAAACACAGAACTTTGCTTTGAAAACTTGTATCGTAAATGCGCCATACAGTCACGGGAATATTCGAAGAAGGGGAGGAGCTTGTGCTTCTTTCTTTACTTTATTTGACAAACCAAAAAATAAAACCCCATCTCTTTTCACATGCAAAAGCGCTGCACTGACCTTTAAAAGATAATAGAACAAAGCCATAAATCTCCAAATGTTTATGATAAGCGTTAATTTGTAGTGCACATAGGTCTCTTTACCCAAGAAATGCATTTTCTTTTGCGTGAGCAGGCAGACAATCAATCTGTAATACATTCTGGCTGCAGAGTGCATCTATCGACATCACAGTTTTTTTTTTGTTTTTTTTAAACCATTACTACGAAACAAGTGCGCTGCATTTCAAGCGGCAACCCTCTTGTCTCTCTTTGCCGCTTTGTATGTGACAAAACAACATGTCAAGTCTGGAGCTTATCTGCGTGCTCCCAGAATACCCAAGTCTGGCTTTGCGCCGTTTAAAGGGATTGCTCTCATGTTTGTTCGCTGCACATCCTTCATTCAGAAACAGAGAGGAGATAGTGGGAGTTTTTTTTGCCACCGCGCAGCTTTGATTCAAGTCGCCGGCGTCTCCCATCAGCCATTTGCCAAGTTGTGTTTTTGTCACACGGGGGCCGGTTCCTCGTGTTGTTTGAGTGGATATCTCCACCGCGCTCAGAGTGCGAGAGAGATGCGTGCTTGCCAAGCCGCAGACCAATCCAGTTCGAGACGTTGAGCGCGCTCCCCGCCGCCTGTTGTAATTATCAGAAGAAGTGGCGTCCACAAGAGGGAAGTGTTATCACATCCATCCCCCACGTTCCACTGGCTCGCCTCTGGAGATAAGGGTTAAGCAGTGAGCAGGCAGCGGCTGCTGGCTATCGTCAAAACAGGCAAATTAAGTCAAATAAAGATTTCAGCTGTCATCGCCCAGGCTTGTCTTAATTGGTGAGATTTGGGTTTGGGCCTTTGCAACAGCGGGAGCTACCAGTGGGATTCCTCATAAGATGGGGAGCAATAAATACTGTCTCAGATGCTCTTTGTATTAACTTTGCACTAACAATTTAATAAAAAAGTGTCATTACAGTGAACACTCGACCTCGTCACACCAACTGACAGTAAACTAAACTAAACTAGGCTAAAAAAAAAAGCAAGATGGGTCGCATCCTTTACCAGCTAGCATGGGAAAATACACATTTTGTAGGAATGTACTGTAGATTTTGGCTTAAAGTAAAAGACACATTCCATCCAGTGAAATACGAAACCATTTGTTGTGTTGCTTTCAAACACCTTTGCATCAGTACCTGATCTACGCCGCAACTGGCGCAATATTATGACTTAGCGCACGTAACGCTCAACGTCATCCCATGTGGCAGGTAGAAAATGTGATGTTTTCGCATGACTGATGTTGATGTGGTCAATTTCATCAAAACAAGACCCCCGAAAGCGCTGCTATTCTCTGCACTTTGTGAGGAGATGGGAGCATGACAGAGAGAAAGTTTGAGAACCACTGCCCTAATCCCATGCAAGTCTGTGGGGTCAAAAGTCAACTTTGTCCTAGAGACATGGGGCCACTTGCAGGTTCATCGGGATCCCTCAAGACACAGCCACGTCAAATTTGGGGCTTCTAGCCAGAGAAAGTTTGAGAACCACTGATGTAAAGCCTCAGCTTTGAGTTTAAAATAGTGAGACTTTCTGACAGACCAGTCGGAAAGGTTGTATAAGGTTTGTTTGGAATTTGCATTATTTTACATAAATTTACCATGTATTTGTATGCCCTGTAGTTGTTTATTGTTAGAGAGTAGGAATGGTAAAAAAAAAAAAGCTGTGGTGCCAATTGAAGAACATGCAGATCTTAAAGACAGGAAGAATGTATTTTAAACAGATTTGATCTTTAGGCCGATTTTAGTACGTCTGTGTGGTCTAAACTGACCAGAATAAAAGGAAATCAATTTATTGAGGCCTCCAAAATATCAGCATGGGCTGCGATTCTCTCTCTGACACCAGACCTCTCCCCACATCCATTCTCATCCTGCCTCTCAGACCCATCGATCCCCCTGAAAATAGCGTTCATATCTTCCACCGGCTGAATCAAGTGAGCCTCAGAATTTACAACAGAAAAAAGTCCTTATAGGGTCCATATCGTACACATTTTCATATATTAATTTTTTTCGGTATGGGCTCCAGTCAAAGCCCAGATGCTATGGCTGTGTGATTTTTCTCACTGACAGGCCACAGACGCATCACGGTGTTATTATTGAGTGCGTTCTGCATATAGTGTGACCTTTAAATTCATGCGTGTACACATACTGTGAGCAGCAGCTGTTGTACCTGAAAGACTGAGCTAGCTCGCTGTCGTCTTACATTTGCTTTTGAACTATCTTGGCATGTGTTTTGCACAAAACTTTAAATAGACAAACAAATAAATAAGAGGTTTACAATGTTGTCACAACAGCGATTCCTTTTCTGACACTACTTATCCACCCCCCACAAACCATCTCCTTATTTCTTTATTTATTCATTGGTGAAAAGGATATTTAAGAAGAAAAACTTCAGGATGAGTTACTAATCAGGAAAGAAAGTGTTATACTTACAGAGAAATTTATTTTTCTCATGTTTAACAAATTTGTTCGGGGCTGACTTCAAACTTTTTAAGAAAGTATTGGCAGATGAAAAATGTGTAGAGTAGTATAGCGAATAATAATATTTCAAAAAAAGAAAAAAGAAAAAAGAAAAAAAGATATATTCCTTACGTTCTCGTCTACAAATAATCGTCTTTCACATTATACTAATGGAAAATGTGTTTATCTTCCGCCTTCTGCGCCAGATGACTCATGGTCCAAGGCTCCACCTACTCGCGCCCCCCCCCCAGGACCTGTGAGTTAAGTTTCAGTCACTTCCTGTTGGGGAGGGGGGAGCTGGTGCACCGGTGTACTTCCTATTTCACCCTCCTCCTCCTCCTTCTTCCGAGGGATGCGTCCGCTTTTTTCCCCGAGCACTCCCTGGGCTCCTCCCCCTTTGCGCGTGACGTCACTGATCCCGCTCTCGCTCTCTCTCTCTCTCTCTCTCTCTCTCTCTCTCTCTCTCTCTCTCTCTCTCTCTCTCTCTCTCTCTCGCGGAGCTCCAGCCAGCCTCAGTCTGAAACCCTCTATCGGCGGCTGTGGATCGGCGGGACGGTGCCGTGTCCGTTTGTCCAAACGAAGCAGGGGGAAGAAGCAAGCGCTTGAGCGAGCGTGTGCGTGCGCGTGCGTGTGTACCTCTCGGAAGAGGAGAAGGAGGGTGGTCGCGTCCCATCCCTCCAACCACACTTCCCAACAACTTCGGAAGGGGGTCGCTGGGAGAAGGCGGCGACACAGGAGGGAGAGAGAGAGAAAAGAGAGAGAAGAGAGAAGGCTCGCTCGCCCGCTCACGAGGAGCTGGAAGTAAAGCAGGCAGATTATCCGATAGGTGCCGAGTCACTTCCAGCGGCGGCAGGGGAGGAAGAAGGAGGAGAAGGAGAGGCGTGAAGGCCACCCTTTCCCCCGGCAAGGAAACTCTCCCAAGTGTTGGAAAGTTCCCAGCGGCAGCAGCAGCAGCAGCAGCGGCATCGATCGTGGACCTCCCGCCCACTTTTACCCAGAGAAGTCCCTGCAGCCGCTGCGGTGGATGGAGCAACAAAGACGGCTGGGTGGTTGAAACTCAACAGCAGCTGCTTCGATATACAAGCAACCGGCTCCTTTGCACCTCAGTGCGCCTTAGTTGAAGCGAAGAAGAAGAAGGAGAAGAAGAAGAAGAAGAAGAAGCTGCCGCGGCCGACGGGCGTTTTGTGTTGCAGCGGCGAGCGGATCTCATTTGTTTTCTTCCCGGGGAGACTCGCAGCAAGCACATAAAAACTCTGCACGCATTTTTTTTGTGTGTGTGTGTGGATGCTTTGCTGCTGCAGCGGAGGAGGACTAGCAGCAGCAGGAGCAGCACCAGCAGCGCCCTGTCTCCACTTTTCGCTAAAGTCCCCCAACTAGCCGAGCTAGAACAAGGGAGGAGGACTCAACCGGGGACCCCTCACCTCCCACCACCTCTCTAGCCGAGGAGGATTTGCAGAAGTTACATGCTTGGTGTTGTTGGCCGTCGCTGCCTGTGAGTCCTCTTTCATCCCACTCCCAGGTTATCGACCCCCCCCCCCCCCACCGCAGATTCCGGATAGCAGGAGCAGCCATGGGGATGTTTGCGGGGATATGGATACTGCTGGCCGCGCTGCATGTCCAAGGTAAGACCCCCCCCCCCCCAAACCCTTCCTATGCGATCACGCACACTTTGGAGGTGTTTGTTTTGCACCGGGGCGGACTCGAATGCGTGCAAAATGTGTGCAAATTGACGTCTGATTCAAATTTGTAAAATAAATCTTGCATTTGCAGCAGTTGCATCCGAACCTCAACACAAACGGCTGCACAACACTCACTGGGCTGCACACATACACACAGACTATCTGACTGACTTTACCCCTGCAGCAGGTAGATGGCGATATAGACGCGAATCGTGTGCAGGGCCCTGCATCATGTTCCCCAAGTTTTTTTTCTCCCCCCCCCCCTCACGCCTCTCCTCTTCCCAATATCTCATTTTAATTGCAACTCGGGGGCCAAAGAGTGTTACTGCATGATAATTGAAAAACCTGTGGCCAGTTTATTTTCAGCCATTGTTTGCGGGCAGAGCCTGAACATTGTCAGGGATTAAATTTCTAAGAAGTCATTGTGTCCAAATCCTTCATTTTTTTTTTTTTTTTTTTTTTTACCCCTCCCTTCTTTTTAATCTGCGATTGGAAATCCAAATGGCCTCTGCCTGTCGTAGGCTCTGCGGTAGAATGACTCAGGATGTGGTGACATTTGTCTTTTAGCTTCGCTCTGAAACCCCCCCCCCCAAAAAAAAAAAGAAAAAATGCCCTGGCACATAAGGCTAATACACACATGAAGGGAGAGGGAAAGTGTGTGTGTGTGTGTGTGTGTGTGTGTGTGTGTGCGATGCCAGATGAGGTGTGAAGTGAAGGACGTGTGGTAGATAAATGGGGTGATAATTAGACATGATCGTGTTGACGTTAGGCTTTGCGGGCTGGGCCCAGTTTAGCATGCTTAACAAACGCATGTAAATGCATTTGATTGGGGGGGGGGGGGGGGGGGGGGGGTATTCTGGTTACGACACACTGATAGCGAAAAACAAAGGCCAACAACAAATAATCCATGCCCCAGAGGGGGGCTTTTTAGGGCTTAGCCGAAAGTTTGCTGGTTTGTTTACACCGTGGCTGAGTAAATTCGGTCTGGTGCCCTTATTTTAAGACGGGATTGCAGCGGGTCAGCTGCGGTCAAGAGACGTCGCGTCACTTTTCTGGAGCTGATGTCATCCCCATTTTCTTTGACGGATGTGTTTACCTGGGATGCAATGTTTTTCTTTTGGCGAAGCCTGCCTACGTGATCCTTATCTGGCCTGATCATTTGAAAAAAGACCCTCTCTGCGTAAACACTCAGTGGCATCTGGCCCCGTCTGTCTCCGTCCGCGCTGGATGCCTGGGAGCGGCCGAGACGCTGACCTTCTTCGCCGGGAGGCTTCTTACGGCATCACATGTTTCCGCACTGATTGAAGACTTTGATCAAAAAGCCCCCTGTCTGATTTACATTGAGATGATCCCTTTGCTTGTGGAGAAGATCAGGATTAACCGGTTCCCTTGGGATTCTCGCTGGAAATCTTTTGAAGCTGTTCAATCAAGGGGAGTGGAAAATGTCTCAAAAATTGCCCCTAATGCGTCCTGGAAACGTCTCGTCGGGGAGAAAGTGGGAGGCACGTTTGAGGTCTTAGTCCGAGACGTCATATGAATGTGCTTTGTTCCCAGTCAGTCAGTTTTAGGGCCGTTATTTAAGTCAAAGTGAGTGACTCATTCATGCCTTTGGACACCATCACGAGGAAATGGGCGTGGAAACGCTTTTACATCAGCTGTTGTTTGGTCTCGGGCCTTTTGACATGCAAAAACAAGAATTCTGGTCTTTCACCCCGAGGTCAAAGGCCGTTGCCATAAATGCCCAGCGTCTTTTGATGGCCTAATTGATATACAACGCGTTCCAGACCCTTCCCTCATTAAGCGAGCACAAACAAGTGTGGGAATGGTCCTAACACATGCAGCCAGTCGCAAACCCCCTGTCGCAGATATCCATTAAGGACGGGCCATTTGTGCTTGTCGTTATAATGGCGGCTTGTACAGAATACCCCAGCGTGCCAAATTCATAATCAAAAAATATTCTGAGCGGCTCGCCAAGCACAGTCGGAAAAAGAACATTGAGAAGAACGGATGTGTGAATAATGGTGGCAGCTCGTGCCCCTGCTTTCTTATATTAGCGTCCGGCCCCTCCAGTGTTTCCGCACTAATATTTAATTGGGTGTGAATTGAGTTAGCGACCAGGTGGTTGTTTATGGCTCGGCTCCATGCTACCGTCCCGGTGCCATATGAGCCCATGCAGATATCACTCTCGGCGGTGGGATAAGGAGATTTTCCAGTTCTAATTCCTCATCTTAGTTGGATTAAACGTTGGGGAGATGAATGGCGAGCGGTGGGCAAGCGTCAACCGTGAACTCGCGCTGTTATTCGGCGATGGAAAATTTGCGTGGCTGTGAATCATAATCTTTGTAATGACTCTGGCAACGTGTAGGCTAAGATCATTGTGCCGGGGACGGCCGTTGTTCTGCTCTGACAGCCGTTCCGCGCAAAAAAAAAAAAAAAATCTTCCAGCGGTTATTAATATCCGGGAAGCCTCCTTGCTAGCATTCCCAGCGGCGGCGGCGCTTGTTTCGCCTCCGCGGAGTTGCAAAGTGGAGGTAATATCTCCTGTTTTCGTTTTGATAGACAGCTTTATTGTTTTGACTTGTCAGGGTTAATTGTGTGGCAAAGTGCCAGATATTCAGACGCACACAGCAGTTTGTGTGCGAGTCGCGGCAGTGGCGGCGGGCCGTCCACATGCTGCGCCGCTGTGGCGAGGGTTTTGTTACTCACACCCGTGGGAAAACTTGACGGCAGCCCGCCCTTGTGCGCCAAGTGCGAGGGTAGGGCTTGGAATCAGAATGTCTTCACGGTCCGTGTTCAAGGTGCAAGGAAATTAGTTTGTTTTGTTTTAAGTCTCAGATTTAGCACAGTTAAAGGTTCAGTGTGTTAAATTTTGAAGGAAGCTTATCTGACAATGCGTCAGAGCTTAAACACCGGGCTTCCTTGAAAATTGACAGTGCAAGGCGGCAGCTAATGAAGAGACCATTGCCAGTATTATTAGATTTATATGAGAACGGTTCAAAGGTTAAATAAACCAAATGACTTTTATTGTTTGGATTGTGCATTTTTATAAATGCCTTTATGGGCGCAATGTACAGCTTTTATCAATACAAAATCATGAATCAAGCCAAATTTTACACACTGGACTTTTAAGGGTGTAAAGTTTTAAAAGACAAGAACTGCAACATATAAAGGGGAGAAGCCAAGTACAATCACACAGGGTGTTTACACACAGACGAGGAGAAGCACTGGAATATTGCACCATCGATCAGCTGGAGTATTGCACAGTCATCGTATGTTGCCCAGCGGGGTGTCGGGAATGTTAATTGTTGAGCGTTCACTGCCGTTGACAGCTCCGGGGTAAAAGCTGTTTTCCAGTCGGTTTGATTGTCCTAAAATGCCTCCCTGGGGGGGCCACAGTTCCAGTGGGGCAGTGGCTGAGATGGGGCGGGTCTCTGAGGACGCTGTCTGTGGCCTCTCCTGGGACTGCCTGTTTGCTAAATGTCCTGAAGAGACGGAAGAGCCAAACCTGCGAGTGTTTTTTTTTGTCAATGACCCTCTTTAGCTTGATTGATCTGGTCTGGGTTGGTTGGTCTGAGGGAAAGTTATGGTTGTGTGGTCCAAGAGATAGATCTGTGCAGACAGTCAATAATGAGGAGGAGATGGGAAGAGTTGTACCCTAATTTCTTTTCCCCCAAAATGGGTCGTGAAACAAATCCTGAAGCCTCTTTAATTGCCCTCTGGAGTTTGACACATTTCCTGAAGAATACCGCAATTGCCTGTCCGAGGTCTTTCTTGCATTTCGTCTCTTGGCAATTCCTACACAGTCAAACGCACAGTGTCACTGTGGAATTGTTGGACCTCGTTCTTATCTTATGGGGGTGAGGGTGTGCGGGGTGGGGTCGGGTCGTGAGGGTGTTGAGGGGGGAGGGAGGGTCCTTCCTCTTATGGTCCCTGCCGAGGTGATGGATGGGAGAGCCGCAGAGCTCCCAAGTCCTGGGAGACACGCTTGAAGGGAGCTGACAGGAGATTAAGCTTCACTTTTGCTGTAGGAACTAATGGAGGCACTTGGCCACTCGAACTCCATCTCTTTGAGCATTTAGCTCATTTCTTTGCTCGTTTCTTGCTGTCAAGCTCTCCAGCAAATCCTCCCCCTGAAACACTGCGCGCAATGTCCTCTTTGTCCGCGCAAAAGTAGCTCCCCCCTTCCTTTCATTTGCTTGGGCCGCCGCTCCGTGATGAGACTGATTTGCCTTTTATTTGGCGAGCGATTTGCTCCCTAACAACCACTCACACACACAGAGTCCCATATTCTCAGGCCCCTCTCCAAGTTTCCCGATGGGTGTTTTTTTTTTCCAGGCCGCCGCGGTCTCCTCACGAGGGCTTAGGTTTCGCACAATAGACGAATGAGACATGACCGAACGTGAATTACGGGGAGGCTGTGACTAAGTGGAGTTTTCTCTGCGTGCGCAACGTTGTTCAAACAGTATCCTGAAACTGAACTCTGAGCGGAGTTAATCTCTTCGACTGTGTTGTTTGCATGAAGGAATTTGGATGCGTCCATTGGTTTGCGCTTTAGCGCTCTGGCTAGATGAGAAAAATACTAAAAAAATAAAAAAGTAACAGAAGGGACTTTCTGTCGTGGTGAGTTGTCGTCTGACCAGTAATTTGGTTCAGATGAGTAATGTGCTACTTTTGAAGGTTCCTGCTGCTCCCTGCTATTCAAAATGCACAGTGGAAAGAAATGATTTCACAATCCGATGTCGTTGTGTGCAGCCGACATTAAAACTCTGTTTCATGCTGCCAAGGCTCGTGTGTCATGACAAAATCCAGTGAAATAACATCTTTATTCCTGAGCAGTTAGTTATATTGATCTATGCGCGTTATCATCACGGCAACAGGCACTTTCCCACAACAAATACAATTCAATTTATTATAATAAGTCTTGTCAACTGCGATCGCTCATTGTTGGAGGACAAAATTTAAGGCCCTGCTTTGTTCCACAGCAGTAACTGTTTTCACTGGTTAATGGTGCTAATCGGGGAACGGATGATAAGCTGTAGGGGCCGTTTAGCACCACCCACTTGTTGACGGTCTTAATAAATCACGTCGGCCGGGCGAAGACAAAACCAAAAAATTGGGACAGGGTGGACGCTTGATGTCTCGGGCTCATGGCCCATCGCCCATCGCGACCTTGCGTTCCGCCTGTTTGGGTGTGTTTTGTGACTCAGCTGCTCCTGAAGGACCCTTTACAACTTTCACCACGTTGTTGGCTCCTTTTCAAAGCTGATGTTTTTCTCTCTTTTTTTCTTTTTGCCGCTGCTTGCTCTTCGATGTTATCTGCATCGTAAAACCATGATTCAACGTGACGGGGAGAGACACGGCACGCAAATAAAAATACGTTTTTTTCTCTCCCCTATTGGTCGCCTGAGGCCCCGCCGTCAGCCCGGAATATATGCAGAAAAAAAGTCACTCTTCTTTTTGGACACTAGATTGGATTTTTTTCTAGTGTGTGTGTTTTCTTTGGTTCTGCCAAGGACATTTTCACACAGTTGCGCCGTGGCCTCCATCGCACTGTATACCCGGCACGCACAAGGTAGCTTTTCTTACGTTTACCCACATTCACATACGCTGAATGAGCAACATTGTTTGCGCCTGTGCTTGTAGGATTTTGAGGACGACTTAAGATTGGCTTTTTTTGCTTTGAGATGTGCAGATTTACAACGACAAGAATCACAGCGAAGGCGTCAGAGTTGCCTTCAGTCTGTCTTCAGGTGCCGTCTAGCTTTGTTCGGCTAAAACACTTTGTTCGCTACTCTACGCCATGGATGTATCATAAGAACTGGATACCGCACTGGCAAAATGGCGGCGGAACCAATTCTCCCAGTGGCCACTCGAGGTACTGCAGCAAAAAATCCCATGGGAGCAAAAGCCAAGCAAAAGTGACGACTGTGACCTGAAACAAACCAAAGAGATTGTGTTAGTTTCAGAGGCATGATGGGACGTGACACTACCACGCATGCTCTCTATGGGCCCATTAATGCGGAAGTCAAAAACTTTTTCGGCGTATGCGCCGGGTGAGCCAGACTCCATTCTTCATTGAAATTTAAACGGCCGCCATCTTGGACTCTGGGGGCCTGCTCTATGAGCGACGATGTTTCATGAGGTTGTCCTCGCTGGGCTGTGTTGGCGTCAACCTCCCTTCAGGCCCGCCGTCTCAGCTCGGGATGGAAATCACGTTTATCCTCGCGCTGTAATCGTTTCGGCCCGAATCCTTGAAATTCTTCCCCGTTTCAGCTCAAATTGAAGTATCAGCAAAGTCAGGAGAGGTGGCAGGGATCAATACAGAGGATCAAATCTCCCTCTGAGCTTTTTTTTTCGTCTGATTCGGCCTTTAGCTGTCAGGTCTATTTCGCCGCCGCTGTCGTCTGCCGACCAAACGGTCGCACTTCTGTTGAGATGCGAGGCGCCGCAGCCGACTAAAACCTCGCTGCGCTCCACAGTTTTCAGGCGGCTTCCTCAGCAGCTGCTGAAGAGCCTCATTATGCGCGCCGACTTGATGTAAATCTCTTCGCAAGACAGAGTAAATAATCTCACATGTTGGAGGGGATTTTAACAGTCTGCTCCGCTCTTATTTGACACCGTCTTGTCTCGCCGAACGGATTTTGCGCTATTCCTCAGTGCTCGGTGACTAAATATGTTACCTGGAAGCGTTTATTTCATTGGAAAACGCCTCGTATTTATTCCTTCCAAGGATATGCAATCCTTTTTTTTGTTTTTATGTCCCCTTTTTTTCCAGGCTGCTCTCCGAGGGGAAATGCAGTTTTTTTTTTTTTTTAAAGGAGGCATCTTTTTATTTTCCTTTGCTTGTGGGGGGAAATAGTGTGAGAATCTATTTTTTTTTTGTCTTTTTTTCCCCCTCCAACCTTCGCTATGCCTGCGTTTGCAACTGGAGCATTTAGTCTCCGGCTGATCCGGGGGTTGGAGCGAGTGGATAATTCCCCGCCGCACCGCCGAGGCCGTGGTGGTGCCTTTTAAAAAATCAAGTAGATGTGATCAGTAGAGACCCTCGCCCAACCCCCCCAACCCCGCCCCACCCCCACTGCGTGATTATCTGAACAAGTCAATTTGCGACAGCTGATGCGCCTCCATTAGTGAAAGAGCCCCCGATAACAGACGGCCCGGCAACTTCTCCAGCCTCCAGCGCCAACAGGAAGGATTGATTTTTGTTTGAAGGAAATAGAAAAAAAAAATACCTGCCATCAGCCGAAGGTTTATTTTTTGACCCGAGGAGCGGAGAAAAAAAAAAGCAAAATGTGAGGTGAATATAAATGCGACGTGCGGCAGTAAAACATGATTGGCTTGATTAGCTTCTCTGTTTGGTTACGTTGGCCTTGTGTGCTGCCGTGGCCGCTCTCCAAGCCAAACAAACAAGACTCATTTAAAAAAAAGAAAGAAAAAAAAAACCCAATGAACTAGTTGATGCCGTTGCCGTGTTCTCCGCTGCTGGCCTCAGTGGGATTTTGTGCTGACTTGTGCATTCAGCTGCTGTGTGGTGAGAAGTGATGTGGTGTTTCTGCTGCTTTGTGTATTTTTACCATTCCTGTCTGTGGACTGTTTGGGGATGTTGGGGTGGGGTTTCTGTTTCTATCGCATTTTTAACACAAACAGTTCCAACTGTAAGACGGCGACAGTCGGCAGAGACCATCCTTAAAAAAGAGGAGGGCTAAAAAAAAAAAAGCCCTTGGAACCACCTTCAAACATTCTGATGTGTCAATCCACAACCAGACTCCCTGCTGCACATGCCAGCCACTGATAAAGTCCCAAGAGATGGGGTGACGAGGGGAGGAGGGGATGTGAGGGCAGCGGTGGGACGTGAGCTCGCCAAACATGTTGGAAAAAAAAAACAGAGAAAAATGAAAATATCAGACATTCCTGAAATTCAACAGCGGCGTCAGTCTCCCGTTATGGGAGCGTTTCGGAATCAAAGTCCTATCAGGAGTTGTGACACTGAGTCTCATGAGGCCCCGAGCTGATCTCCTGCCAGAACTTTACCCGGCTGTCTTGCTTTTTTAAAAAAAAAAAAAATAAATAAAAATAAAAATAAAGTTTTTTTTTTTAGCACACCCCATCCCCCAGCGTCCCCCACCTCGCCAGGACCCGGCCTGGCTGTCACATTCCCTTCACACAGAGAAGGTGGCGTCTCTCTTTAATGATGCTCCTTCGTTCTCCACCCTCGACGCCGGCGTCTCTCCCTGAGCCACTTCAAAGTGATGAAGGACATGGAGGGGTTACTCTTGTGTAAGGGAGGAGTCGAGGGGGAGGGGGTCGTAGGGGTGGGGAGGGCAAGAAAACACAAACACAGGTTTATTCACCCACACCCACACCCCTCCCCCCCACCCAATATATAAGCCAAGCTTCCAGTGTGCTGCAGCCTTTGTCTTTGCAAAGCTCCTTAGTGCCGCAGTCCTGTGTGGACAGATCATGGATGCATTATAAGAACTGGATACCTGACTGGCAATATGGCGGGGTTTTTCCAGTGGCCACTTGAGGTACTGCAGCAAAAAAAACAAATCCAAAAAGCATTTTTTTCCATTCCCAATACAAAAATAAATGCCTTTAAAACGGCTGACAGGATGACTGTGACCTGAAACGCGATTCATAGCAAATCTTTCTCTTGTAGATTTTCGGCTCTTTCCAATTTCATCGACACGTGAACATCTGTGACACGTGTGCGAACGTCACCTACGCGACGACAGCTTCGGCGCCGTGGCTGAGATGAAGGTCACGCCCACGTGAATGGCGGAGGCGAAGTTCTCCATTCCGCCGCGTCTTATTTTTCGCTCTCTGTCTGGCACACGTGGGCTCTTTTAGTCGAGAAGGAGCAGCAGGGGATAAACACGGAGATGGGCCGCACTTTGGCATTGATTCTTCCATTTTGTTTGCAGAGTCCATGCCAAAGCTGCAAATTTAGTCTGCCATCGATTGCCTGCATTTCAAGCCTGGCTGAGTTTCTCGACACTGTTGCATTGTTCCTGTTTTCACTATTTGTTTCTTTCTTTCTTTCTTTCTTTCTTTCTTTCTTTCTTTCTTTCTTTATCTATCTTTTTTTTCTTTTTTGGAGGAGAACAGCAAGGTGCGCCAAACTAGCCCGAGCCCACTTCCTGTGCGTGGCCCCTCTTTCTCTCTTCACTCTGCCAGAAATGTGTTTTCATGGCGGCCGGCCGGCAACTCTGTATTTCTTTCTGTTCGCTTTTATTTTTTATTTTTTTTAGTAAACTCGATATGTGAGAAGCGCCTCCGCAGTAATTCTATGAATTTGGCACGAGCGTTGGCTCAGGCTCAAGGATGAGCCAAGGAGACGTTACTTACTTGCTACGGTATGTTTTATTTTGTTCAGACTCAAGGTCAAGGTTTAAACTTATTTTTTAGGCCTAAATCCAGAACACAGGCGTTGATGCTTGCAAATTTGATTTGAAAAAAAAAAGAAATGCAGATGATCTGCGCCGAGGGTTTTTCCTTTCTCTTGATCGGATCGGAGCGTTGCACCGCAGGAGCTGCTCTCTCCGACTCCTCACGCTGAACCTCAGGTCGCCGCACCTTCTGACTGAGCGATTATGTTCATTACGAGTCCGGGCAGAGCTGGAGGTGAGCTGCAGTCTTCGACTCGGCCGACGTGAACCGACAAGCCCGGGGTGGTCATCGTCAAACGACTGTGTGCGCGAGAGAACCTAGCGAGTGGCTGCTCGCTAGTGTAGCAGCTCCGCCCAACCCCTCGCCGCCGCGTGTGTGTTTGCCAGAAATGCGCTTGAATAATACAAGAGGGTAGCCGGAGTAATCGTCAAACGGCGGCCCGTCGTCATCCCGCCCACCGACGCCTCTGATCTCGCAGGGGGGGGGGGGACATCTGACTATCCAGAGGACGCCGACATCTAAGCGTCGCTACCTGGACGATGGGCGTCGCAGCAACAAATGAGCTGCTCCCGTCCTTGTGGCTGCAACGCGCGCTTCGCTTTGTCTGTTTTCTGCAAGAGGTTTTTATTTTAGTTGGCCACCTGTTGAGTTACTGCCTGCAACTACAAATATTAAAGAGTGTTTTTTTGTTTTTTCCTCGTCCGCCGCTTTGGAAAAACATATTTGTTTATCTGGAAGTCTTCCCCAGCCACACGGCGCTGTGAGGGAACATCTCTGTGTTGGCCTCCGCCGCACAGTGCGGCTCTTGCCTAATCTATATTTATTACCTTACAGTGCGGTACACTGTGTCACGGGCCCCGGCACATCATGCACTAGCCAAAGGTATGAGTCCAAGGGAACGCGCATTAAATTCTGTTGTTTTTCCTGCCACTTCTGACACTTACCGAAGGAGTGAAGTGTAATAACAACATGGACCAAAGGGACCCCCGCTCATAAATAGAAGATGTGCATGTGCTCACCGCACCTGGGGCCTGCAGCGCGACGAGCACAGAACCGGCTGCCTCTTATATTTCCTGCCTGCTATACGGAGGAACTTCCTGGAAAACAACACCGGCTCAATCAAACGGCGCCGTGTGTTTGTCTTCTCTACCTCTGCAGCCCGGACCGCCAGAGTTCGGTGCTGGATGTCCTTGGGTTTTTTTGTTTTTTTTTTAAAACTCTAATTGCAAGATGACTGTATGGCGAAAAAGGTTTATAGCAATCACTGTATCATTGTAAGTGCTTTGTGTCTGTGGCAAGCAGTTGTGGCAGTCAGGTTGAAAAAGTTCCAGACTGGGAGCTCAACAATGTATGTGGTGCAATCCTTTTCTGAAGGTCACTTTCATTTGCATTTGTGTTTGCAGCTCTGCACATGTGGATTTTCTTCACGTACAGAACTGTTGTTCTGCCTTTGGGTCTGGAAAGTGGCGGCGTGATTACATTTTCAGCTGTGCGATCAATTTTTGAGTTCACTTTCCTGCCTTGGCTGAAAAATAACCTCCGAGTTGCTGATTCCACTCTGCAAAGCCGTAAAAGATCTTGCTGACCAAAAGTCTGACTCGCACTTGGCTCTTCTGTTTCGTCTGGGTTACTATTTTTTTTTTTTTTTGTTAAGCGTTTCCCCCTGGCTAAGGTAATCGTTAGCCGACGCCGAATATTTGCATATAAAATGCCTGCCATGCGCCGCCCACCCCCACCCCCACCCCCTCGATCCCTCCCCCGCCCACCTCCGCTCCGGCTCCTCCTCGCGTCTTCTCAGCTATTCCAAATGAACAACTTTGCCAGGGGGTTCCACATGGGAGCCTCCGCTCTGGCAGCACAAGTCTTGCTTGGCTCCAGGTCTGCAAGTGGAATTAACCAGTCAGGAATCTGGAGCGGCCTCTGATAGCAGCAAAGGAATCACACAGGGCCATTTTGTACTTCACAGCAATTGTCGGGCCGGGCCGCAAAACATGCCAAATGTCACGCCAGGCCAGGCAAGCAGAAGGTTCGGGAGTGGTGGGAGGAGGGCGGCTGAAGGGTCTCACCCCACCCCACCCCCCTCCTTTCTCCTGCCCACGTGCCCGACGGACACACCGGTTGCAATATTTACATGACGGCGAGCAACAAGGAGACGAGTGACCGAGAACGCGCCCGCGCAGTGACCCCTCCGCCCACGTTGCCCCTCTTCACACATATGTGCGAGCTCGGGCAGTTAATTTTACCGCCTTTGTTGATGTAGAGCAGCTTTCCCCTTCGCTTTGGCCATATGTTCTGCTCACTTGCAGTGCAAACGTCGTAAATATTCACAGGAGACAGATGCAGTTGCAGGTTGTCTGCTTCTTGACTTGAAAAAACCAACAGCAAACAAAAACAAAAACATAAATTATCTGAAGAGGAACACATGGTTGATGGGAAGCTGTGGTTAGTGGCTATTTAATACCGCGGCTCTCAAGCCTTAAAAAAAAAAAAATACCTTCCCCATTACAGAATCAGACTCCTCCCAGTGCCAAGTTCCAAGTCGTTCTGCAGGGTGACTGTAGGAATTTTTTTTTACCTTCCTGCCTGAGTTGTGGAAAAAGAAACATGCGCAGGGAAAACAAGTTTGTAAAATTTTAAGAAGCGGGGAGATTTACCGTGGACCCTGCAGGGGAACGGGACTTTGCAGAGGGTCATGCTGTTCTTGAGCAAGGATATGTTCCAAGGGTGATTATAGCTTGCCTCGATTTAGTGGTTTTGGCTGAAAGTCGACTCAAGCACACGGGGGGCTTGCAGGGTTGAAGAAAAGACTTGTGCAAATAAAGGTCCATTTAATTTTTTCCACCTCATTAGCTCCCTTTAGAAAAACTAGTAAACCCCCATCCTCCAAAAAAAAAAATCATAATCTCCATTAAAAGCAGTCCTTAATAGTTAGTTCCTGGTGCAACACTGTGATTGTTGCACAAGCTCAGTCTTATCTTTCCTAACAGTTGAACCCAAGGAAGCCCCACTGCTGCAATGGACTGCTTAATTTTTAATGAAAGTTCACGTCCATAAGACAAATTGGATTTGGGTGTCGCTCTGCCCCTTTCGCTTTGCCACAAACTGAAAAAAGAGGAAACCCAAGAAATGAACGGCAAAGGGATCCGAGGAGTGACTGGTGTGTAATCCGAGTAGCAGGGGTCCGATTCAGTATGCCGTTATATGGGATTTGAAGGGTTAAGCCCATTGATTGGTTTGCGGGATTTGTCGGCCTAGTTGAAGGTTGTCCGACTTCTCTCCTCTCCGGTCTGAGCGGCATTCAGGAGGGCAGTTTGTGGAGCGCCGCACTTCGCCTGTCACTCTAAACTCCTCTTTTCATTCTCACGCTGCTGATGCCCTGCGACTGGCGCGGGCCGGGTGTTGGTTTTTGCCGGAGAAGAGGCGGGGCGGGCCGGCGGGGAGAGGCGGGGCGGCAAGGCGAGGCTCAAACGTGCATGCGCGTGCAGTGGCGCAAAAAGTGGGTTTGTTGGTACGCGAGCTGCCTCATGTTCCCGCCCCGCCCCTCCCTACCCCTCCCCTCCCCACCCCACCCCATCCAGTCCTGACCCACTTTCATTTCCCCGCTCGTCTCTTCCTCTTTAATTGCCGCGCGGCACACTGAGGCCATCTGCTCGACTCAGGCCTGTCGCCATGGAGATGCTGGGAGGCTTTTCGGATTTGCCGTGGACTGACCAGCAGGGAAATAGAGGTCAGGGAATGGGGGTAGGGGAGGGTTGAGTAGGGTTCAGGACAGTTCTAAGGGGCACCAGGAGTGCTTCAGGAGTTTCTCTGCAAGAGTTGATGATGTAACATCTATGAAACCTGATATGAGGAAACTGTATGAGTCGGGGCTGTAAACACCCGCATGTGGCCCCAAATTCAGGTTTTTCTGATCGTGAGGACGCAGCTGGCCTGTAAAAAAACAAAAAAAAACAAAACACCTTCTCTTAATTTATCCTGAGACGTGAACGTCGTAACGACATCCTATTATTAATAAAAGAATGTCTCATTAAAGTGGAAAACAGTAAAAATTTTACCCGCAGTTGTACAACACAGCTGTTCGTCCAGATGGCGGCGAAAGTTTTCTGAACAAATTCCAAATGTTTTTATTATTTTTTAAATTTTTTCCTGCCCACAAGGGCACTGAGGAGAGGCCGTCTGTTTGCGCTAAGGTGACGGCGTCGCCTCGGCTTGCTCTGATCAACTGTGTTCCTTTATCCCAACAAAGGTGTGTCTGTTTGTTTAGCCGCTCCCGCTTATTTCCCTTCCAATGACACGCCTCAGCGGCGACACCATTGTGCTGTGTTTCCAATTAACACTTAGCTTTTTCCGACGCCGCGGCTCGCTAGCGCTTAGCTCCCAGCCCCCAGCTCCCAGCTCCCAGCTCCCAGATCCCAGATCCCAGCTCCCAGATCCCAGCTCCCAGCTCCCAGCGCCCAGCTCCCAGCGCCCAGCTCCCAGCGCCCAGCTCCCAGATCCCAGCTCCCAGCGCCCAGCTCCCAGCACCCAGCTCCCAGATCCCAGATCCCAGCTCCCAGCGCCCAGCTCCCAGCTCCCAGATCCCAGATCCCAGCTCCCAGATCCCAGATCCCAGATCCCAGATCCCAGCTCCCAGCTCGCTCCTGGAACTTTTGGAAACTTTCTCACGCCTGTTCAGCGGGATTGTTGCGCTGAACCGTTAAATGTGGTGTTTTCACTCCAGACAATGTTTTAATATTGATCACCCTCGCAGTTCTTTGAGACGCTCTTTCTTTTAATTCTTCTTTTCAAAAAGTCAATGATGGTAGCTGTGGCGTTTGAAGTGGCCCTTCTGTGTCAATACCTCATTAATAAACTGGAGGAGTTTGAATCAAATGCAGCTGTTGTCTTGTCGGTGTCGCTCCAGCCGCAGCCGTTTGCGCCGGTTCAAGTCGAGGGCAAAGCGAAGCACTATTTGATCGTTGCTTATTTCACTCCAAAGCGCCGAAAAACAATCTTTGCCCGTCTTCTCGACGACTCTGCGGATTATTTTGTCAGACCTGCAGCAGGAAATAATTAACGAGCAGTTGATCCTCACATCTGTGATTCTGGAAAACAAAACAAAAACAAAATGATGCTGAATATTTTTGGAAAATGAAATAATCCAAACTAAAGAACCAGAACAATAAAAAGTGCGTGTTAAAGTTGAAAGCAGCACAGCTTCGCTGAAGTGCGCCGCTCGGCTCTACAGTTTCTGTGTGATCGCAACACAACAGTGTTCAGAAAAACGTGCCGCAACATGTTTAAAACAAATTTGGCTGTCGTGAAAAAAAAAGTAGAAGAAGGCACGCAGGCTTGGAGCAGCCGGCCACAGTTCGGTTCTTTTTGACCGTGTGTTGGCAGAAAGTCACGTGAAACGTGTGTTTTTCACTGTTGTAAGATACAACATTACAACAACGCAAGAGGCGGTCCCGCCTCTCACTGTTTTGAGAGTAAATAGTCTCCACACAAAGAAAATATTGAGTTAGCCAACTTCCAAGCTGCCGCTGTGCTATCGGCTGACTCATGCAGACTGTCTCAGGTTACGCTGCGGTGCGTTGATGGTCGAGAGTAAACTGTGGATTGTAGTAACGGGCCCCGGCATCCGACTGACAGATTTCTAATTCTATCAGACCTGAAGCTGAGACAAAAGGATCAAATTGCTCCGGCTCTCAATATCACCCCCTAACAAATTGCGACTTGTAGAGTTAACCATCAGAGTTCCCTTGTCAGTTCAGGTTTTCGGTGACCAAACCGAGGAGGAGCAGAAGTGAAAAATCTTCCCTGCGGGCGTTTCCCCCCTGCAGATGCAGCAGCATCAGCTGGGCGTCAGCGGGAACTAGCGTCCCCGCAAGTCAACACGTCCCCGGCAGGACTGATCTAAATCAAGTGTGCATCTCTCTGCTTTCAACTAGACTGCCTAACAAGAATCAGACCTTTTCACAGAGGGGGAGGCGGAGGTGGAGGTGTGTGTGTGTGTGGGGGGGGGGGTGGTTGCTGTCAGAATCCACCGCTTTGATCCATCTGCATAGACGCCTCCGACAGCTTGTTTTGCCCCTCCGTCATCCCGCCGGTGACAGAGCAACACGGGAGGCTGTGACAGCAGCGAAGGTAGCTCTGTCAGCTCCGACTCCACCGAGCGCTTGATCTCCGCGCTGCCCCAAATTTACAGTCAAAGCCCGAGTTAACAAGACAATGTACCCCGGCGCCTGTAATTGGACCGGGCCCTTTCTGGCAGTGCGCAGAGAGAGATTGGGGAGGAGGGGGGGAGGCTCCGCCTGTCAGCCGGCTCCCTAGTCAAGGTCACGCTGCAGAGCCCAGGATGTGTTGAATCTGTCGCCGCCGCCGCCACCGCAGCCCTCCGTCCTGCCCCAGCTGCCGCTGTGCGCGGCGCTGTGCAGCTCAGCACACTGGATTATGCGTTCGCGGAGATTAATCACATCATGTGACGGCGTGCCGTAAAAAGAAAAAAAAACATTTTAAAGCCAGAGCCGAGCAGAGCAGAGTCGCACGCTCGTATTTACTTTACCGCGGCCGAATCTTTTACGACTCGTTTTTTTCCTGCCTCTGCAGCCACTTAGGAGAGAGTTGCCGCCCTGATGAGCCGTTGCGTAATCTTATCAGTTAATGTAATTGTGGGGCAGGATTCCCCATCGGTTAATCTGATCTCACGTTTGAGAAAAGACCAACTTCTTATCAGTCCAAGTGTACATCCTGGTGTCGACCAGAGTCTGTCAAAGAGCTCTGCCCAGCCGTGTCGTGGCTCTAATCCAGGCCTCTGTATCCCCCCATTCAATGCACACCTTCACACTCTGTGCCCGTGGGTTGGTGCCGTGCGAACATCACTTACAAATTGTAAATTTTTTTTCTCACTTTAAATAAAATGATAATAATAAAACGCAGTGATACTTTTAGAAGATGCCTCAGGCGTAAATGGAGCACTGGAATGGAACACTTTTGGGTGTTGGCTATAGACACATCTTAAAACCCGCACTAACAATATGCATACTGGTTATATATTTTGGTAGGAAGTCAATGAAAATAAAATGAATAAATTCATAAGTTTTGTATTTACAGGGCTGCTTTATCACCTCCTGTATGTATCTGGAAACTTGGAAACTGTGTCACCAGTTATCGTCGCCTTGTGAGATACTGTTGCTTGTCAGTCATCAGTATATCCATGACATTTATTTGTGAGATTCCTATGTTCTGCGGTGTGTTGTAAATCACATGACCACTGTTTGGCCATCTAACGATCTAACGCCACCAAGCTGTTGGCCTCCAGAGACTCCAGCTTCCTTTTCTGTACAACAGAAGCAGAAACAAGAACATCACTCTTCCTCTTGTCTCTTTTTGTTCTCCTAACAATTTTTTGTTTTTGTGTGTGTGTGTGTGTGTGTGTGTGTGTGTGTGTGTGTGTGTGTGTGTGTGTGTGTGTGTGTGTGTGTGTGTGTGTGTGTGTGTGTGTGTCATTTTGGCGGTCTGAACCCGTGGAGACGAAAACGCATTAGGGCCTCTCACTGTATTTACTTGCCTTGGGTTGATACTGATGCGAGAGGGCAGGCTACATGACGCAGGATGGGAAATTGATCATCAGCGGAAGGGCGTCGGGGGAGTCCCGGCGCTCACAACTGCTTTTCACGCTTTGAGCTCGAAGAATCCATCAAGCAGAAACTCCAGGGCCGTCTGAGAATACAACTACTTACCGCACAGATTAAGACATGGCTGTTTTCTCTCGAGCGCACGCACGCACGTACGGATTTCGGTTGTGGAGCTTCATCGGCAGTGCTGTTTTTTGTGGTTTTTTTTTTTTTGTAGAAAACCTTCGACCTGACCATAAAATGCGGAAAATATGAAACATGCACACATCAGGGGCACCGAGCCTTGGTTAATTTTTATCCATGTGTTTCCTCCCACGTACCAATAGCATCGATGTGCTATTGCAGCGTGAAAATGGGTCAGTCCGCAAGTTATTTACCGTTGAGAAAGTTTCTCACTTACATTGGACTTCACATCATAATTTAAAGGCAACACTGCGTAGTTTTTCCACTTTAAATTCACACTCAGAATAAATTCTTGCGGTAGAATGAGTTGTTGTGGAAGGAACTGGCACCCTTGGCGTGGACACAGCGCCCCTGGCTGGCCTGGAGTGGAATTGTATCATTTTAGTTGCCTGCCCAGCACCTGATGGTGAGATCAAACCTGTTGCCTCGCTAGGCTGGCCTGTCTTCTTCTCCCTCTAGGCCTTGTGTGGCGGTGGCTTCTTTGCACGGTTTTGAAAACGTAGCGACAAGTGAACTAGCTAGCTTCTTATAGCCAGGCAAGTGGTGTTGATGTCAGTGTGAGAAACGTTGCCCATAAAAGGGAGGCTGAACATACGGAGTCCTCCAACATAAGTGGCCGGACACGCCGCCTGTGGCTCGGTTCTCCTCGGGTCACAAAAATGATTTTGAAGCTGTAATTCCTAGGTATTGAAACGCTATCACGGTGGAGGGAAGCAGGAGTGAAGGGCGGATGTGCACCCCTTCAAAGACGGCCGCGCAATTATATTCAGCCATTTGTATGATCTTGCCGTAAAGGCCTATTGAGGGGGCCTTCCTTCTCTATTGAGTGGAGGAATGACAATCGTGCATTTTCCAAGGTAATCCCCGGAGCAAAGGTCTGGTTTATTTAACGTCTCGCACAAAGAGCGCCTCTGAAACTGTACACATTCAAGAGTCGGCGTTCAACAAATGCAATCTGAATAATGAATGATATCCTTTTAAAGTTCCCTGCGAGGTAAACAAAAAAGTCAGGAATGAAAGGCTTATCTGTGTCCCTTTGAGGTTTACCTACCCACACACCTTGAGCAGTTCTCATCTGTAAAAAAAGAATTCTCTCTCTCTCTCGCTCTCGCTCGCTCTCTCTGTTTTTAATTTCAAAAAGGGGCTTGCAGAATTGAAGGCATTTCAAGGATGGGCTTGGGATCCTTCAGCCATGAATAAATGAATGAGTCCTTTGTGCTGCAGACATAGACTCATTTAGATGTGGAGGGCACCAATTTGTTATTTTGTGTGTGCCTACGCGTGTGAGTGCGTGCGCCGGATAAATACGCAACCTTCGTGAACAACTGGAGGACTGCAGCCTCTCGTTAATGCAAGTTTATTTCAATCCACCTAATTGTCATTTAGTGCTTCATCTTCGGCGGGGTGCAACGCTCACTCCCTCAGGTTCCGCGGATGAATAACGCTCGTCGTCGCCGCAAATCAGATATTGTTCTCATCTTATTTCCCCGGTCAACTAGGATTAATTAGCGGGGGGGGCTGAAAGCTTCCGTTTGGAGGGTGGCGCTTTGGCACAATCGTCGATGCGAAGGGAGCGACCCCCTCAACCCCCCTCCATTGTCATTCTCTCAGTCACAGAACGTCGACTTTGTCCAATAGTTGAGTTAGAGGGTTGATTGAAAACTGTTAATTAATATTGCCCACTGGTCGTGCCTTTCAGATAAGATGATCTCGATCCTTTTTTTTTTTTATTTCAAAGAGCATTGGTTCTCGGCGGATCACCGAGGCTTCAAAATGCAACAAGCTGGTTGATGTTCTATAAATCAAAGGCCTGGTAAAAAAAAAAAAAGAAAAAAAAGAGGAAAAAGTGATGAATAAATAAAAAAAATAACAGCAAAATCCCACTGAGATGAATACAAAGCATCCATTTAGAGACGGCCAACCTTTCTGCGGGGAGTCCTAGTCTGTGATTTATCATCGCGGGGCCGTTTTTCGCTCCTCCTCCTTCTATTATCTGCTTTAAGTATCGCAGGAAATGAATATGTCCGAGAGAGTGAATGAGCTCAGGCTGCGCCGCCGCAGCTCATGCATCACAATGGGGAGTGCATGCGGGGCCCCGCTCTCTCTCTCTCTCTCTCTCTCTCCCTCTACCTCCCTCCCTCTCTCTCTCTCTCTCACGCACACAAACACACCCATCCGAAGATGCTAAGTACTACTATACTATTCAGTGCCCCTCCCGACTCCACCCCCTCCACCCCCCACTCTCCCCCTCCTCCCACCGAGAGCGTGCATTGCGTGTTGCGTTGCGGCGAGTATTTTTAGCCGCCACGGCCGCTGCGTCCGTGATGTGTCAGTGAGGCATCGCGTCAAGGATTTGGTCAGATGGTTGACGACGTTACCCCCCCCACACACACACACACCCCCCACCACCCTGCAGCTCCTCGGCATGTTTGTGCCCAGCGCTGGAGGGTGAGGGTGAGGGGGGCGGGGCAGGTCACGTGCTGACCTCATTGTGTGCACGAGTAAGCGCGCTCTGCGCTCCGCTGCAGCAGCAGCAGCGGCAGCGTCGGCGCTCGCCTCGCGCCACTCCAGCACGTAATAAAAAAAATAAAAAAAGCGACTTATCTCTCCCCCCCCCCACCAAAAGCCCCTCCCTCGTAGCTAATAAATTGATTTCCGTGACACAAATATCCTCTCACGTCGGCAGGGAGTGGCGGGAAAAATTTAAAACGGAAGACTTCAAGCGGGAGGAGGGATGGATGTCGTATTTCTTGCCTTTTTATCGCCGTTGCTGGGCTCGTCACCCGGCGTTCGTCGGTGGGAGTGTCATGACTGCACACGCATGCACGCACACACACACACACACACACACACACACTGGGGTAATAAACGCCGGGTTTAACGTCCTATTTACGAGCTTAATCCCTCCGCAGCTGACAAGGTGGCACCGTCTCCTTCCAAAAAGGCGAACGGTGATCCAAGACAGACCGACAGATCCATCTTCTGCCCTCCTCCTCCTCCTCCTCCTCCTACCCCTCTAAGTGCCTCAGTCTTTTGGAATTCCCACTGCCCCACGCACACACACACACACACACACACACACACACACACACACACACACACACACACATCTTCAAAGATGGCAGCTGGGCCGCTTCCTTCGCCGCTACATTAGCTCCTGCAGCCGGCGATGCTCCACTGGAGCAGATGCGGCCAGAGGAAAACAAAGCTGGCGGGCCAAGGAGGGTTAATCGCACTCATCGAGGGGTCCGCCGCTGCCGCCGCCAGGTGTGTCCCTCTCAAAGTGCAGCCGGGCTTCCTTTCCCGCTCGCCGATCTCTGACCTTGGCCTTTTCACAGCGAGCGTGCGTTAAAAAGAAAGAAAGAGAAGAAAGGAAGGAAGGAAGGAAGGAAGGAGGAAGGGAGGGAGGGAGGGAGGGAGGGAAGGAAGGAAGGAAGCAGAACGGGATTCTGATGAATTGCAGCCTCGCTCGTTTTCTGTGTCCAGTTTGTCTTCTCAAGTGCCAAATTTCCTGTAGTGGTGGTTTTTTTGGCGACGGACAAAAAAAAAGTATTTTTTAATATATTTTATATAAGTGCCTGTCACTGTATTTTAGCACATTTTTTGTCTCAGGCAGCGTTTCGAAGGTTCATCAAAGGGAGAGAGAGAGAAAAAAAAAAAAGCAGAAGAGCAGAAAAATCTCTTTTACTGCCCAGAATATTGTGAGAGGAGAATCGCTTTCAGATTACTTTATTGCTTTATGTCAATATTTATTGCGTCTTCATTGTGCTGCCAACTTAAGGCCATTTGTTTTTTCACAGTTTACTGACTCCCTGGATTGTTGTACCGCACTGCGTTCATGCATTTGGAACTGGAACACATAAACAAGGAGGGATGAAGGGAAAACGTGCATGAAAGCAGCGTGATTTGTTACGTCTCCATCGTTTCTCAGATAGTGATGTTTTTATGATGCGGTGCCTTCCAGCGAGGCCAGAGACGAGTGTCAACGTGCCGGTGAGATTTTTCCCTTTTTAAGGTTTTCTCTTGGCAGCAAATTGTCTTTGTTTGCATTCGCAACCAGCAGGAGGAAGAGAACATTTTGTTATTTTTTTTTAAACGGAGGGGGATCATAAAAATAAACACAGCATAAACAAAAGGCGGTTGGGCATATTCCTCTTATTTGAGAACGAGGCTGTTACCAAGGTCGTCACTCTGCCTTGTTGGGCCCAGAAATGCGATTTAGAGTTTTTACCGATCTGATGCGACTCGCGTCGCCTTCCCTCGAGGACCGGAGTGCATGAGTGCGTGCCAGTTTGGTCTCTTTTCCAGTTTGTACCCTGTTGTGGCAGCCTGATCTGCGTTTTTTTCGCTGAAAAAGTGGTGTAAGCAAAAGAAGTAAAGGATGCACTTTTCTCATTTTAAATGGTGCCCACTGACTAGCAAGAGACGCATTGTTGCTGGTGAAAAATGGTGAAAAAAAGAATTTTTGCACACTGCGGGACCTTTGAAAAAACAAAGTGTGGTGCTGGATTCTGGGTGATTTTGAAGCTAAAGCCCAGTAGTAGGCGTGGGTAATGGCAGTGGGGCTTTTTCTTTCTTTTTTTTTCTTTTCTTTTAGTGCGCTACGCTGCGAGCCGAGACTGGCGCGGTGACATTTGCAGTATCCGCCCAGAGGCTGCTCTCCATTTGTGCTCCGTCCCTCGGCCAGTGGCCGTGACTCATGCGACCCCCTCGGCTGCAGGGGAAAATCAGACCCAAGAATTCAGTGTCCCTCGCCCGTAAATCCACGCGTCGTCTGTGAAGGTGCTGAGCGCAGCCGACCGAAAGGTGTCGTCGAACGGCGATGAAAGTCCCTCTCTCTCTCCCTCCCTCCCTCCCCGCTTTTTTGTTTTTCTTGTCCGCCGCGTTTTTCCTCCCCGGTTTTGAGTCTTCGCCGGAGGACGGCTCGCTCGGCTCGGCGGCATCTGCTTCCCTGGATTTCCTGTTGATTTTGTTGATCTGTTCAGGCGCTGGCCTTGCTCTCTCTCCCTCCCTCTCTCTCTCTCTCCCTCTCTGCTGGCTCACTCGCGCGGCGCTGCTTATGCTAACCCCTCTGTCATTCTCCACCCCAACTATTGTGTTTCGCGGCCTTTTTTTTTCTTTTTTTCTTTTTTGGGAAGCCGGCGCTGCATCGCTTTTCATGTGGTGCACAATAATACCCCGGCAGTGATGTGGCATTTAGAATAGCAAATACTGGATGCCAGCTGGATTTCCGTTCCAGTTCCCAAACTAATGATAAAGAGCAGCAGGACAAACATTTGTAGGAGCAAAAGTGGCGCGTAATTGCGCTAGCCTTGCTTGCGCAGCTGCTCGGCTAATCTTTGCTCGGGTCTCGCTGCTTGGCGCTCCTGCAGCAGCCGCCGCCGCCGCCTTCCCTCGCTTCCTCGCTCCCTCGCCTCCTTTGATGGCTTCATCTCCCACTCCCTGACAAATTCTCAGAATCATATCCATCAGTGGATGTCAGTGGAGAGGCCCGCAGTTTGCTGACAAAAAACAGGAGCCGCGGTATAACACCATCTATCATCCCGGGGCCTTTGTTCAGCATCCTGTCTCACGCCACTGCTAGCAGGCAGCGCGAGGGTGGCGCTCTGTTTGACGTGCCAGCGCAGATGCTAAATGACAGTGACACAAAGAGGGGGCCCACCACACAGGTCCTGACAGGGCAGTTTTCCATAGGGGAAAGGCTTGACTTGACTTTTTATTTTTTTTAAAGGCTCACAATCAGATTACAGCGGCTCTCTTGACACCTCTTTGCCAGGTTTTAGTGGCTGCAATTTCCTTGGCGGTAACCACTCTTACTCCCCTGAAAATGACGTGACTGACAAATGCTGATTGACGTCTGCCGTCAATCACCAGGATGGTTCTTTGCTCTCTACGTTCCTCGGAATCAATTTTCTCCCAGCATCTTTTTATAGGAATTGTATATCATATAATTGGACGGTAGTACGACTGCAGACAGATCAGCCTTAAAAATTCAACATCATTACCATTTTTTTTTTTAATCTTTTTCCATTTGTGAGATGCTGCTCCCACTGGACCAGCATCCTACAACTGATTATCTAGAAACCTCCGGTATACGGGATATTTAGGACTCAAGCTAATTATTAGCTTCCAATTGTTGATTTCCCAAGAACTCAAGCAAACTAAGGGAAGCTCATTTCTGCAATTAACTGGACATGTTACAGCTGGAAAACATTTGAATTGGAATTGAATTTTAATGATCTAGGACCTTTACAAGCGTAACGTGGTGTTGGATTAGACCCTTGAACTGACACAGTTTTCATTAGCGCTTATCGAGTAAGCTGAGCCTCCTTCGGTATCCTCAAGCAACATTTCTTTTTAGGTCTCCACTGTATAGTCGTCCAGGATAAGAGTGTTTGCCGAATGACTCAAGAGAAAATGTAGCGATAATATTCATTACCGTGTTTCACTTTACCGTTTACCCATTTTTCTTTCCTGATGCCTCGGAGGGGAAGTGCAGCTCCGATGCCCTTTGTTGAAATGCTGAATACAAAGTACATCCGTATCTGCAGAGCACCTGTTGTTGGGCATTAGATACACTGGGGCTTTATTCAGATTACACAGCCCAACCGTTGGCAAAGTTGTCTTTCTTGCTTAGGAGTGTCGCTGCCGGTTTTGGATTTGCATTGGCCTACCTGTGTTTGTTCATGTGCAGTTACTGTATCAGCTGTGGGCTGTAATCTTCAAGGATTAGTCCCCATGTAAAAGCGGTGAATTCTCAGACGCCGCTCATGTGTAGTCTCTTAATGTGCCCCTGGCTACCACGCTTACAATGCGTCTTGCAAAAGAAGATTTTAAAGTCTATATTTTCTACACTTCTTTGTGTGATGCGCGTTCAAGTTTGTTTTGTCCCCCAGAGCAAGAAAAGATTGACTTCAAGGCCTTGTTCGGCACATCTTGAATTGAGCTGTCTAGTCAGTCTGTACAGCGCAGATAGAACCTAAATGTGGGGCTTTTATGGATCTGAGTCTACAAAGGAATGAATGACCCGTTGACCCTCAGATGCAAGGGAGTTTGAGTGAGAGACAGGGACGTTACGTCAAATACTCGCAGAGGAATTTGGAACTTCCAAAGAAAGCTGACAAAAGTTACACTTTTACAACGTTGGCCTTAATTTCGTTTATACACAATGGGTTTTAAAGCAGCTCTGCTTTTGTCTGAGTGCCGTTGAAAAAGAAACAAACTGCATATTTGTGATTTACAACACAAAACGGAAACCCCTGGACTGAAAGTAATCCAGCCCTTTTATAGAAACCCACTTTGTCCTCCCCCGCCATATCGAGTCCATGAGTGGCGGCCTTTACTGTCCGCAATGACAATGGCCATTTCTTGATAGAAGCAGAGCAGCTTTGTGAAGGTGAAGACCTTCGCGGACAACGCTGAGTGAATGTAACCTCGTAAAACTGTTGTAATGGCCCTTTTCAAGGCGCGACTATTAGCTCTCGCTGGTCTGCATTAAAGTTTCAGGGACACAGTTGTCGCCAGCCGGGGGTTGGGAGGGAGGTATATAAAAACAAAACTCCAAAATAAAAGGGCGATCAGCGGTAAAGTGCCAGTAACTTGGCAACACGGCAACAAGGAGGAACACCGACAGCAGGTTTCGCGTATGTTACATGTGAATGGTACCACTGCCACATCAGAGGACAGTGACACTTAGCAGCTTTTAGGAAGGTGCGGCGTTTGTGAGCGTTTTGGAATTACCAAGGCAACCGCATTTAGGTGCTTGACGCTCGCCAGGAGGGGAGATAAATATCAGCCTAACGAGGAAAGGAGCTTCAGCTCCTCCAGCGAAGAGCTCCAGCTCCAGGTCACTGATTAATGGCACCTGCCTCTGCGGCTGCTGCTGATCACGGCAGCCAGCGCCAGGGCTGTGCGCTAAAGGTTACGCCATAATGCGAATGTTCTCCCAGAACCATTGAGAAGCTAAAATGGGTTTTCGCTGCACCGCGGCTCCTCGCAGGAAACAATGAGTCATCACGAGGGGCCTCGGCCCCACTCGGCCAGAAATTAACATTTGTTTGCACGACCTTTTGTTGTTTATTTATAGCAGCGACCCAGGAAGATGCGCCGTCCAGCCTTTTGTCAGTCGGCATCATCTGATCCGTAAACTGCAACGGGATCCCTCGCCGCGCCGTGCCAATCTTTGCTTCTGGGCTGAAATTTCACCCTGCGCTCTGTCTGAGTGCTCGCTGCCGGGATGTTTAAACCGTACGCCGCCCCTCACTTCCTGTTCCACCGCAAAATTACCCCTGAACGAGCGCGGAACTTTTGTTCTTGAGAGCCACTGCAACGAGATGATGGTGTTACAAAAAAACAAAAAGAGGGAAAAGGGAAGGGAAGTGTCCAGCGAGGTTTCTCTCCCATTTCTGCGATTTTTTGCGCATCACGCTCCAAAATCTAATAGGCGACAGGTGAGAGGCGTCTGAAGGGGGAGGCTGCTCCTCCCGATTGCAAGCTGTGACAGCTTCATCTGTGAAACCATATTCTCCAAGGACTCAAAGCCTGCCCAGGGATCACTGAGAGCGTTTAAGATTACACGTCTGCTGGCAGGGAGCGGGAGGAAGGTGAAAATAATTGGCTTCGTCACTATCCGTCCCTCCGACCCGCCATCCGCTTTCTACTGCCTGTCTCGTCTGCCTGCGACACTGCGATGCTTCCCTGCTCCTGTGCCATATAATCAAGAGAGGGAACCCTGCTGCCCCCCACTGATGGGGTGTAAAAGAGGTTGTAGACCTAGTTTCATGCAATTAGTGGAGGAATGCCAGACACTAATGGAACACAGAAGTGTTGGCAAAGCATTATGATGAGATTATTGGGGCCACAGTAAGTTAAGAACACAAAAAAAGAGAGAAAGAGGACATTTGCCCGGAGGAAGAGCAGCGCTCTACTGTATGGGAAACAATAAAGTGGGAGAGACGTGGGGGATATTATCCACACGCAGCAGGGTTTGGGGCCTGGGCCTTATTAGGCAGGAGCATTGTGGGAAAGTGAGGCTCCTCAGCAGAGCATTCTAAATATTATTGAAGTTGCGCAGATGGCGGGGCACGGGGGAGCGCTCGGCGGGGGGAAACAATGGTGAATGGGCATTTCCCTAGCAATTAAGCTCTAATTTGTGTTGACGGCAGACGCACTGTTGACTGTTTCGCGAGAGCCTCGGCCAAACCTGATTGGCGACAGCCGAGGGGAGGAGACCTTTTTGTGTTGACACGAAAACAACTTGGGTGGAAAAGATGGAGGCTGTCAGAACTCTGGGATTTACTGCCGCGGCTTTTAAATGTCACCATGCAGACGTGCAGCCGATCGTGATGGCAAAGGCAAATATCTGAAAAAACAAATGTAACCTGGATTCTTTTTTTTTTTTTTTTTTTTAGAGGAATCTGAGTTCGGACCCCTGGCAGGCTTTTTTTCCGGACTTGGTGAATTTACTGCTCAGATTCTCATGTGCAAGTAATTTGGCTTGTTTATGGACTCCAGCTTTAACGAGCTCCCCTTGAGAGCACGTCAGGCAATCATTCTGCCGTTTGCCTGAGTTAGCTTTTTATGTTGTTTAACAAGAAAAAAAGGGGGCATTTGATTAATACATCAATGATGATTTTTTTGGGGGGCTAATACACAGTAATTAGCCAATTCAATTCAACAAAATGATTCAGTCCCAATGGAATGTTTTTGTTTTTTTTAGCTTGAGCTGTATTTAATCAAGCAGAAATATTAAACTTACTGTCCTACGAATATATAAAGGCACAAAAAGATGACCAGTTTCTGGTTTTCATGTCAGTGTCATGTGAAAAATGAAGGTAGTTCCCCGATCTCCAGTATTTTTGAACCCTTCCTGCCCGTTTAGAAATTAGAACGTTGCTCACGTTTCTTTCAGGCTTCTTTGACAATCTGACCATGAAACAAGAAATAAACATTCAGCCGACGTGTCTTCGAGGGTTGCAGCCGTCCAATAAGGATTAAGCTGCAGCTCTCGCAGACGCGTGGCTGAGACTGTTTTTCGAGCGGCGGGAAGCGTCAACACATCCAGAAATATAAACAAGACACCCAGGCTTAAATATACCAGAATTCCCCTTTAGGCTACAAACAGGCGTTTCAGCATAATTGTCGGAACTTTTGCTTCCCGTGTAATGTCGACTCGTGCTTCAATCCCCCCGATGTTTTATGCATGCGATGTCTATCAACAAGGACTCTCAACAATGAGCGGGCGCTGCAGAAAATAAGGACGCACCGTGGGACCGGGCCCGGGCCCGGGAAGTGGAACACTGCTTGTTCAGCAGCAGTTGGGTTTGGTGCACTATGTCCCGGCTGCCGTGGGCGGCATCACCGTTGGCGAACCAATTAGAAGGCACCGACCATCACGGGTCGCGTAAAAGCAACCCAGATAAATTGGAAGATTAATGCAAGTGGTGGAGCTTCACCCAGCCGCTGCTGCTACTGCTGCCGCCTCCTTCCAGGGAATTAGCTGCCGCAGGAAGAAGTGAACTGTATCCCCAGCAGGTATTTTTCCATTCCTCCTCCTCCTCCTCCTCCTCCTCTTCTTCTTCTTCTTCTTTTCCCCCTTGTTTGCCTTCCTCCCTCAGGAATCCTGCCCCTGCCAAAGTGTCACCGGGGGGGGGATTTTAAATAAATAATGACAATGTGCACTTATAAGATGACAGCTCGGCATTCTCAGCACCCTCCCTCCCCCACTCCTCCCCCCACTCCCACCTCCTTTTCTCCTGGAAGTTCAGGCCTGAGCCCTGACAGGAAGGACAAGTCCCGACCTGCCGACCGACACAATGGCAACACCAACTGTCTCCTAGCCACCGTCGAAACAGTAACTCACAGTCACTGAGTTGCTCAATGGGGCCCTTGTTTCGCCGTGTGAATATTTCCTCAGGTGAATCACCAGCCCTCCCTCACACCCCCCCTCCTCGATGTTCTTCGCCATCGAGGGTAGAAGGTTGGATCAGATGGATCCGTCACCTTGAGAGAAGCATTAAAAAAAAAAAAGCCCTTTTTGACGGCGCCAGACAGACGGAAGAAGAGGAAGTCGCTTCGCTCTCCTTCCAGCGGGCCCTTCGTTACTGCCGGCGCCGTTTTCCCTCTCGAGGAGCGGCGGGCGTCCTTGGTGCCGACGCCAGGCGAGAACATTTTCAACCGCCTCGCAGACGCTCTGTTCTTTGCAGATAATGGCAGGGGACGGTAGCAAGAGTGGCTGTCAAACCTTCAAACTTGTTTGCACAAAGCCGAGGCGTGTTTTTCGGCCCGACGGCGGCGGCGGCGGCGGGCTGCCGCTCGCTGGGGTTGCAAGCCTCTCATATTGGCCGTGTCGTGGTCGGGGACACGTGTAGAAATTATATGTGACTCTGGCCAGAGAGTAAGCTGCGGCGGACGTGCGGCCGCGCCCCAGCTCGCCCACACGTCTGCGCCAAACTAGAAAAAAAAAAAGATGGGGGAGGGAAAAAAAAAAGAAAGAAAAGCAGCAGAGCGAGTGACATCAGCTGCGGACGGAGCTGCCGAACCGGTCTGTAATCCAAAAAAAGCCGTTGAACTCGCCCGCAGGTGGCGGCGGCGGCGGCGGTGGCGGCTGCTTTAGCGTGGGCGTGAGCACAAGTGTATGTGTGTGTGTGTGTGTGGGGGGGGGGGGGTGTGTGTGCACGCTGGAAAGGAGAGGGAATGTTTGCATAGTACGTATTTCCATTAGGGAATTGTGTTTGAGTTTGGGAGAAGTGTACGGACGGTGTTATTTAGACACAGCTCGGGCTGGGGATTAGCACGGCCCGGCTTTGCACAAGTGGACCCTGCCATTGCTAAATAAGGTCAGAGTGTGTTGTTGTACGCCGGCGGGGCAGCGATACGTGTTTCTGACTCTCTGTCGGGGCCTCGCGGGGCCCTCAGAGCGGCACTGCGAGGAGCGGAGGAGTCCCGCTGGAAGCCGCACAGACCAGACGGAGGCTATTTATGAGAACGCGAGCGAGCAGATCACAGCCGGCCGAAACGAGATCATCCGTGGAAAAAAAGAAAAGAAAAGAAAAGAAATAGTCTCTCTGTATGGTTGGTTTCACGTTGCTCACCAGCAGTGAGATCGAAGGCACAAAACCTTTTGCTCTAATCAGCATCAGTTCAAGCAGCGGTTGCCAAAACAATCAGAATATAAAGATGAATTTTCAAGAGGAGGTAAAAATAACTCAATTCTCCCGTCTTTGATGATAGAAACAATGTCAGACTTCTGTCTCTCTCACTCTCTCTCTCGCTCTCTCTGCGCGCTCCCGTCTCCTGTGTCAGACTGAAGCAGGCGCGTTATAAAAGGGGGGAGCCAGAAGATCAGGGACGGATGTCTGCTCTTTATTAGAACCAATAAAGGCAGCATAAGGCGACATGAACACAGTAAATCACTTCATTACCTCGAGAAACGGTGGCGTGGAATTAATTAAGAATTGAGAATTTAATGTGTTCGCCCCTAAAGGGATGAATGTACTTAAGCGAGAACATGTATTTATAGTTTAGTCACGGGCCCATCGCCAGTTTTCAGGGTATTCCACCGGTTTTCAAAGTCGTGGTGTTCCGACACACGGTTCCTTCCTGGAAAGCGGAGCGCCAGAATAAAGTTTAGATTGATTCATTGCATTATTTTAACCATTGTAACCAGGAGTTGGAGAATGTAACGTTACATCACGTAAAGGTCTTATTGGTTAAGTTATTTATTAAATTCATTTTGGGGAGAACGATGTAGTATAAGACAGAGTAATGCAAACAAAGTCTTGTTGTTTTATTTCTATACAGTACAATCTTAACACCCAGACGCTTCGCACTGATGATTGATCGCTGTGATTGCGACATTTGCTTCAGCTTATCAAGCGAGTCACACCGAGCCTCACACTTTGCTGCTGCTGGTCTTTGCATCACTCCCTCAGTCAACCCTCTCTGTAATTCATTCAGCCATCGGTGTGGTGAACACAACCTTCGCACTCGGTGTCTGGACGATTTTATAAATTGAAACATGATCTGTATCTCCTGTTGCAGCACCAGCAGAGTCCAGTTCACACCTTTTTATTGGCCAACCCCTTTTTGTTACGCCGCCTGCCCACAATGGAATAAACTTGTTTTATGTCGGCGGCTGCTGTAATTGCGTGGGCTGTTAACCCCTCGTCGCCTTCATACCCACTTTTACGGCGCCCTATTTCTCCCCAGCGCCACATCTGCTGGCGCCGACGCGGACGACAAAACCAGGTGTGCGCGTGAGCCGTTTCCGAAGGAGCACTCCCTCGTTCCTTCGGCGGGGACAGCTGATTTCAAAGATGTCGCTCCGCTTTTATTTACATTCCTGGGAATGTCTCCACCTGGAAGCGGCGGAGCATTCCTGCAACGCTCCGCTGCTTGCCCCGAGAGTGAATATAGGAATGTGCCAAGGAGGGCACGACGACGACGACGACGACAACAACAACAACAACAACAACGCCCTTGGCTGGCTCCGAAAAGAAACCCAACATGCTTCGACTTTGTGGCACGGAGGGAACACTCTCACCCGGGGTGCGTGACAGAAATGTGGATTCCTTCGTTTGCATTGAGCGAGGTGACCAGGTGCCAGAGTAGCGAGTCGAGAGCGCTGCCGTAGAACTTTGGTCGCCTGCCCGGCGCCCTTGGCTCATCCTCCCTCGTCTTCTCCTTTTTGTCTCTTCCAACGACGCCTTACAACAACAACAACAACAACAGCAACCACCAGCCTCTTGCAACAAAGTCTCTGTGGTGCACATGCCGTTCGAAGATATTGATGTTGGCGAGGGAAGCAGTTAAAGGATTCTTTCAAGAGGGTGCTGGGCAGGCGACCAGAGTTTTGACAGTAGCTGGTCTCTAGGGGGCGCTGTGTTTACCTATAATACTCTAAAAAACTATTTGAAACTATCACCTTAAGTTTGCTTTACCTGCGTGGAGACGTTATTTCCAACACAAACTCGGACATTTTTCTTGAAGGAGAAAATCTCTCTTGCCAGTTTTTTTTTTTTTTTTTTCTTTCCCTCTCACAGACGCTTTTTCCTGAGCAAACACAGGACCACACAGGCTGCTTGTAGCCGATATGGGGGCCTTGTTTACAAGCAACAGCGCTCCTCGTCGTGACAAGTTGCCTTGTGTGCGCATTTAGCCGCTGATCTCCACGGAGACATTCCAGCTTCCACTTTTTTGCCCCAACATTGGAGCGCAAAACATAAAACGCAGCCAGGAACGAGACTCTCATCAAACGCCAAGTGGGCGGGCCCCAACTCCCCCTCCCCTCCCCCCAAAACCCCCTCACCCATCAACTATTAATCAATGTAAATGTATGAAATGGCGGCGTGGACTGGAATAAAATGTGGCACTCTCCAGAGTAAGCATGCGTGCCCATGACAGTGTACGTTCTAATTTTGCTTGACGGACCTTCCCTTTAATTAGCCTAATGAAATCATTCAGCCGCGCTCTCTTCACGGTCTATAAATAAACCATTTTTTTTTTTTATTCAGCTGCTCCTCAAGGATATTTTCTGCTGCTTTGGTTCCGTAATGCGCTTCTAAGCTGTGCACTGATGCTCGTATGAAAATTTGATGCACTCGCCGTGCGCCCCGCCCCCCCCCCTCCCCCACCCCCCACCCCCCCTGCATCTCGTCGTTGCGCAGAGGCAAAACAAGCCTCTCCCTGTTCTCTTCTCATTTGATGTGGCACCCCAGCTGTTTGCCCACTCTCCTTCTACCCCCCCGAACGCCTCTTTGCCTCTATTTAAACGCGCAACAGAATAGGAAAATACAAACAGTAAGATATTCTCCGGTACCCGCGCATTTTTTTTTTTTTTCCTTTGGAAGAGCAAAAAGGCGGTCGGCGCGAAGCTGATGCGTCCTCTTCATGAAAAATTCACCCTTGGTTGACCTTTTAGGTGTCAAGAGTTGTAGCGGCGCTGGAACACGGTGCTTCCTTAAAAGCACCAGGGCAAAAAAAAAAAACAAACTGCAAGGCCTATCCTAAAATGCTCTTAGTGCAGGTGCTCGGCCATTTCTCTGCAGCTTTTATTTATTTATCTTTTCATGAAGTCCAAGGGCACCGTATCAGCGATGAAGCAACACAATTGCGCGTCGTCGAGTAAACTCCCCCTCCCGCCGTCCGCAACATGAACGCCGTCCTTCTGTGCTTGAAGAAAATAAACATGAAGCCTGTGTTGTTTTGCAGCCCATTGTAGCGAGCGTCCTTTAGCAGTGTGAAGCATTAGAAGATGCTTTTCTTCTCAAAATACTATTTCTGCACATTAAACAAATCCCATATCTTGAGGTGTAATCAGAAGAATATCGCCCGTGGTTACTGTATCTAAACGTAAAACACACTTGTAGTTTAGAAACTTGACAGGAGGATCAGTCCCATCGCCGCTGACTCTGTGTGTGTGTGTGTGTGTGTGTCGGTGCAGGAGTCAGACGGGCTAAAGTGCATCGTCTCGCAGAACACATGAAAGGAGGGAACAAAGACGGCGCTAATACCAGCCGAGTCTGATACGAATCTCGTCCCCAGGGAGTCGGCGTGCGCCGTTCTGCCGCTCCCGTTTCTCTGTTGTTGTCTGGCGTGTCTGCTTGGCCGTGCCTCCTGCACTCCCCCGCACCCTTTTTGATTGTGTCATCGCCGAGCCGAGCGTCGGTAGGGGCTGCTTCCCCTCAGTGGAGAAGAGAAAATTAAGACAAAGCCGGCGCTGCCCGGCCCGCTTGTGAAATCAACCGAATTGTTCACGGTTTGTGAAAGGCCTATTTTGTTGACCGCTCTCTCTCTCTCTCTCTCTCTCTCTCTCCTCGCCTGATGTTTCCCATCAGCTGCCTCTCAAATAACCCACATTATGCTAATTTCCCTCTACCGGTATTTTCTAACTTCTGCCTCCGACCGCTGACATTGCAGCCTGGTTTTTGTTCCCTTCCGCAGCCCCAGTTTCCAAATTTCCAATTTCCAAAGCCCCGCCTTTTTCCATTAATTCGCCGATACTGCGGCCTGTCACAGCTAGCAGTTGCACGCTCAGCTCAAGCGGCCCTTCAGTTGTGCAAGACAGCAGGTGGCGCCGCTACTGCTGGAGATTTAAGCCCTCGCAGTGCGTGGCTCAGTGCACCTGATTGACTCAACGACATTGCCGTGGATTTAAAGGAGCAATATGCAATATCGTTTGGCACGAAAGCAAAGCGGCTCCCTGCAGGTCCTCAGTGAAACTGCGCTCAGCAAACGAGGATATAACGGATATGAAGACACCGGCGGCGCTTCGGGGATGGTGTCAAGTAACAAAATAAGTACGTAGAGGCTGTAAGTGAGAGGATGTCCCGCCCTCGGGGAATGAAGACGAAACACTCAAGAGTGGTTATTATATTGGACCTTTAATTGATCTGCTGCACAACAGGCCACGGAGTCAGTACAAACATGTCAGAGTCAAATCTCAGGGTGATGGCTTGAGAAAGGTCAGTCAAGGATGTTCTCAAGCAGAGGGCACACACATACACACGCACACATACACACACCTACACAAACGCACGTACCCGCAAACGCCCACGCTGCGGCTCGCATTAATGCTGAACTCTCCATTTCATTGCTCTGCTCTGACCAACGTCGAACTTATTGAATATTTAGACGGGCCAAATTCAAATGTATCTCCGCCGCCGTTGTTTTTTTTTTTTTTTTATTCATTAGTGGTTCAAGGTTCAGAAGAGGGCCGCGGAGGGCAATGAATTCTAAATAGACTCCAATCTTGCTTGCTTGCAGCCCTAATCCTGTCTGTGCGCGTTTGAATCTAAATGACTCCTCACCCGCCCAAACACGACCTGCATGGAAAAAAAAAAAAAAAAAAATAGCTGATTAATTTAGGAAATAAGTGCGGTTAATCTGCAGCAAGACTGCGGGTATTCTCTTTTTTATTTTATATTATTATATTATCTGAGGCAGTTCTGAAAGCCCTGGGCGAATGCGGTGGGGTTTTTTTCCTCTCTGATAGCTGGGTGCTTCAAGGACATCTCCTCTTGATCATCAGAGACAAATTGCTACAGTTCCCCGGGAAAAGAATGGAAGCGGTAATCAGTCCCGAGTTCACGGCACGCAGCGATGATAAGGAGGAAATATGGGCAGGAGTTAAAGTGTCAAACAAGTGCTCAACAGCCTCGCCGAACGTGGTTGAAATGGAAATGTCAGCCGTGTTTGTCGTCAGATGGCGGCCCGAGATGCTCGCTGTTTGCCAAACACGGCGGCCCCATAATATCCGCTTCCGCACTTGCGCCAGATTGTTTTTTCAGGTATGCGACGTGCGCCAGTGCCAAACGCCGCTAATGGCCGCGCTTTATGTTCCACTCTGGCTTTATTAAAGCGTCCGTCTGGGCTCTGCAGACTTGGCCCTCTGAGTCAGGATTCACTCGCCTTAGCAACGGAGCGTGCCAGCTTGATTAAAATACCGTAATTATTTTGGCTTTGTAGTCGGCTGCAGAGGATTTAACACCGCAAACCTTTTCTAGTTCATCCACTTGGCCCCCGAGGCGTCGCTGCCCAAGGAATTTGACACTAAATATTTGTGCAGGTTGCAACCAGAGGTGTGCCTTTTGGAATTGCAGCCAGTGATAATCTCTGCCGGGGAGCCGGGGGGTGTTGTTCTTTTTGTATTCAGCGACACCCGTTTGCTTGTTTGGTCGTCTGTTAGTACTTGAAAATTAACAAACAAATTTCAATTGGGCCGGGCAGGAAGTGGCACGAGGATCGACCAATCAGACTTCACATGGGAAGTGTTAATAAAAAAGAAAATTGTTGCTCGTTTTTCATGAACGGTCTGGTTTTTGTCCGTATTCCTGAAAGAGCAAACATTTGATGAAGCTAATGAAAGCAAACATTCCGCTACTGTTCATGTTACCATGTGTCTAAAGCGTATATCCAGATGACACCCTGAACTGCTGAAGCTCCCTCCTCCTCTCCGGCTCCTCGGACCAGGTTTGCGATTTACATTCTTGCAGCCTTGTTGCAACTCTCCACCGACTTTTGCGTAATGATTCCCTCCAAGCGGTTCTTTGTGCGGCTGTGCGAGAGGAGCGAGCCACCGCGGACGCCACCGCGGAGCGATTTATGCTTCTGCTCCCAAGCTTTTTTATCGATACGCGTGCGCAGGGGAGGCGTGGAAAGTGAGGTCGTGACCGAGTTCAGTATCAGAGAAAAAACACTGGAATGTCCCACAGGGCTTTTTTTTTTTTTTTTTAAATATATATATATATATGTATATATATATATATATATATATATATGTATGTATATATATATATATATATATATATATATGTATATATATATATATTTATATATATGTATATGTATATATATATATATATATATATATGTATATATATATATATATATATATATATATATGTATATATATATATAAACAAAATGATGAGAAAATTATGACAATCTTAATGAGGCTGTATGCTGATGATTGAAGTGGAAATAGAGCTGCTGTCACAAAATGTCTGTAAAACCTCAATTTTTCAGATTTTCACATGCCAGAATGTCATTTTCATAAAGACTCATGATGAGGCATATTTTACTACGCAATAGTGGAACGACATGTAAATATAGTGTTGCATGTAAATATACACCAACCCTCTTCTACATTTATAGATGTTTGCACACTTCAGCAAAGTGTAACTCTTGTTTATTATGCTGAGATATTGGCAAGAGTGCAGATTGCAGTGTTTGGAAAAGGTCGAGTTGATAAGTGAGTCAAGAGTGCAAACTAATGGAACAACACCAGGGGTGTGTGGGAGACCTTCCGAATATTTTTTGATTCGGTCGAACTTTAACGATATTTGGGGCTTGACGATGGACTTAAATTGCCCCAGAGGGCCACATGAAGTTTTTTTTAATTGATTTCTAGAAACTTAGAGACACAGCTATAGAAAGTGTTTTGGCTGTTGGTGTAAAAACAACAAAAATAAGTGTTTGAATTTGAAGCCCAATAGTAAAACATACATTAATCCCAGTGTTGGACTAATGATCCCCACTCATCGTCTTCACCTTCGCCAGACACCAGCGCCGCCGACACAGTCCCCTCGTGCGCCGCCGCCGCCGCCGCCATCCCTCCGCCGCCATCCAATCCAATTACACCGCCGTCCAGCCCAAGGCTAATCAAACTTTTAATTCTCTCATGGTGCCTCATTCTGTAATTGGTTTATGTAGTGAAACCAACAAACAGAGCTCATCTAGACTGGTAATCCCCCCGACAGCCACACACGCCGAGTCGACTGAATTAGCTGCAAACAAACACACAGAAACAACAAGAAAAAGGAGGAGGGAGAGAGACTCTAAAGGAAAAGTTGAAGGAACCCCCCCGCCAGCTTGATGGTCGGGGGACCAGTCCGGGCACGTCGTAGTGTTTGCGCAAAGGTTAATGGTGGCTGTGGGAAGAGGAACTGAGAAGGGGGTGGGGGGGGGGGCAATTACACAGGAAAGACGCAGACGGCGACATAATTGCTTTGTGATTTCCCTCTAATCCGTCTGCCCGCTTCGATTTTTTTGACAACCAGTCATCACAGGGAAAAAATTTGTAACCGTCTTTGTTTTGAAGTCGACTCGAGCGATAATGTTAGTCATTCAGGTTTTGCTCACCCCGAGCCGCGTCCGCGTAATCACTCGGATCAACTGCAGCTGGGAGGCTGAGTGTGTGAGTCCAATCATGGAGCCTGAAGCCTCGCAATAAATGCTGTTTTGAGACGACGGCGACTTTTTTTTCCCCCCTCCCTTTTGCCTCTCTTTTTTTCTCTCGCAGTTGACATGTTTTGTGAGATTGCAGTAATGACACAGTGTGTGCAAGCAGGGTTTTAACTGTAACTATCACTGTCAATGTTATAAACAAGTGAGAAGAACAATGGACGTGTTTTTGTTTTTTTTTGTTTTTTTTTAAGGCAGTACTTCTCAAAAGGGAGCTTGAGAAAATGTTGAAAATAGACACAAATATTCTTTCCACGCTTTCGTATTAACTGGAATTGATCCGTGGGGGATTTATTGTGGGGGTCCTTTGCATAAAACGCGTGCGCTGTTTCTCGGCTTCCCCCAGCGTGAGATTTTCAAGCTCCCAATAAAATAAGAAGAATGAACAAAAAAAACAAAACGACATGCCCCGCTTTTTTAGCCATCGCTCAATGATGCCTTCGAGTCCATTCAGGAGATCTGCAAAAGCAGCTGCATTAGAGACCCTGTGTGGTTCAGAAAGAGAATAAGAAACACCTTGAAATTTTACCCGTTTATTCTCCCTGTGCAAACTGAGACTCTGGTGTCATTTTCAAACCATTCCTGAGTTTTCACACAGTGGACGTCTGTTATGGCCAGAGACTTAACAAAAAAAAAAAAAAAGAAGAAGATCCACAGTGTGTTTTGAACCGAAAAGAACATCAAAGGAGCCTCCTGGTCGGCCGCTACTTTCAGTTCACGGCGAGTTCGGCAAGTTCTACTAGATGAGCTACTGGGCTCATGTGTCACCTGAGCGAGAGGCTTGTGAGTGTGGCTCCTTGCTTAGAAGGCTGCTTTCTGGAAACCTGGATGACACGAGGCACCACGTCACACAGGAGCTTAAAACCATGGATTTCAATTGGTGGTTGTCGTTTTTTTTATTTTTTCAACCCACTGTGAAAATCAATAGCAGTAAAGTGGTTTTTGAACATGTGAGTGGAAAATGTGTGACATTTCAGTTTTTAGTGATCCGTCTTTTAAAGACAGCAAGTTTCCATCGTTAGGTGACGACTTCACCTCCAGCTACCAGTAGAAATCACTGGCTGATTATAGCGTGTCCACTTGCGGTGGATACGTGCCTTTAAATGTCAATTTTTTTACGAGCTGAAAAGAATGTGTTCGCACGCACCCCAAGTCCAACTCCCTTCGGACACGCTCGTGAAGCAACGTCCTGGAAGTTTCAGAGAAGGCCGGGACTGACTCACAAGGTAAATCGTGTCCGGGCAGGTCGGTGACGTGCGCGCCCTTCTTCCTCTGGCGGTGAGACATTAGCAGCTGGGCCACACGGCCGGCGACGCTCCCACTCTGACAGTGAGAGGCCTTCAGGTGCGCGCCGGAGCGTGTCGAGAAGAGCCGGCCGATACGCCGGCTGTACGAGGGCCCGACAACGCGTCACGCTTCCTTCTCCCTTTGAGCGGCTCGTCGCGTGAATAGGAGGCAGGAAACCAAACAACCTTGGACTTGTGACTCGTCACAGTTCATCAGCCAAGCAGAGTCGAGCGCCGCCCGTCACCTCGGCCTGTCCGGGCCTGCTCGCCCCACCGGGTGGGGGAGGGGGAGGGGGAGAGGGAGGGGCCGGGGATGGCGGCCCATTAATAAAAAGAAAAAAGAAAAGGCAAAGGACTGTCCTTCAAGCACCTAATCAGCCACAGAGTGGAACAGAGACCCCCGGTGCCCTGCGTCCTGCTAACAGAGGGTCCATGAGGGACCCGGGCGAGACTCGTCTCGCTCGATACGCCCGTTTCTGCCTGGCTGCTCCCGTGCGTGGAGGGCGGACGTCATGCGGCTCCCTTCTAGGTCACGGCGAGTTTCATTTTAGCGCAGCCAAGCAAAAAGCTGCTCGTGGCTGGAAAATGGACGCATTAATATTAAATAGTCCCCCCACCACCACCGCCCATTCCCTGCACCCCTCCTAACAATAATAGGATTTTTTTTTCCTTTTTTTTTTTTTTTTTTTTCTATAAAAATGGGACAAAGCGTTTGTATTCATTAAGTAAACTGAATTTTGAAATGGTAGCGGGGTTACGCTAACTGCTAAACAACGAACTGTTTTGGGAGTAGGGAAGTACAATGCGCCGCTAATTGCTGCATACCAATGATACGATTCCCGCCTCCCAGGAAACAAACGTCTTTGATCACTGCCGGAACAGAGGAGGACGCCGTTAAATCTAAACACACGTGCTATTAATGCTAGTTTGCGGCCTCATCCACTTTAATTATGAACAATAAGCCGGCGTTTTAATAAGCTACTCTTCACGGGACTCATGGGGGGGGTGCAGTCTCACTGCATTTCAGGCCTTTTTTCCTCCTTTTCCTTCCGCGCAGTGTTGACCAGGAATACATTGTACATCAGTCACAGCGTCCAATTTTCAGTGGGCCCCTACGGAAAAGTGTCCCTCCGCATTAGCATGATGACCGCGCCATCTCCGGAGAGGCCACTGATTAGAATGAGGCCTTTAAGCCCCGATGAAACGCTGAAAAAAACAACAAAAAAAAATGTGTCTTATTGTTTTTGCCCCGCGCCGAGCCCCCGGCCTCTTTGGATGTGCAGCCCAGCGGACGGCAACACATCTATTATGTATGAAGGGCCGACCATGTCACGGTGCACTCTGCGAGCACACATCGCCAGCCACACATAAAAACATCTTTTAGGGGCCTGGTCCCCGCTGAAATCCTCCAGCTCGCCACTGACCGCCGTGCGTCTCATGTTTTTTGCTGTTTTGTTTTTTTTTGTTGCTGTTTTTTTGCTTAGTTTTCCAGTGCGACAACCGTGTGTATTTTCTGACCGCTACCGTTTAAAAAAAACAAAAAAACAAAAAAAACAACAAAAAACACCTGCGCCTAGAAGAGATAATATTCTTACCCGCGCCTGTTTGTTGGCCGGTTTGTTGTTTTTTTGTGTGTGTCTCTTTTGCAAAAGGATTAAAGGGAGAGGGGGGGGGACGAAAAAAAAGCAAATCTCGGACGGATTGTTGGGAGGGAAGGACGTAAGCCGGAGGAGAAGCCATTCAATTATCCGTTTGGCTGCAGGAATTTGTCGTCACTTTGCGAGATAAGGCGAATATTCACCCCGGCATTTTCATTATTTCTTCGTTTATCAAGCCGCAACGTAAACACGGCACAGTGAGGCGTTTGAACGGCTGCTGGACTTTGCGATATTTTGCTCGAAAGGCGCAAAAACAATATTAGCATAGTAATATACGAAAACACTGTATGCAACTTGGCAGCGTCTTTCAGCTGCTTGTGGGCGAAGCTGAGGTTCCCATCGTTTGCAGCACGAAGACGTCCCTGCACTGCGAACATCAAGCGTTTCACAATTGTTAGTATTTTTCTTCTTCAGCCAAAGTCCGACGAGCCCTTTTGCCCATATCCGTCTGTCGGTCCGTGCACGCCCGCCGTGCACTGCGCCGCGGTCCGTTTTCAGCGCACAATGGAGGGTTTTGTTCTGCGTGTGTCAACGCCGGAGCCTGTTTATTTTTGCACGAGCGTTTTCTTCCTGCTCGGCCGCGGCCCGACTTTGCATGTGAGTGCGTGCAGGTCCCGGGGTTAAACACACCGTCCTGGCGGGCCGAGGGAGGAGGAGCACAGCTCAGCAACACGGCCGCATCGAACGCTAGCGTGGCACATGCAGACGCGTGCACTTTTGCGCTCTGGAGAAATTGGACATGTTCATCATCCCGCAGTCTTATTATTGTTGCTAAGTAATTAGACAGGGGAGCAGGAAACGAGGGTTGGGAGTTTATAAATAACTGCTAACTGCTAACTAGCATTTGAGGTTTGGAGCAGCAAATTTGTGAAAAGGGATTTTCCTCCTCAGACTTTGGCTGCCAGAGTCGCTTCAGGTCAAAATGAAAAACCCGGCTGTGTGAAATGAAATGTGATAGCCAGGCAGCAGCGCCGGTGACGGCACCTTAACACTAGGTCGGACCTGGGGCGGTGGGGGCGGGGCCGATCCGGTGCGGGCTGTCTCATGTTGTTAGTGTAACGGCGGCCGCCGTGCGATCGCAGCTGTGGTGCGATGGGGATGAAAAGCCGAACTTCATACGTCAGGAGCGCCGCTGTGAAGCCAGGCGGTGTTTTGTGGCGTGGGATCAGGTGCGAAGTCGGCCGGATGAGCCCGGTGAATCCTCTTCCGCCTTCATACATCCGCCTGGATTCAGGGCGACGTGACGAGGAGGAGTGCGATGTTTTGCTCCCGCACTCCTCGCTGTTGGTCCACATCTTCGTCAAACTGTCCTGAACGTCGCTCAGCAGAGGTGTCACATCCGTACAGTCATTAATGTCAAACAGTCTTATTTCATTATTCGGTAACAACAAACCAAGCGGCTGCTTCCTGCAACCCCACGCAATCAAATCTTAATTTGTTTAGTTTGGTTTTTTTGCACTACGGCCTTACAAAACTAAGACGCTACGCTCCTTTTCTCACGGCAAACGGAAACAAAATCAAAAATACAACAACAAAAAACAAAACGCTGGCTTGTGTGGGAAAAAAAAAAACAAAAAAACGTACAGCTCTACTTTGCTGAGCCGCTGAATCATATCAAGACAGAGCAGCCAGGTGACTGTGGGGGAGGGATCCAGAGCGCTGTGAAAATAGAAGTGCTCTGCAGATGAAAGCAGAAATGAGTGGTGAGTGTGTTTGTGTGCGTGTGTGTGTGTGTGTGTGTGTGTGTGTGTGTGTGAGACCCGGCCCCAGATATCATGTGGTGAAAGTCACCCATCCCTTCAAGTCTTATCCCGTGGCTAAAGCTATAGCTATAGCTTTCATTTTGCAGATTCTTGTGAGATACAATGTCAAAAGAACATTCCTTTTTTTTCTTCTTCTTCTTCTCCCCTCTCTTGTGAAGCTTTAAGTGGAAAACCGTCCCGGGGTGGGATGGAATTGGATGTGTGGCGTCCACGGCGGCAGGTGTCTTAATTCGCAATGATCCCAAACTCAGGCTGAAGTAAATTGAAATGTCCATTTCTGGATTACGGTGCCCAGAGAGCATGACCGGCTCGTGGACTTTATGATACACACTCCGCAATAGAGGATAAAGTGCTGCAGTTGGAGAGTCGGGGAGCAAAACATGTGGCCAAGACGGCAGAAAATCTGCGATTGTGTGCAAGTTGCTTGGAGAGGCTTCAAGCAAACTTCAAACATCTTTTTAATGATCTTTAATCCGCTGGCAGCTGATCAGTAGGCAGCTTTTCTAAGCTATTTATACCAGAAAATCCACGGTAAAAATAAGTCTGGAGTTTGAACTTTTTCTTTTGGTTAAAAAAAATGGAATTATTATTTTCATGGCATCCAGAAACACTTCCCCATAATTATATGAATAGAGAAGATGAACTTATTATCTCTGCTGAGAATTCCCCCCCTTTTTGCCAAGACTGCAAGAAATAAAGTTGGAAGCAGAAAGAGGAAAATAAAGAAACAAAAAAAAAAAAAGAAAAGGAAAATATCTGTTTGCAAGCTAAAGTAGAAAAAAAAAAAAGAGTCCATGTTGGGTCTTAATGGAGCCATTGATTGTGCGCCAGTGGAGAACGCGCCCAGTGGGGGACGGGCTCACAGCAAGAGGACAGGTGTTCGCTCGATATCTGTCCCACTTCTCTGACCTTAAAGCTTTTAATCAGCTCTGCTAGGGAGCTTGTCAATCCTGTCAAACAATGAGCGGCCCGCTGTACAGACACAATGCGGGAGGGCAGCGGCGGGCCAAGAACTCCAAATGATACTCCCACCGCCCCGAGGAAGGAGAGTGTGAGTGTGAGTGTGTGTGTGTGTGTGTGAGTGTGTGAGTGTGAGTGTGTGTGTGTGTGTGTGTGTGTGTGTGTGTGTGGGGGGGGGGGGGGGGGGGGGGGGGGGTGGCTGGGGAGGAGAAAAAAAATAAATAAAAATGTGTTCATGAGCTACTTTGTCCAGGTTCCCGCTGGACCGGACCCCCGAGTCGAGCGGCGGTCAGCACATTTCGGAGAGCCATTACTGCCGGAGCGCCGGGCCGTCACACGAGCCATTTCGCTCGGGTTAAACTTTGTTTGTGGCTCTCGGAGACCTCGGTCGCTTTCACCCTCCGTCACCTTGGAGAAGAGTGAGAGAAACCCCACTGGCCGCGCTCAAAGCGACACTGGGAGGGACGGAAGAAAGAAAAGTTCAATCCGTCAGTGAGAGATCGGTGTTTTGATAATTCCGGCCGTCAGACTCCGGAATTCGCCGCTCCTGCGACGGTGGCGGTGATGGGAACGCGGCTCTCTCGCGTGGGACATTATCACCTTCTAAGTGGTGCTTAAACACGGAGGGATGGAGATTGAGCTGCGTGTGTCAGCGTGAGAGCGACCGGCCGACACGTCCGCTTGCTCTGAAGACCTGTAAGCAACGCTCGGCGCAATCCAGTGCATGTGTTTTCTCTGTGCGCGCCATGAAGAAGGAGATGAGACCGATGAGGTGCACATGAGAGAGGGATCCTGTTAACAAGATTTTGCTTTATATTTCTAACAGATTTCAATTGGATTGGCAAGGTTGGTTTTTCGTTTAACAACCAAAGCTCTGCGATCTGTAGCTGCATTCTGTCGAGCCGGGAAGTTTAAATACTCAAATATCTTTCACGGGGCGGGTAATTACGCTGCTGGTTGATTGGAGCTAATAGCGCAAGCTGACAGTGGAGCCATCACCCAGCAGTCACACAGTTACCATTTGGCCACAATGAAATTGCATTGAACCGCACAATTATCTCCAGTCACCAGCAGCTCTCTCTCTCTCTCTTTTTTTTTTTTTGAACCGTTTTCTATTTGCCTGCCATTTTTTTCCCCTTCGTTTTAATTTTTTTTTTTTAAATCCGAGTGCCACTCGACGGCGACATCGGCGTGGAGATTTGTAAAGGGCATTGTTGACGGCGCAGCGTGAAATCGCGCTTCACTTTTTATTCAAGACCGAGCGTTGAATCTTCCATTTTTGATTTACGACGCCGGAGAATGAGCTCAGTGTTAATCTCCTGACTTTTTTTTTTTTTTTTTTTTTGCCCACAGCCCACCCACTGGAGCGATTTAAAATATATATATATATATATATATATATAAAAAAATATATATATATATTATTTTTTTTGTTTTCATCCCTGCCATTGATTACAGCCCTGCTCTCTTTCAATTTACAGTCACATTTTATGGGGGGGGACTCCCTGTTCAGTCGCACTGTGAAAGGTTCTGGTGTCCCGGGTCGCCATGTCAGTACACATTGTTTGCCATCTAACAAGCAGTGGAGTCAGGACTAACTCACACACCCCGGCCCGGCTGGGCTCTCAGGCTCTTCCCTTCCCCTTGCTGTGGCTTTGTGGTTCCGCTCCAATGTCTCCAAGTCAGCTGTTTTCCCTTTTAAAAAAAAAAGACATTCAAGTGTTGTTATTATTATTTCATGTGTTCTTTGAAAGCGCTCCATCGAAAATAATGTCGTAACATTAAAAAAAATGAAAAAGACACATTGTTAAAGAATAAGCATCTGGAAAATTGCATCCCGTAATACAGTGTAAATTCCTTCAAAGTGGCTCAGACTGCCGGCGACGACCAAACAAAAGTGCAAAATACGAGATGTTCCCATCCACTCTGCGCCGCGTCTTATACATGGGAATATATATGGTAGTAATAGAGCGACACCGTCGCAGCTCGGCAGCTGATGGGAAAGACAATATGCTCCGCCACAGCTGGAAAGCACATGCAGCAGGAAAATGAGCGCGGTCCTGAGATGTGGTTGAGAATTCCGATGGTTATATGTATGTGGAGCCTCGCTCCCCTCGGAAAGACGGGGGCCTGTGGTCGTGGTCGAGGAAATGGCTCAGCCCGGGTTCTCGGAGTTCTGCCAGAAACCGCCGCGTTTCATAGAGGTTCCTGATCAAAACACACATGAAAAAGGAGCATTTGGCCGAGGGGACCCCGAAATCCAACATTTACGCCGAGGCTCTCACGTTGCGTGGAGCCACATGTTTTTGCGTCGCGCCCTCCCTTGACGTTCTCGTTCTCCTCACAGAGGAACAAACCAAGGAAAGAAGGAACGAACTAAGGAGCGAACGTAGGAAGAAAACTCACGCCCACAATGCGAGTTCTCACCGTCGGAAAAGCTTTTAAACAACAAGATAAGATGGCGTGTTCAGCGGGGGAATTGAAATAAGTGCAGCGTGTTCGATTGTATCTGCTCAAACAGCTTTGCCCGGCGTTGCTTCGGTTGCGAAGACGGGATGCTAATCCACGCCCCGGTGATGTGACTGCAGGAAATATTTATCATCGTGTTTGTTCCTCGAACACATGTGCGGAGACGACTCGCTGGCAGGATTGGGTCGCGAACGCTGGCCGGCAAAATTTATTGCTTCTTCTTCTCCTTGTTCTTCCTCCTCTTCTTCTTTTTTTTTATCTTTTTATTTGTTTGCGGGACGCCGCCGAAGCCGAAGCGATACGAGGAGAGGTCTTCCTCCTCGGTGACGTCACTTGTTTTGAGGAGACGCTCGGGCATCCGTCGGGGTCTCATGGCGAACGTGACTCAGACACATACTGAGTGTGCTTGTTAATTGATAGCAGACTCAGTGGGGGGGGGGGGGGGGAGTGGAGGGCTGCAGCCCACTGCCCACTCCAGTGTGAAGGAGTGTGAATTCCCTCTCCTGTATGTTAATGGATCTGCAGTGTAAATGGCCCGCTGCTGGCGCGGCGGAGTGAAAAAAAGCAGCTTGGCGTGCGAGCGTGTTGCAACCCTTGCTGTCCTGTTTATCCCCTCCAACATAATTAGTGATGCACTTTGATGACAGCCAGTTTCTTCTCGTTTTTTTTTTTCTTTCTCTCTCTCTCTCTCTCTCTTCCTCCCTCTTCCCCTTCCAACGCATCTTTAAAAATGCATGATATCTCAAACAGTAGTCGGGGGGGGGGAAGTCTTGGGAGGCCGTTCCGACGTAACGCTGAGCAGAAACGTCGGAGAAAAAAGAAGAAGAAAAAAAAAAGCAGCCAATTAAATATTGATTGTGTGTCCTCCTTTCTCGGTGTAATAAGCCACCGGTCATGCTACAGCGCTTCCTGCTGATAAACCGTTTTACTTGAAACCCACCCGAAAGTCTTTTATCCAGCGCCTGTAAGATATCAGTTGACCTATGTCAAAAATTACAGGGTGTGGGGCCCCGATCATATGGACCGTGAACATTTTGTAAGGTCCTAATGAAGGAGGTGTCTGGATTTCCACGTTGCTAAACCACACGCCCAGATATCCATTTCCACATTCTCAGCTAAACGATGATTTTTCAGCATCTAAAGGTTTTTTTTTTTTTTTATAACGGACTGTATCCTCAGTAATTTACCCGGTACAAGTGTTTGGCATTATCACATGGGACTGTTCAATATTTGGGCTGTGTGCGAGACTTATCTTCGCTCGCGGACAATGAAGCAGATGGTGTGAGGGAAGGATTTGTCATGCGTGGCTGTCCAGCGCCAGACTCTCCTTCTCAGCACTTTCTGGCAGAACTTTGTATGCGCTTCATGCCACATTTGCTGAGTGCCTTCACAAGAAAAAAAAAAAAAAAAGCGTCGGGCACTGTTCTGGTTCCAGCTCAGACTCCAACCACCTTCTTCCCATAAATCCCACTCCAAACCCGGTCTTAGAAATAATCCGGCAGGGCTCGGCAGGCCCAGTGAGCATTCGCCCTGGATAGTCTCACGCAGTTCTGGAAAGTAAACCGCTATTGACCACTTATGTGAACAAATGGAGCAACTATTAGTTGTTCTGGTTGAAGTCTCAGCTTCATCAGGCCGAGTCTCCACTATCATCAGAATTATCTTTGAAATGTATCTCATCCCTTTCCAGCCAGCGATCACAGCATGATCTGGACGATTGTCCTGCAACAGCCATCCATCAAACATCAGTCCACTATCCTTCCATCCATCCATCCATCCATCCATCCATTTCCAATACCCACTTCTTCCTGAGCTTAGGGTCACAGGGGTCTGCTGGAGCCTACCCCAGCTGTCACAGGGCGAAGGCAGGGTGACGCTCTGGACAAGATGTCAGTTCATCGCAGGGCCACACAGAGACAAACGACCATTCGCACGGAATCGAACCCACAACCTTCTAGCTGTGAGGCGATAGCGCTAACCACTGCGCCCATCAGTTTACTAGATACCTTTTCTTATATGTTATTATGTATGACTATATATTATTTATTTGATTGTATTTACATAATTCATTAATGGCAACACACTACCAACGCACCGGAAGAAGTAGCAGTAGATGTCTGAGATAACTGCCTTGCTGCCACAAAGATGTGTGAAAAGCACACCGGACCTGACAGAGACTCTGTTTGTAGATCATTAGCCGAGCTTAAGGGGCCACACTTCCCCATAAATGTGTCCCCTTTTCACATTTCATTGGACACAGTTGCACAAGCATCAATATTTACACATTGGCGGTCGTATTCCAAGTAAGACGCGGAGCAAGAGGCTGACGTGGAAGTCCAGTTTATTGTCCCTTTAAATGGAATGAGGTGGTGCAGGGACATGTGTAGCGTGCCGGTCTTGTTCAGGTAGGAGACGCGTAAACATTTCAATCACAATAAATAATCCTAATTGAGTTTCCAGGGTCTTTCTGTCCAGAATTGTGGCCGTTTGCAAGCCTCGAGAGCGTCGGACCTCGTTCCACATGGTCGCATAAGAGAACATTTACGTGTTGGGAAAGAAGTAAAATAACTGCAAATCTGCTACTAGCACTGAGTCGGTCCATTGATGATAATACTCCCATAGCTGCTGTGCATGTATTTTTGAACCTGCATGTGGGCCTTCATTTGTTGTCCACACAGACATGCTGGTTGAAACAAGTCTCAGCTTGAGTGCCTCTGACCTTGAGCACTGGGTTTCCGTGCGGTCAGAAAAAAAAAAAAAAAAGTGAACATAGCATTCGTGTCACTCCGCGTGCTAATACCGAGATTTCCACGGGAGGTATTGATGCCCGAAGCGTCGCCTCTCCACTTTAATATCCTGAGTGCAGTAATCTGCTCACTGCGTCTGACCCGCCGCACGTCGCCCCCGCCGCTCGTCCCCGGCCCCGCCGCGCTTGTAACTCTCCCAAATCCTCTGCATCAAATTTTAAATGCGCGTCGCCCCGACACCCCTCAGCCCCCGGGGCTCCTCTCCGAGCTCGAAACCTGCGACAGCCGCTGACGCATCGCCTCGAAACCCGCGGCCGACCCCGCCCGCCTCTTTTATTTATTAATCGGCCTCTTTCCAATAGCAAGTCGAACCGCAGCACCTCCTCTGAAAGCAAGGGGCAAACACACAAATCCCAGAATGCAAATCAAACACCAGAAATAACCGGTGCGTTGGTGGCTTGGATTCTAAACTAAGTATAATATTATATTACAGTTTATATATATTTTTTTTTTTCCTCTCCAGTTCTATTGCACGACTAAATCATTACAGTTACAGTCACACTCGGCGTGTTTCTACCCCCATCCTCTAAGTTTCAGTCAAACAAACCCAACTGTAATGCCTTTACAGTTGTCAATCATTTACCAGGTGAGACGACTTCTATCTCTCTCTCTCTCTCTCTCTCTCTCTCTCTCTCTCACCCCCCTAGTGTAACCGACCCTTTTGTTTATTGACAGTGGTTCGATATCGGGTATCAGCCGGGCGACGTCACCCCGCCGTGTGGTCGAGTCACGTCAGCGCTGTTTATTTTGCGTTGCAGAACCGAAACCGACGGCCTTGTTTAGTTAAGCTGCGGGAGGGTGGGGAGGAGAGTGAGAGAGGGACTGAGAGAGAGTGAGAGAGGTGGGTCAGAGCTCTCTGCTGCTGTGTTTACTCTCCATATTTGTGATACTCTCTGTCTCTGTCTCTCGCTCTCTTTCTCTCCGGGGCCAAAGCCTATTTCTGTTTGTGTTTTTTGGCCGGGCTTCGCTTTGCCTTTGCCTCGCTCAAAGACGACCGGAATACCAGGTGACCTCTGGCGCATTTCATACACAACCAAGACCAGCAAATAATAATTACACTTTGTCCCCAGGCACCGTCAGCCACTGCGCATTTAAAATCCTGAAAAGATAGTATGACCCCCCCCAGAACGTACCACCGGTGGGCCATCCGTGTTTTGGTTCCTTTGAAACAGTTTTTTTTTGTTTCCCTCCCAGAGCCTCATTCAAGCACGCATCCTTATCGCGGAAGAATTAAGATGAGGAACCTGTTTCCAGGCAAACTGATGTATCCTCTTGACATTTGAAATGGCTTAAAGCTGGTCGGGGGAGGTGGGTGGGTGCGTGCATGTGCTCTGAACCTGTGCGTTGCCTCAGAGACGCCGCGCGGCGCCGCATTAGGCGAGGATCAGTGCGTACGTTTGCCGCGCGCCGCCGGGCTGAAAGTCGTGTTCGACAACCCCCTCCCCCCCCCAAATCCACAAACACACACACACACACACACACACCCTTCATCCCCCTTTCCCCGCGACAAACGACCGCTGGGAGAATCGTCGGAATTAAAGGCGCAGGTCGGAGACGTTGATAAATGTATTTCCGACGATCGTTAGCATGGATGTGGCGTCGTCCTCATCGAACAGGCGCCGGACAAAAAGACAGTTTCAGATATGAACCAGTAGGGGGGGTTAGGGGGGGTTGGGGGGGGGGGGGGGCTGATCTCCCGACCAGTGGCTCCGGCACAGTGTTTGCTCGGGGAGACGCAGGGTAAAGAGAGCCACTCCGCCAGACACGCTACTGTTTACCTAAGAGACCCGGCTGGAAATCAAATAGTGGTCGAGTGCGAAAAAATAAAACAAACTCTCTGACACATTTTGATGAATCTCAAAAAAAAAAAAAATCAAAAAAAATCAAAAATGCATCAAACACCAGGCAGAGGCCGCTTCTGCTAAATGGATTGTCCTGCCAGGACGCATTAAAACTCTCCAGCGCTGCGAGACAAGCTTCTAACCTTTTCCACTCGACCAAAACCATCATTTATTTTACAAAGCATTTTGAAAGGCACTTGTATCTGTTGATAGCACAGAGCAAAATGCCACCGGTTCAAAACTCCGAAGCACCGACTGAATAAGAATTACAGCGTTCCACTCATGCGAGTAAACAAGCAACTAATGGGTGGATTTGTGTGTGTGTGTGTGTGTGTGTGTGTGTGTGTGTGTGTGTGTGTGTGTGTGTGTGTGTGTGTGTGTGTGTGTGTGTGTGTGTGTACGAAACAGAAGATTTGGACTCCCCCTAAAACACCCAATGTGTGGTCCTGAATGGCGGAGCGGAGCGGAGGGGCCCTGTGCCATCGCTGTGGGAACTAGGACAACATTAAACAGTCATTATCTCGAGTGGCTCAAGCCGTGTTTTATCTATCAGCATCGCGCTTGAGTAACGACGCAGCGGCCGGCCCGTCGGAAGCGCGACGAGATGATTTGTCTTCATTGCGGTGAACTTTAATGCGGCGCTTGGCAACGTTTTTAGGTGCAAGACGAGAGCGAAGAGACGGAGAGAGAGAGAGAGAGAAAAATGTTTTTTTTTATTTTTTTTGGGGGGGTGGGGTGGGGGGGAGTTTTCAGACTTCAAACGGCGACGTCTCTGCGCCGTTTGGGAGCCACAGTTTGCCAAGTCGCCTGGCGCAGCTTTAAATAGAAGACATAATTCAGGCCCCTCATCTGAAATATGCATCGAGCCCCACTTCATCTTTGTCTTTCCCTCTGTCGCAGCGGTGGCAGCAGCGGCGGCAGCGGCGGCAGCCGCAGCTCGAGGTGAATAATTCTGAACTCGCTCTGACTCCGGCATAAACGCGTTTCTTTTGGCCCAGCGAGCCGCTGTCACTGAGCCAGTATTGTCTTGTGGAAGACTCTTTGGTTGTCGGCCAGTTCAGCAAAAATGGAGGAGGGGGTGGGGGGTGGGGGGGGAGGGAAGAAATAATGATAATGTTACTTATCCATCTGAGATGAGCTGCCAAATTGCACTTGTTAGGCGGAAAAGAAACATCCAAGTGTCCTGGGGACGCCGCTCTGGTTTTCATTTACAAACTCAGACTTTTTTTTTTTTTTTTTTTTACGACGCCGTTATCTTTTCACGGAGCCGATCGTGCTTCAATGCCGCACTGAGGGGGGGGGGGGGTGGAAACTTAACAGCAGGAACTCTGCGTGTTGTTCTTTGCAGCAGACCTAAGGAATAAATGTGAAACGTCGGCGTAACTCATTCGCCGCTGATTCGTTTCCCCACATGGCCAATAAAAGTTCCTCCTTCATCTGAAACATTTTCCTTGCGTCGCCTGTGATCTTGACTTTTTTTTTTTTTTTGCGCCGCCCGTCAGTCTTTCTGCGGACGGCGGCGAGCCGTTTCAAATAAAGACCGTGCAGCCTCCCGTGATTTTTTTATTCTTTTGCCGACCACCACATGCCACACGCGAAGCAACACAAAGCCAATGCTTTTCCAACTTTCCTATTTTGGTATTTTGTCTTCATCTCGTTTCCCCTTTGCTCCGAGTTTGCCTCACCTGCTGAGAGTTGTAACCTTTTTCTTTTCTTTTTTAACTTCCCTATATTTTTGCTGGTGCGCTTCATTTTTCGGCCCCCCTTGCTTTCGAAACAGAGCTCTGTTCTGTCTTCACTGGCAACCCTGGAGGCGGCGTGGAGCCCCGGGTGTATCTGTCCTCCCCAGTCTCGTCTTGTCGGCGTGCGAACAGAGCAGCGGCGGCGGTGGCGGCCAGCCCCGAACCTACAGCACAGCGATAAATCTTCCCGTTCGCTCCTCCGTTCCTTTAGTCAGACTCCCTTCGGTAATTTGCCTCTTTTTCCCTTTTTCTTTCCCTCCCTCCTCCTCCAGTTTTGCACCATTAGGCTTCCAGAAAGCAGACTCTACCTTCTCGGTGCCTCTCGCCTGTATGTGGTTGAGCCGGGCTATGAATCGCCCGCTCTGCGGTGCGGTGCGTAATTAAAGCTCCACGGTGTGCGCGGCCAAGGACTCCAGGCCTTGAGTGTAACAGGGGTCCCGACGGGCGCCCCTGGTCCGCCGTGGTGGGGGTTTTTGGGCTCTGTGGCCATGTAATTATGCCCATTCCTCTGGTTTCCATTTGCACAAACTGCTGTTTGTTGGGAGTAGAGGGGGGCGGGCTCTCCAGTCTCTCGCGCAGCCGATCCCTGCCACTATTGTTTAGGCTTCCAAGTGGGTGACGTCCGGCCAGGGTCCATATTTATGAGTCTCTTTGCTCCCGCGCACGTGCCGTTAAGATTGAATCTTAAGCAGCGTTGTCACGGGGCAAATTGCGCTTGGCTACTTCGGAACGCATCATCCTTTAGCTGCCAATCTCGCCGGTAATCTGAGCTGTGATGGGAAGAATAACAAAAAAAAAAAAAAAAAAAAAAAATGAAGTTAAGCATTGCCCCCGAGGTTCACAAGGACACAGGTGTTCCACGAGGTACATATGACAAGGTTGCCGGTCCTCCCTGTCAAATTGGATTAGAAAATCAATCTGTCATTGTCAAAGCCCCCCCCCCCCCCCCCCCCACACCAAGTTTGAATGGAGACAGTCTGGCTGATGTGGCCTGGAGGAAATGAAAAATGATGTGCACTCAGTAACTTGAAAAGGTTGTCACATGGCTTTCTGTTTTTTGTTTTTTTTTATCATTTTATGATTTGAAGTTGTTTTTGAGTGAAACAGCACAACTATTGGTGGAAATTGCTTCTCTCCCATAATGCACTGCTTTGTCACGACAAGTCGCAGGAGTCAGCCTGTCAGGGAAGAAGCACGGCGAATTGCTCGCCGCAATCTTTCATCCAGCAAAAGTCTGGGCCAACTTCTTATTTCTCTCTCTCTCTCTCTCTCTCTCTCTCTCTCTCTCTCTCTCTCTCTCTCTCTCTCTCTCTCTCTCCCGCTTTCTCCGACGCTCTGTTCGTGCCCTGGTGTCCTTCAGCCGACTACCTACAGCTTTTGAAAAAGAAAACGCTGTCGTGCCACAGCTTAGACAGTTTGACAACCCGCACATACGCAGTGTAACTCCCCTGCCTCTCCGCTGTAGAATCCTGTAGGGCTGAAGACGGACCACATCAGATATTGTAGTTGTGGGTGTGAACATAAATTGATCTTTCTCGTGCATCCACGTGCATTTTAAAGCTCCCCTTGGAAGCCCCCCCCCCAAAAAAAAAAAAAAAAAATATGGCGACAAGCCATTGCTGCGATGCCACTGCAGAGCGCTAAGTAGCCGCCCTGTTTGCCGTGCACGTCCCTCTGCCGGATGTTCCGCCACTAGAAGCCGTAGCATATTTCCTCTCCGTTTATGACTTGATTCACTCCCGACTTTATGAGTCTGGCGTTGACGAGCGGACGAATCCATAGGAGATCATTATAGCTCCGGCTGGTTGTAAATACGAGCCCAGCCGGGGGTTGTCAGACGGGGGAATGGGACGGCGTCCGACGTCACCTGGAGAGGAATATAAATCAGTCTCGGATAACAAAGATGCGCGGTAGACAACAGGTTGCAGAGGGCCCGCGGCACTTCAGGCAGCACGTCTCCTCAGACAGCTGTCATTTTAGATCCCAGACCGGGTGTTCAAAAAAAAAAGAAGAAAGAAGATAGTTGTTGTGTTCTTCTTCGCCTGAGACTTGTTTTAACGGTGCAGTGGGGCCATTCTGGATGATATATGAGCTGCAACGCTTCTTCTTAATTCCCTGCTGCATTAGCAGGTGGAAACAGATCGCACTAAAGGGTGAAGGTGTCACTTGACAGCACAAGCCATGTTTTCCTGTGTTGACCTCGACCCTTTGTTGGCCACGGTTAGCAAAAGGCAGCACGGGGGGGCGGGGGGGGTGAGTTCGATCCCAAAGCACTGGGCCCTTTCTATTTGCATGTTAAGCCTTGATCTGTGTGGGTTTTCTCCACGTAGTCCGGCTCCCATCCCACAGTCTGAGCACAGGATGAGTGGTGGATGGATGGTTTTGTGAAGAACACTGCCTCCGTCATGCTATTAGGTCCTCTAAACCAAATTGAAGGGTTTCCTCCAACAAATCTAAATGTGAGCTGAAGTCACGCAGACACACCTGTCAGAGTGGGGATGACTCCCGAGTCGTCGACGGCCATGGGCACGTCGCTGCTAATTGACCTTTTTAGCCAGCTGGGGGGAGCGGTATCTTTGTTTTGAGTACCTACTCTGGACCCTCGTGTTGTTTCTTTTAATTGGAACTCCAGGCAGCCACCGGGGCGTCTGCGAGAGAAAAGTAATTAAAATTACAATGAGGTCGGCGGCCGCGTTACGGCGTGGAGAGTCGGGGGGTGGGGGGGGGGGGGGGGTTGGTAGGGTGCCGACCGATCCACCGGCAGGCCGGACCGGCTTGGCTCCAACTCGCTGCCCTTGTACTCATTCATTAGTGATGTGCTGCTTCTTACTTGATCCCTCCACCCTCTCGGATGGAGACACGGCCGTGTAGATGTGCCCGTCCTGTTAATGACTCCCCCCAGCCTTTTTTGCACAGCTCTACAACCTTGTACCGGGTCTTTCCGCGGATGCAGAGGGAGCCGTGGTCGCCTCCTCCGCAGAATGGGTTGAGCGCGTGGCCGAATCCACAGATTTGTCTCTGAGTGTTTGTGCGTGCGTGCACTACCTGGCGAGCTAAATTGACTCCTTGACTTTCAGTGCATGTACTCGTTATTGACCGGGGCGCCTGGCCCGGCCTTGGACGCTTGTTAATCGCAATTATTTATTTTTTCTCCCCGCCCTCCCTCTCTCCCTACCCCCACTTTCTGCTCTCAGGTGGCGATGGACAAATGATACAAATGGACGCCAGCAAGTCGGGCTTCGTGGGCTCGCAGGTGGAGCTGCGCTGCATTTTCATCAATAGCAACCCGCCGGTCAAGATCTCCCAGGTCACCTGGCAGAAGCTGCTGAACGGCACCAAGCAGAACGTGGCCATCGCCAACCCGGCCCTGGGCGTGTCCGTGCTGCAGCCCTTCAAGGAGCGGGTCAGCTTCAAGCAGGCGGCGGTCCGCCACCGCACGCCCTCGCTGGAGGACACCACCATCGTCTTCTCCAACCTGCAGCTGTCCGACGAGGCCGCCTACATCTGCGAGTACACCACGTTTCCCGCGGGCAACAGGGAGAACACGGTCAACCTCACCGTGTTCGGTAAGGATTCCAGTTTGCGAGTCGAGTGTTTGTGATTTCCACAATAAAGTACATGGATTGTGGGCAAAAAAAAAAGAAAAATGTGGGGTTAGGAGCCTGCAACCGCAAGTAAAATGTGATTTGTCGAAAGTTCAGGTTTGGGTCGGTACCTGGCACGTCACAAGTATGGTTGGAAATAGATTATGTTTTGGTTTTTTTTCCCAGCGGATCAGCTAAATATAGCGCCAAGAATAAAAAATATCAACCAATGTGGTTCTTCCAGAAACAATGGAGCATTTTTCTCAATCCTAATTCACAAGCTTAGACTTGCATTTTTCTTTCTTTGTGAAGACTGTGGACTCTGTTGTCATCCTTTGGGTCAACTCAACCTCATGCTTGTCCTTTGCTTACAGAGCAGTTACAGCGCTGGCGGCCGTAGCAGTCTTTAGCCAGCGACGTCGCTGTCAAACGCGATTCCGCAGGCTCCCTCTTATTAACTCACCCTGTTGTTCTATTGAATCTGGTGTGACGGGTGATATTTTCTTTAACTTCCTTTATTGCCATTGTGAGAAAACAACGACCAGAACGGTCAGACTTTGATAGATGGCTCGATGAGACGAGTGTCATGTCATCTAATACCGGCCCCCGGTTTGGCCCTAATGGCCCTTTATTAAAGGAAACGGCCGCAGAGAGGACTCGATAGAAATGGCAGGTGAGACGGAAATCAATAAGGCCACTTCACAGTGTGTAATTTGGCTTGAATAATCTAATCTTTGAGGGGGAAAACATAGGGCGATGGAGGTGCAGTTCGTCTTTTTAAAAGGTTTCGGGCTGACACTGATTAAAGATCTTAACTAGAAAAAAATGAAGTGCAAGTGTGTATCTTCCAAGTGTCCGGAAGAGGAGAGGATAAAATAACAGTTGTCTTCAGTAGTTCCTACTTTTAGAGTTTCTTGACAGCTCGGCTGGCCCATTTTGAGTTTGCAGAGAGTCCTTTCAGGCCCGTGCAGCTCAGTGAACATCAAGACCCCTGTGTAACCAACCAATCACATTCAAAGAGCCTCTTCATGGCCTTTCCCTCTTTCAGCCGTGCATTCACTCCAGCTCAAGCCTGCCTTTTGATGTACCCCATGTAGACTGCTAATTGGCAACTCGAACAGGATTCAGATTAAAGGGCTGTTCATTTCGGTAGGTAAGTGTGTTCCTGCGTGTACGAGAGCTTTGGCAACTGCTTTGGCTCTGAGAATTAAAATGAAGCGAAGCCTCACCCGCTTTGCCGTCGTAATTAATGAACTTCGGTACTGATCCGCAGACTACGACAAAAATGGATCGCTGAGATTTAAATTCGGAATTCTCGCTCGTCCATTTTTTTCAAAACTCTCACCGATAGCGATTCAGTCACGTCCCATGGATCCACGACCAATCAATTTACTTTAGAGTCAGAAGGTACAAGAAAGGTTTGGCTGAGTTGAAAGGGAGAAGGGTCTGCTAACTAAGAGAAACCAGTACAAGGGGCCAGTGTGGATACAGCATTATCAGCGGCTGTGTTAGAGCTGGGTGGCATTTTCACATGAGGAGTATATTAAAAAAAAGAAATTGAACTAAAGGGAATTTTTGAACTTTTTTCTCGGTCAGCACCATGTTTTCACTTCGCTCCCAATTAGCCTTGGCAAGAGTTATTGTGTACACAGCGGTGCATTGTGGCTAGCCGCGAGAGATACTAGCGTGTCGTATTGACACTTTGTTTTTTCATAGGAGCAGAATGAACAAAGACGCAAACGGCTAAACTAATCACTGAGAGGCGCCTTGCAGCTAGCATGCGGCTAATGTGGCCCCTGGTGACTAAAAGAAGCCTCGCGTTAGCTTAGCTGCTAAGGTCGCTTAGCTGCTAAGTTCGCCTCGAGTTCTGTGGTCCTGGGGTCCTGAGAAAATTTAGGAAGTTCTCCATCTGTCAAAGCAGGTTGGTCACGTTCCCTCTTCTCTCCCCTCCACGCAGCTCGCCCCATGACGCGCATGACGTTGACCACGCCCAGCATCGTCGCCAGGGCCCAGAAGCGCAAGATGACCGTGGCCACCTGCGTGTCGGCCAACGGGAAGCCGCCGAGCGTGATCAAATGGGACACCCGGCTGAAGGGGGAGGCCACCTTCCAGGAGACGCGCAACCAGAACGGGACGGTGACGGTGCGCAGCAACTACGTGGTGGTGCCGAGCCGCGAGACCCACAAGCAGAAGCTCACGTGCATCGTCACGTACCGGAACGAGAGGGTCACGGACAGCGTGGTGCTCAACGTGCAGTGTAAGGATCTTTTTTTCATCTTCCTCCCCTAACGCACCTGCCCGTCGGGTTCTCATGCCCTCTGGTGTTGTCATTTCCTGCTTCGGGGGCGTCAAAACCGGTCTTCACATTTTACTGTAAACAAAGAGGTCTTGTAAACAGCCTGGAAACTGAATGCAGTCACATGGAAAGAGCCTTATGCTGCCACATAAACACTAAACTAGCACTACTGTTTTTCTGTTATTACATTTTTTACACAATATAAAGTCAATGATGAACTGGTAATCTGGCCAGGTATTGAAGACATTGGCGTCCTACTTAAATACAAAAAGTGTTAAAAAAGTACATCATGTCTGAGTATCATTTAACAGAAACACAGAGTTCCCGTTGAAATTTCCTGAAAACAAGTGTTGAACATAGATCTTTATTTAATGTAACATGCCTCAGAGCGTCAAGGACATTGACGTTAATAACTCAAAACCTCTGCAATTCTGTGTGCGGCCCTAAAACCTTCACTTTGCAAAGCATTATTAATTGCTGCGCTGGCCACTCTCCAGGTTGGGGGGGGGGATATGTCTTCTTTTTCGTGGAGTTGTAACTGACGATGGCCACGCCTCTGTTGCAGACGAACCCGAGGTAAAGATCGAGGGCTTCGACGGGAACTGGTACCTGAACCGTCAGAACGTTCAGCTGACCTGCCGGGCCGACGCCAACCCTCCCGTCACCATCTACCAGTGGAAACTGTGAGTCTCATCCAGCAAAAAAATCTCTCACGAGTGGAGACAAGACCAGACAAGCTTTGTTTTGTTTTTTCTTGTTTTTTTTTCCACACGTTCAAACGAGAAGGAGGCAACAGAAGACCTTATCTTTTACTCTGTTTTTTTTTTTTTTTTTTTTTTTTTTTTTTTTCAATGCGCTGATCTTTACCGATAAAAACAAGCTAACCAATTCGCTTTATCGTCTCCAGAAAATTTGTCTCCGTGTTGTTTGCTTGCAAATTGTGTAATGAAGATAAGACGGGCAGCAGGGGCCGGCGCAGCACAACAATGGGGGCCTGGTTGGCGGCGGCGATGTTGCACCCCGCCGACTATCTGCCTGCCGGTCGCAGATAGCGGGAGATAAATACAAACAGTGGAGGAGAAAAAAAGAAAAAAAAAAACAAGGGAGGTTTTCGCGTTTGCATCTTGGGCCCTCACTTCAAAGCCAAAGTACCAGCATGGAGTCGGAGGCGAGAAAGAGTCGTTGTTTAACACAGTGTTTTCTGGTGGAGGGCACGGAAAAGCTGCGGTGTTGCCCGCCACTCGCAGGGAGAGAGGGGGCCGCGGTCGGTTCAGGCCGGCATACTGCAGGGCTGACATCAGTGTGTGTGTGTGTGTGTGTGCGTGCGTGTGTGTGTGTGCGTGTGTGTGTCTCTTTTTCTTTTTTTGATCTGCCTCAGAGACTTTTTTCTACAAACACACGAGCGGCACCGAGAGACACAAACATGTTTTCCAGGCCCCCCGGGGAGCCGCTAAATAACCCACGGGTTTCATGCGTTTTGAGTAATGGTTCCAAAAGTTTGCCGAGCAGAAATGATTCAGTTTCTGAGGACGAGGCGCCGGAAAGATGGGGAAAACTTGCCACGTGCGCAGCTCTTGGCCCTTGCACTCTAATCTCTTTCTCTTTTTTTTGTGTGTTCTGGCTGAAGCCCGTCACAGTGGCACTGTTGTTCAATGCATTAGTCCTCGACTGAATGCACGTCGTTCAAAGACAAATCCCCCTTTTAATTTTCAAGGAATAGCGACAGTAGATTTGAAAATGTTAAGAAACGTAAAATACTCACGTCAAAATGAACTTGATTTTTGTCTAAATTTTAGTAAGTTTCCGTGAGATTGTTTCATTTGTGTTTGAAATGTTTACGGAAACAACTTCTTCCTCTGATTTGAATTACAGTTAGTGACGCTAGATTGAGGTGTCTTTGGTCTTTTGAATCAGAGCTGTTGATCAAAACGTTTTACGTCGCCGCTTGGAATTTTGAATAAACACTGACGTAGCGAACAGCACATGACACACAGCACGACACAAACAGCAGAGGTCAGATCACCTCCGCTGTTTGTGTCTTCCTGGAAGTTGGTGGGGGGGGTGGGGGACTTGGTCGAGACCTTTGGCTCAGGGCTGCTATGAGTTTGTTTCCTCACTTGTTCTTGCCTTTGTTGAAATTAGCTATTGAGTATATAATGGCCTGGAGGTAGCAGTGCTAGCTAGCTAGACTGGCTGTGCAGGGATCCGGTTTGTTTCGGTGTGCGCGCTGGCTCAGGATTGCGACACCTAGTGGTGAAACAATGTCGCGTGATGCCTCTTTAATATGATGGACCAAAGTAACTAAATAGCAATGTTGGCCGCAGAAGCAGCGTATCTAGCCGAAAATTTGTTTGCGTATGTAAACAAATTAGCAGACAGAGACATTTTTTTAATTGCCGTTTTTTTTAGGTTTTTTTGCCTGGTTGCATGCTTTTGCTTATACGACACTATCAGGTGAGGCTGTAATTACCCCGACAGGGAAAGTCACGGCTGCATTTCAACGAGGTTGGAGGGATCGCTATCCGTGGCTCCTCTCATGAATCCATTTAGCTCTGCGAGCTCGACACTGATACCGGCAGAGCAGCGGGAGCAGGGGGAGAGGAGATGGGAAAGGTTTGACCTGTTTTCTTCTCTTCTCTTCTGTTTTTTTATTTTTTTTCCCCCCTTTAGAGACAAAGGCAGATTGGGAGAGATAGGGGAGTGCGGGTGGGCGGGAGAGGAGAGAGAGAGAGAGGTGGGTGCGCAGAGACGTGATGTGGAAAGACGAGGGCACGCCGCTGACAGATCGGAGGGGACGGCCACTGCAGCACTGAAAATGAGATGCCAAATCTGTTGTGAAGGTTCCCCAGGGCTGCGCCGTGGAGGTCAGCGCGAGGCTGCCACCCGACCAACCGCAGCAGACCGCCGTTGCCGCGTCGCGTCGCGTCACCGCGCTCGGCCACAAACACCCGAATGCAAAACGTGGAAAAAAAATAGAAAATATGGCGTCGCCCCGATACGATAAATATTCATGGGGCTGTAGGGAAGCCCGGCCCGGGTTATTTTCAGTACATTGGAGTATCGCCGCGATTCAGAGAGATTCTCTGTTCTCCTCCCTCTGTGTGGGTTTCCGTGGCTGCGGCGGCGCAAACTCAAAACATCTCGTCTGCGCTCACGTTTCGCATCTTGTGTGTGTGTGTGTGTGTGTGTGTGTGTGTGTGTATTTGCCGTGTGAAGTGTGTAGCAGTGCTGGGAGACTTTGGCTTTCGCGCATCTTCAAAGAGAACATACGAGCATCATTTATTTCTTTTATTTTTTTTCTTCCTCCTCCTCCTCCTCCTCCTCCTCCTCCCGGGGAACAAAAAAACCACGACCGTTTCTCAAAGTGGGTTAATGCGAAGCTGCTCGGAAAGAGACTTGAGGGAAATGAAAAATAAGTCACCCGCCCGGTTTTTTTTGAACATCACTGTTTGTCTTTGGAACGTTCGTTTCCAGGGCATCCTTGGGTTTTTTTTTCTGTTGTTGTTGTTATTTTATTTTTGTTCTATCCTTTTTTTTTTCCTACTGTAATTCTCAGACAACAGTATTTAACTGTTAACTGAAGGGAGGGCCGAGGAGTTGTTTATTGTCACTAATGACTTAATTACTTTAAGTCGTTCGGAGGTTTCATTGATCTTTACTTCCTTCTATCTCTGCATGCTCAGGCGCACATTTGTTTGATTGAGTAATTACAGCTAATAAAACCTTATTTTGGTGAGCGTTATTTTATCTACGTAACACAGTTTTGTTTTTGTTTGTTTTGTTTTTTTTTTTCAAACAAAGTCATCCCATCATTAATTAGCAGTTCACATATCCGTCTTCGTTCCCTCCGTCCCAGGTCGTTAGCCGCTCTCACTGCTGCCCCCTCTGGCTCTCGCAGTCAAGACGACACGCAGAAAGAAAAAAAAAAAAGAAAGACGTCCCCGACAGGGTGTGTGGTGAATCGCACTTTGCCAGCCTTTCATTTCTGGAGCGAATCAATTGGGCTTTGCAGAAGTCAGCATTTGATAAAAGGGCTCTGGCAGTTAACTGATCACTGTGAGGCGACACGCGCGACTGTTAGCGACCGCGGCTACCGGAGCGCCGCCGCCGCCGCCTCAAACAAAAAAAAAGACCTGCGTTAGCAGTTCTCTCTTTTTTTTCTTTCATTTGGTTCCAAGTAATGGACACGACTCTCAGCGGCCACTTTATCAGGTGCAACGTTCACTTCAAAAGGGGTTTAACTGACTCCGAACGCGGTCGCCAGCTGCTAGACGGCCTGATGCAAGTTTTTCACAAACTGCTGATCGCAACAACCATCTCCGGTCGGGGGGGGGGGTTTCACAGAGGACGGCCCCTCAAAAAGAGAAAATATTCAGTAAGGAGAAAAAGGCCTTTCAGATGTCAGGGGTCAGAGGTCAGAGTAGTCAGACTGCCTCCCTCGGTCAGGAGCTCAAACAACCAAACCATACCTTGGAGCAGCTCCCTGCCTTTCAACACGGACTTCTTTCATTGAAACAAATCTGCTCTTGATGTGATTTAACCACATTCAAGTGACATTTAATAGCAGATTAATTAGCAAATGACTCATCACGTTTGTCTGCCAGCCTGATGCAGACGAGCCGCGTTGAAAGGCTGTGAGCGCTGCTGAAGTGCTCCGTCGGTGGCCCTCCGTGAAGAGGAAGAGGCTTTTTCAATGTCACAACCCTGCGTATAGAAATGTCTATTTTTTTCTCTCCATTCATCGTTAAGAGCGAGGCACGACCGCATTGTTTTGCAGCCCACCGCGGAGATTAAGAGTTCATGTTTTTAATTTCATTTTAATTCATCCTGCTTATTATAGGGCTGCGGTGAGTCCGTTTAGCTGACATTTGCTGGTTGTTCTAAAGCAGTGACCTCACTAATCCGGTTTGTTTTCTGCATCTTGAAGCCGTTAAGGCCCCACACGAGGCTCAATTCACTTTGCCAAAGCTTTCTAATAATAACACACGTCCGTCTTCCCATGAATGGGAAAAGTCAATCGTTCACCTCTGTTTTCTGAATAATATGCACTTTTTGGTTCCCATTGTAATGTCACAAAGGGTTGGAACCTAATCCCCCAGCCACAAGCCCTTTTTAGAGAAGAGAAGTTATTTTTACACTAAAACTAGCTAAAGCTACATGTTGGACGCCAGCATTTTACCGCAAATTCATGGTAGCTGCTAGCTACTAGCAGATTACCCAGCTAACCCAGGAGTGTCACTTTTTTTCTAGACGTTTTGTTAGCATTCAGCAAACATGTTGTGTTTTTTTTTTTTTTTTTGGTTTGTATCTTTTCGTTTTAACACGTTTAAATTTGCCTGTGTGCAAAAACGCAGCAAGACTCGAACCCGATTAGCTTCAGCGTTCAGCAGCGTAGCGTCCCAGCCGTCCTTCGCAGCTGTTGACCTCGAAGAGTTTTCCGATGAGATAATAAAAAAAAAAAAATCGGCTGGTGCATCGAGGGAAGGTTTAAAATGAACGTAAATATGTCTCAAACTAAATGACGCAAAGCCGCGATTAAAAACACACGGCGAGATAAAAAAAAAAGATTTAATTCTGGCAGTTGTAAACACCTGCTGCTGACAACAGTCACACCCGTGTGATGCGTTCACTGTGAGGAACTGCCGCCACTGTTTGCCTCTGCTTTTTTATTACACGTGCGCCACTGGCACGGCGAGGGGGGGGGGGAGTAGAAGCAAATGACAGACGGAGTGAAATTTATGTTTCAGCCCGCGGCTCAATCAGGCTCCTGTGTGAACTTGTTGTGCGAGCAGAATCTACCGTGGGGAAGGTGCCGTTCACATGGTGACGGAGTAGGAGCGGGGGGTGAGGGGCGTGGGGGGGGGGCAGCCAGGAAACCGATAATTGTCCTGAAATTTGATACCTCTGACTGTGCCTCCCTCCCTCCCTACCCCTTTATAAAAAGGGGGTTGGAGATAATAGAATCAAGGGGGTCGCGTCCTCCTGATCCGTCACCTCCCAGTCTGACCGACGGGATCAAAGGAAAGAGCGGCCGGTCTGGACGCGGTCGACGTCGCGTAGCGTGAAGGCAAACAACGGACCCCTCCCTCCTGGCGAAAACAAAAAAAGGGCGGGTCAGTCGGCCGTTCTGTTGCCTCAGCGTTTATCGCTCCATCAGCCCACCCCCACCCCCACCCTCACCCCCTCCGACGGCTCCCACGAGCTTTGAATGCAGCCATGTGAGTCTTAATGTGGATGAGGAAGTGAAGCCGGCTGAGACAGACCGCCCCCCCCAATGCTGTTTTTCTTCTTCTTATATATGTACAGTATATTCCTCCCGGACCCCTCGGGCCCCCCCCCACCACCACCACCACCACCAGGCCCCTCGGGCCCCGGCTCTGCCGTACCTGCTCGGACCTGCTGGGAATCTCTGTCCGCATAATTGTGTTTGGGCTTGATGGATGACGGCTGATATACGGCCGTCAAATATTTTTCGGTGTTTTTCACGCGCTCGATGACACACACACACACACACACACACACACACGTCCGGGTGCTGCTGAAGAATGCGTGTGTGTTTTTACCACTGCTCTTGTGAGGGATTTGTTTTCCTACTTTTCTTTCTGAACTGTACCCAGGTGGTTGCTCACCTTCGTTTCTCATTCATCATTTCCCTCCCCCCCCCCTCCGCAGCTTGAACGGCTCCCTGCCCACCAACGTGGAGATCCGTAACAACACGCTGTTCTTCAAGGGCCCCGTGACCTTTGACCTGGCCGGCACGTACGTGTGCGACGCCACCAACGGCATCGGGACTCGCACCGGCATCGTGGACGTGAACATCACGGGTAGGTCCAGAGAAACCTCTCGTTTGATGATTGCCTCGGAACGGAAAGCTCCTTTTCCATCGCCGCCGTCTCGCCGCCCTTTCTCGCCGCCTGGCATCAATACAGCGGCCTCCGCCACGCCCCCTCCGCCCACCCACCGCCAGTAGAACGCTGGTCACGGGCAGGTCAGACCACCTGCTGGGCTTCCTGCGCGGCTGAAAAACAAACGTCAATGCGTAGGCAGGCCGATAGCTGCGGATTGCCCGGGCGAGCGAGATCCCCGCTAGGACCCCCTGCTGGCGGCGTCCCGCAGGTACGATGTCGGGGGGGGGGGGGGATGAACCGCCCTTCCCCACGTCTCCCCTGCTGTCTCCAAACAGAGGCGGGCGGAGGCGCTGTATTGATCAGAGTTCGGCTCCTCTCGTTTGCGGCCGAGCGGCGGTGCCGGCTCCGCTCGCTCACTCGCTCGCTCGCCCGTTTTGCTTCTTTCTGTCTGCCGCCGGAACGAAAGTGATTCGCCTCCCTCGGCGTTGCCTCGCACTTGCTGCACGGCCTCCTTCGCTTTCATCCCCCAGTGGGAGGAAGGGACGATGTTTCTGCAGCCGGACACGTTTGCTGCGACACAGCAAATCTGAGCCTCCCTCTCTCTCTCTCTCTCTCTCTCTCTCTCTCTCTCCCTCTCTCTCTCTCTCTCTCTCTGTCTGTCTGTCTGTCTCTCTCTCTCTCTCTCTCTCTCTCACTCACTCCCTCTCTCTCTCTGCCTCTCTCTCTCCCTCTCTCTCTCTCTCTCTCTCTCTCCCTCTCTCTCTCTCTCTCTCCCTCTCTCTGTCTGTCTCTCTCTCTCTCTCTCCCTCTCTCTCTCTCTCTCTCCCTCTCTCTCGCTCACGGCTGTGTGTGCCCGTTAAACTGGAGGCCGCTGTGGTTTCACTCCGGTCCGACTGGAAACTCTTTCTCTCTCCTCCTCCCTCCTCCCTCTCTAACTCTTCTCCTCCGTGCTGGTTTCTGGGAAGCGGGGGCGTTCTGACTTGCACTGCTTTGCATGTTGACTCATGTTGTGTCTCTGGGAACGCAGCAGCGACGGCGGTGGCGGCGGCAGCACTCGGTGTGAAGTGAACAGCTGTGCCTCCCAGTATCGCTGCGTCGTGGCCGCGCCGTCGGCTTCCTCTTTCTATCTCTCTCTCTCTCTCTCTCTCTCTCTCTCTCTCTCTCTCTCTCTTGCCCTGGGAAGACCGGAGGAGGTCCGGGACAAAAGGGGGCTTTGTGAAGGATGTGATGTCATCGCGGGACTTTTGCCCGTCCAAAAGAAAAAGGAATAGAAGTGCGATAATAGTAATCCCAGAGGGGCACGAACTGTGCTTATCGCCCAGGGAAGTGAAGGAAGTCATCTGCCGTCAGGAAATCTGCCCGCGCTGAGCGATTACTTCACCACTCGCAGCGGTTTTTGTTCTGTTTTGGCACGAAGCACCTCGGCGTAATTGTTTGATATTTCTGCTCCTTCTTTAGAACCTCGTTGGCGTTGTTGTAATTGCTGCCTGTCTGTCGGTGTTCTTCCCGGAAACATGCAAATTTGAGGCAAACTTTTCAAAATGTTTTTTGGTTTAAAAAAAAAAAGAATATATATATGTATATATATATACATATGTATATATATATATGTACATATATATATATATATATATATATATATATATATATATATATTTATATATATATATATGTATATATATATATATATATATTATAAATAAAATAGCGAATAGCACATTTCTAGGAAGTGATTTGATGTGAATTAACGAGGCAGAACATCAGGGAAAAAACTGTCCAGAACCGTGTTGGAAGCTGCAATGATTGCATTCTTTTGTTTTTCTTTTTTTTTCTTCTTTCGGCTAAATGAGGCTGACACTTGAGGTGACCGCCGTGTTTATGCGCTCGCTGTCGAGACATCCGTGAAGACGCAATCGGCGCAGGTCACGTCAGCTCGGCCTGTGTTGCACTATTTCCTATGCAACCTCCATAAAACATTTAACGAATTAGCTCTGATTAAAAAAAAAAAAGATAAAAAAAAACCCACCTGGAGCGCAGAGTAAGCGGTAGCTGTTTGGAATCAAACGCAGCGCACCTGGTTTGACACTGTTGCCGTGGACCACTGTGCCGATACTCTGGTGTTTGCACTTTCACCATGTTGATAAGCTCCCTTAAACCGGGTCATCTTTTTTTTTTTTTTTTTGCCTCTGTGCTAACAGTCGTCCTTAAAGGCCTACTGCGTTGGATTTAGCACCACCTTATGGTGAGAAGGCGTATTGCAAGCAACCTCATTAGCAGTGATCTCTAGTAGTTGTGATGTTGGGTTTAAATCCACCTTCTGGGCTACTGTACAAACCTTTAAGCCGATCTGCTTGTCATGTAAATATATAGGTTTTATTAGTAGTGAAAACACAGGTGTGTGTAGTTTTTCTTCTTTCTTTGAACTGACAATTTGCAGTGTAACTGCAGCGTAGATTCCTCTAAATTCTTTCACCTTGGTTCGTTAAGTAGTCCCAAGACGCCATTTAAAAAACTTTGATTATGTTTATCTTCAGCTTTACTAGAGGTGATAATTGAGGAGGCATGTGTGTGAAGTGAAACTCCTCTGCCGTTTCATTAGGTGGAAATTCTAGTCTGTAACTGACATCTCGACTGTCATCTCTGATTTAGCTGATAAGAACCCTTCCTTGACGTTTGGGAAGTCTTTCCGCGCCTGTTGTCTGCTGTAATTACCGGCGACGGTCGCTGCCAGTGTTTCTGCGGCGTCCTGAATTTCCTTTCAGAACAAGTCGCCAACTGGGTCGCGTGCAAGCTTTGAAAGAAAAAAGAGAGTGGCTTGCCGCTTCCCGTGGCGAAAGCGTCAAGCTGAAGGCGGAGCGGCCGGATTTGCCCTCTGAAGTGAAGTCCGCCGCTCGTGGGGAATCGTTGTGCTTTTGCTTCCCAGTGAAACAGTTTGTCTTGTCCTCGTGCCATGTGCAGGTGCAGCATCTGACCATTAGCATGTTGCGCCTGCTGTTGTGCTAAAACGTCGTTGGAAGAAAAATTCTAAAAATGATGTAATGTCACATGTGAATCGGCCTCTTGACTCTGCGCAAGAACAGCCGAGGCAGCAGAGACGCCGCGTGTCTCAAAATAAAGACCTTTTAGCCTTTTAGCTAATAGCTAGCAGGTTAGATGACATTGAAACTGCAGTTTTACTCGCAACATGTGCGTGGCAGCTCGTCGTGTTCCAACTCCAGGGAACATTGTAAACCCTCGGGGACGACATTTGAAAGAAACATCATGTTGGCGAGACGTTTCTGCGAACGCACAACCGTGTCTGTCCCGACAACGGCAACAAGGTAAACTCGGGGTCAGGGCGGAGTGCCGCGTTCAAATACTTTGAAGCTGCCTCGGCGCAGCCTTGACATTGGCTGCGCATAATGACCCGGAGGTGGAGGTAAAAGCACTTCGCTGACGCCTCATTAACTTCAAAGGGTGTCTTTGTGTCTCCCAGCAGCCTCAGACGGGGCTGTGTGAGAGATGGCAGGTGAGAGAGGCCGCTGCTGGCTGCCGTTCAAGGTTGCAGCATTGTGACTCAGTCAGCTCGGCTAGCTAAGGGTTCTCTGTGGAGGGGAAGATAGCTGAGCTGCCAGCTGTGGTGCTTTTTCTTCTGTTTTTTTTTTTGTTTTTTTGTTCCACACCTCAGTGAGCCGTCGGAGCTATTTATGTCGAAAAGACTGTTTTTTGGGTTGGTTTTTTTTGCTCTCAATTTGTGCATTTGCTTGGTTTTGGTTGTTTGAGGTTTTGAGAGAGCGAGAGAGAGAGAGAGAGAGAGAGAGACTTCTCATGACCACTCAGGACTTCCTCTCCCTTTTGTGTGTTCACTTCTAGGTGTAAGGTGTCCTGATGCCTTCCAGATAACAGTGCATGTCGAGGCTAAACAGCCCCGTCATGTGTGGCTACAGCAAACAAGTGCCTTTTTAACACTGTTTTTTTGCCATTGTGTTGTCTCAATTTAATGTCGTCGTGGGTTTTGTTTTTTTGTTTTTTTTTATGACCCTTTTTCTTCACAAAACCCAGATAGCAGCAACAGCAGCAGAATTCTTTGGGTTTCGATTTCATGACTCAGTGCCTGTGGTTGGGGCCCCTTGGTCTCCAAAAACATGTTTGCAACAAGGAATTGCATACAGACGGAGGATCCTTCTGGCACATCAATACCGCAACATTGCGCCACGATCAGCGCCTCGATTCCTCTCAGCTAAGCAGCGTCTGGCGGCGGCGGTCGACTCTTATTTTTATTTTCCCGACTTGTTTTCATTTGCTGATCGACTCCGTGATATACACCTGGCGGTAAAACAAGAACGCTCGCAGTGTCGGAAAGATAAAATGTCTGTGACAACTTGTTTGTGTCGTCAGGAAGCCGCCCCCCCCACCACCACCACCACCACGGCGGTGACAGCACGCTCAAAGAATCCGCATTTTAATCAGCCGCCTCACTCCTGGCGGATGGATCGTGAGCGAGGCGCAGAGCTGTCACCTGGGCAGCAGATAGCGGCGGGGGTGGAGGGGAGGGGTTTGTGAGGTGTGTGTGTGTGTGTGGGGGGGGGGGGGGGTGCATCCTGTGTGTTTCAATTAGTTCAGGAGTGCTGTTTGCCGTTGAGACGCCACCGGTAAGTCACACGAACTACGACGGCTTCCTCCAAGGACGCGTTGTTCCGCAGTTATGGTGTCGCCCGTCAGAATCTAATGAAGTGCTGCCCTGTTTTCATCAATCCTCACTGTCTGGGAAATATATATTGGAAAAAAAAAAAAGGTGAAAAGGGACATCTGAGGGAGGGGAGGGAGTGGAGGGAGGGGAGGGAGGGGCTCCTTGGCACGTTCATCATTTTCTGCTCTCCAGCAGAGATTAGAAAGTTGTCTTAAAATTTCAAAGTTTTGCCTTTTCTTCCCAATTAAGTTGAGAGAAAGAGTTGAGAAATACCCACAAGCCATCATTAAATGTCCAAGAAGAGCAGAGATGCAGAGCGAAGGAAATGCCGGGAGAGCTTTGAATAGATTTAATGCAATCTCTGGTGTTTGATTGTGTTATTTATAGTTTGGTCTTTGATGAATTGAGCAATGCAGGTTTATTAAACTAATCCATTTTAAACTGTCCATGTTATAATGTGCATCCCTCTACAATAGCGGTGACCTGACTCGGCGACAGCCAGGTACAGAGACAGTCGTTTCCTGCTCACAATGACTTTCGGGCTCCCGTTTCATTAAAGGAAGAGACACCAAAAAAAAATGCTGTCCCTTTGAAAAAGCTCCAGAGGCGGCGGGAGGGGGCGGGGGGTGGGGGGGGGGGGGGACTTGTCGTCACATCTGACAAATTAAACAATTACGAGGCGATTAAACGGCGTGGCGATGAGCAGTTCTATTTCTGTGATGAGTTCGCCGCCGTCCTAATCGTCCGTCCGGGTGGGACTGCGGCTGACAGGAGCACCGAGGGAGCGGCGCAGAATAATGTGCTTAAACTTTAAAGATCCTCCCTCCTCCCGCTCCCGCTCCCCTCCCTCCCTCCTCCTCATTTCCTCCTCCTCCGCCCCTCCAACAGAAGATAGCGAGAGAGAGAGAGAAAAAAAAATCACTCTTTCATTAGTATAATCAGCTTTTCCGCCATCGCACTCCGGGCTCGGAGAACAAATCGCTGCTGCCATCTTACATTTGTCCCCGGTGCGTAATAAGACGCGATGAATGGCTGTTTTGTCAGGGTGGCCTTACAATTATGTCATTATCACCCCTGAAAGATGATGTGTGCGTGCGTGCGTGTGTGTGTGTGTGTGTGTGTGTGTGTGTGTGTGTGTGTGTGTGTGTGTGTGTGTGTGTGTGTGTGTGTGTGTACTCCTTGGTCTTCTTCTTCCTCTTCCGCTTCCTGGCACCACAGTGAAACGTGAGCGCCTGATGGAAAAAGAATCCCCCCCACCACCACCACCACCACCACCGAATTGACGGCGCTGCTCGCTTTTCGCGTTTGCGCATTTCCTCCGTTTACTGGGCAGGAATAATGGGCGGCGAGACTGGATTAGACACTTTTTCAACCTTGACTCTCCCACACGGCAGCGCTAATCTGCAGCCAGATAGTGCGGCGGCAGAAACCCCCCCCCCCCCCAGTCAAAGACAATGCATAATAATAACAATAATAATTCCCAGCTCATTGGTTCCCAGGTCCGGGCCTGTGAAGGATGATGCGAGATGAGCTTTTCAGGGTGAGACCAAAGAGCAAAACGTTGGCAATAGAAGCCATGTAAGCTGCGTTCAGACTGCCGGCCAAAATCCGATTTTCCATCAATCCAGATTGAAACCGGACGGCTGTTTTGTAGTCTGAACAGTCACAAATCACATGACGTCCGATTTTTGCAAAACGGATTGAAACCACCTTCGGCTGGTAGTTTCAAATGGCATTTGGTCAGATGCGTCTCAGTCTGAACGGCTCCAAGCACACCGATGGGTTTTGACTGTCACTCTGCAGGACGCAAGAACCAATGCGCCACCAGAGGGCGCCATTCCAGGTGCGGAGCTGTAACGTGATGGAGCGGACAGTAGAAGTAGAAAACAGCAGTCCCTGGACAGAGGAGGAAACTCATTGGCTCATCAGTCTGTGGGGAGGTAATGTAGCTCCATTCAAGCCGAGCTCCAGGGCATGTATGGGTATCGCAACAAGTCGATTTAGCTTTTGCTGCTGCTGCAGTTACATGATGTCACACACTACACGTGCTGGACGACGCCTCCGCTCCGACATCGTTGCTCCATCAACCTGTCCGATCGGAACAATAATGTGGCCCAGTCTGAACAGAGCCAGATCCCATTTGGACACTTGCTCAAAACAGTGTGGACAGTCAGACCTAAAAATTTGGATTTGAGAAGGAATCTGATTTGCCTGCAGTCTGAACGCAGCCTTCGCCGTAGAGCCGGCTAGCCAGCCGGCTCCGCCTTTACCACTGGATGGGTTAAACGTGGGGCTGATGCGGCGCGAGCGTTCGCATCCATTTCCCCCAGAAAGCGCAGGCAGCGCAGGCAGCCTCCGACATCTGTTCACGCTTGCCTGAGCAGGAATAAGTTCTCTCTCTCTCTCTCTCTCTCTCTCTCTCTCTCTCTCTCTCCCTCTCTCTCGCTCCCCCCGGTGAGAAAATGAAGTTTGGAGAGAGAGAGAGGATGAGGAGGAGGAGAAAAAGAAGGAGGTGAAAATGAGATGAATAAAACATAATCAGTCCAATGGGGGGGGGGGGGGGTAGTGTGTATGTGTGGAGGTGTGTGGGGGGTCAAATACATAAATAAATAAAAGGTATCCGTGTGGCGGAGGAAAACGCTTCAGTGGCTCTGATTTCTGGAATTTAGTGGCGGCCGAGCCAAAGTGGATCCCGGAAATAGGCTTAGAGGCGGAATGGGAGCGTCGCCGAGGCAGAGGTGGACGGGAGGGCAGGACGCTGTTTACACGGCTTTACGTAAGCGGCCGTGTCAACTCTCTCCGCTCCTCCCGCCGCTGGGATGTGAGGAGGGAGAGGAGACGCTGATTCGGGCTGAAAAGAAGAGGAGGCCCGGCTTTCTCCACCAAGCAAAGTCCACTTCTTTTTTTTGGGACTTTTTCTCACTCTCGCTCTCGAGATTTTCATGGCCGCCGCTCGTCCGACGCGAGCAAACAAGCTGTTAGCTGCGTCCTTGCCACGTCGCCAACCGCTCGCTGCCAGGTTGGCAGGACGGCGGCGGCGCCGATGGGTTGGCCGCAGTCAAAGTGAGATTTCTGAAGTTTCACGGAATTTCAATTTTGGCCCCTGGCAGCACCGACTCTCGTTTGCAACAATGTAAGCAACCCAACCGCCTGGTTGACGTCATCCTCGCGTCCAGCTCCTCTCAAAACAGCCACGTTCTGTTTTTTTCAACCCGTGGTTAAAGACGGTAGAATTCTTTTTTGCTTCTGTCTGGTTCTGAGCCAGTTGCTGTATTTCTCTACGTTTTCTAGGACACCGAGCGTTGAGAGTGGATCAGCCGAGCGAGATGGTCTCTGAAGTGTTTACATATCGAGTCTGGAGTCGTCCTCCTCCACGACGAGACTGAGCCTTGGATTCAGAGAGAGACTTCTGTGACCAGGAGGCTAAAGGTTGTTTTCACCGCTAATGTCAACCTGCGCTGCAAACAGCTCACTCTCTCCACATCTTAAAAAGGAAACAAAAACTGTGTCCCTCCTCGCTTGTCTCCACAAGCAGCAGCCAACTATAATAAATATCAGCGGGTGTCAATCTTGATTTTTTTTTTTTTTCTATCAGCCTCAGAAACAGGCGTGTTGGCCCGTCCGTCAGTGCGAGGGCTGTCGCTGCGCTCTCTCGGCGTGATAAAGCTCGCCGGTCTGAGGTGAGACGGTCCCGGGTGGGGAGGAGAGGGGTGTAAATAAATAACCCGGATATATAAGACAAAAAAAAAAAAACACACACACACGGCGACATATATTGCTGACAGAGGACAGCAGAGTGGCGTCGCGCTGCCATTTGTCTCCTTCTGGTCGCTGACAGAAACAGGGGACGTGACCGCGTGTTAGCGTCGTCGCTGAGACGCGTTCGTCTGCGCCGGTCGCAGCCGAGCTTCGCCTTGGCCACCAAGCTCCGGGCTTTAGCTGCCTGCATTATTCATGTACACAAAAGGCCACGTGTACACCGTTGCACATCCCCGCTTGTGTCTCGCGGCGTAATCGCACATAGCTTCCAGGTTCAGAGGTTTGGCCACCGCTCCTCGGACGCCTCTGCGGACGCCTCTGCGGATCGTCTGATTGCTCCGTGTCCACGGCGAGGCCGCTTCGCTCCTGCGGGTCGACAGCGCGACCTCGTCCTCGCTCACTCGTTCGCTAGCTCCTCGCAGGCTGGCCAAGAACATCGCTCATTATCCAAATGAGACGTTAGCGCGAGGCGCCGCCATCGGCACGTCACAGGCCCGACCCCAGCACACACACACACACACACACACACACACACACACACACACACACACACACACAGACTGGGTTGTGCAATGCCAGGGAAAGGCACTGGGAGGTTGTGTGCGACGCAACTCACTCACTCTGCATAAAGTGCATGCAGAGGGGGAGAGGAGGGGATGGGATGTCCGGCTGTGGGAGTGGAAAATGGAAATTTCACCCAGGGAGAGAGTGAGTGTGTGTGTGAGAGAGAGAGAGGGAGCAGGGCGGCAGCAGCTGAGATCGCGGCGATTTATCTTAACATTTGTTTCTGCATGGCTTGCTGTTCTGGCTCTCCGGAGGATGTGCAGCCGAGAGAGAGAGAGAGAGAGAGAGAGAGAGAGAGAGAGAGAGAGAGAGGGATGTGGCAGACAGATGGAGCATGGGGGAGGACTGGCTGAGCCCCCTCGATACCCCCCCACCACCACTACAACCTCCTCCCCCTCGCCATCCATCCACCCATGTGGCGTTGAATCTGTCACGCCTCCCCGAGAGCCTGATGAAGTAGGTCAGACGCCGTCCCGGGGTCTGACCGCTGGGCTGCAGAAGCTGCTGCTGCTGCTGCTGCTGCTGCTGCTGCGTCTTCATCTGACGATGATGATGATGACGGTGACGACCATGATTCACTCATTACAAACGCACAGAGTCCCAAAATAACAACAGCAAGGGCGGAGCTTGAACGGGGCGAGAGGTGAAGCGGAGGGTAAACGAGCGGCGCCCCCTGCTGTCCCGGCCGATCGCGCTGGATTCTCCCCCGCCTGATTGCTCATCTTTTACGCCGCCTCCGCTTAGCGTCAGCGCCACACGCGGGCCATCCAGGGAAAATGCATTTATAATGGCACCTTATGAGAAAACATAAAAAAAAAAAAAAAATTAAAAGCACTGCTGTTTGGATGGTGAATATTTATTGCTCATTAAAAAGCCGCATCCGGACTGATTATGTCGGCCTGAGTAGCGCAAACAGACCCTCCGGCGTTTAGGTAAGGCCTGTAAAGGCCAATGTTGTGTTTTTATTTTTTTCCGCACCAGATCCACCATGAAATGTTAACGCTCTCGGCTAATTTCCGCGCGCTGTGGAATTCCCGGTCGGGGAAAAAATACTGTATGCACGCGGCAAAATGCAGCTTGAGTGGAAGAGAGCCGTGCTGGAGCGCGATGTCACCTGCGCTGCTGTCATCACCTCCCCGTCCCAAAAATCCCCCAAAATCACCTCCAGTAGCACATCCAGCAACACCAGTCACGTCTGGCTGTTGTTTCTCTGTTTGTCTGTGTGTGTGTGTGTGTGTGTGTGTGTGTGTGTGTGTGTGTGTGTGTGTGTGTGTGTGTGTGTGTGAACAGTGTGAACAGTGGTTCTCAACTGGTGGCGTCTCAGAACCCACTTTTCTTTTTCCTTATGGTGAAGTCGCCACCCAAATTTAGTCCACAAAAAGGACTTTTTTTTTTTCAACACTCGACTTGTGTGGAGTCGATGCGCTCATGAGGCCGTTTGAAGACTCCGTCCTCTTCCTCTCACTTCTTCTTCCTCTTCCTCTCGCCATCCTATTTGCTCCTCGTTGTTGGGCTGCCTGTTCCTCATTTAGCCACATTAGCCAGCCGCTCCCTGAGCCTCGCTCCCTCCTTTCCTTCCTTCCTCCCTCCTTTCCTTCCTTCCTCCCTCGCTCGGCGTTCCGGCGCTCTGTCACAACACCCGCGGACATTCCCCCTCCCCCTTCCCACTCCCCTCCTGCCTTCTCCCTCTCCACCCCCCTCGTGTGCAGGCATGACCAGACACACACCCAGAAGCTCTTGCGATACGGTTTGGTCTCGCTCCTCCTCGCCGTCGCGCTTCCGTCCGCCGACGTGCGAAACGGTTCTAAACGTACATTTTCCGGACTTGGCGGTGACCTAAAGTGTCGCCTCCCCTCTTTTTTTTTTTGTTTGTTGTTGTTTTATTTTTAACCGCTCAGTTACCGCCACGTTTGTCACCCGCATTATCGCCGCCTCGTCCCTTCCTATAGTCTGTTTTACATAAATGACTCGCGGTGGCGCCGGAGAAAAGTGAAATGTCACCCAAATGTCCCGCGGCAATAAATCAGCCGCTCAATCAAGATGGATGCAAGCGCTCGCCGCGGTGCGATAACGTGTAAATAGATGCGGCATTAAACGTTTTTTTTTTTTTTTTTTTTTTTTTTTTTCCCGTCTCGCGTCTGAATTGAATTATAGCTTTTTACAGCTCATCCCGCCGCCTATTAATCTCAATAGCACCTCTGTTTTCTCCTCGTAGACCGAGATGTTTGTCAGCGGGGAGCCGTTCTCATCCCTCATAGAGGGGTTTCCTCTAAATAAACATCAAGAACGCATGTTATTAGAACTATTATTACTAACGGTGTTGGTAAATGCCGTCTTATTGAGTACTTCCACAGTACTGGGGCAGAAGACTTCACTGCGACGTCGCAGTCGCTACTGCGAGCTCACTGCGACCAGCGACGAAGGCGTCCGATTGTCTCAAAAGTGAAAAAGTCTGCGCTGCCACTTTAAGACCATCAGCTGCATCTCCCTGGACGCACGTCATCTGTTGTGACCGCCAGATTCCAGTGCTTCGACATCAGCGTAGATCCTTCCCGACGGGCGGAGTTGAGAAATACCCGCAAGTATCTGCCCCGTCCCCCCCCGACCCCCCCGTCCCCCCCCCCCAAAAAAAAAAAGAAGAGAGACTTGACGGCCGGCCGAGGTGACCTTGACCAGGAGGTCGTACGGAGCGGAGACAGCTGGGGGTGGGTTGGGGGTGTGTCCCTCTCAGTTGGCTCCGCCCCCTCGAGTGGCGCAATCAAAGAGTCTGAGTCTTTTTTTTTTCTCGGCCTCTCTTCCTCCCCGGTGGTTCTCCTCTGGCCTGGAGAGGATCCGCGGCTCTCTGAACACTTCATCGCTCCCATTCGCCCGCCAATAAAGCCGCCTATTAACTCCTTTAGAAACTCAACACGCCGCCTTGTGAGGCCTCGGCGGCGGCGGCGGCGGCGGCTCTGGATGTGGATGCGCCACCCAGAAGAGCCACAAAAATACCTCGGCGTTTACGACGTCCTTTTCCGCGAGGACAATAAGACATTCCGCCTCCGTCGTTGGCGCCGCTCTTCAAACGGCGGTGTGAAAAGGTGCCGTCACTCGATCCTTTATAGAAGTTGTGGACGGGCTGAAAGAAAAAGAAAAACGCCCCGTTGAAGTTTCGGCGCCTCGTCACCTTCCTCCGTTTTAGCATCAAAGTGCGGAGGGGAAAAAACAGCGTCCTAGCAGCCTTAGCATAGCGTAGCTTAAATCTCCCTAATTAGGATTAAAGTGATGAGAGCGGAGACAGATTGTTAAAAGAATGAGGCTGAGCGGAGTGGAGGGGATTACAGGACAGATTGTTTTTCTTCTTCTTCTTCCTCTCCTCCATCAGTCCGCTGTGCTGGATGTTTTTTTTTTTTTTTTTTTTGTCCCCTCCTCCCCCTCTTGCTTTGCTAGGATGTGTTTCCCCCAGCAAGGGTGACCTGACTCTGCTCCCTCATTCATGTGTGTAATGAAGGCCTGTGTGTGAATAATCCCATTAGGTGCTCAGATTAAAACCTGAGCTGATATTTGAGACCGCGCCCGGCGACGTTTTTTTTTTATTTATTTTTTTTTTTTTTTATTATTATTATTCAAATTGAAGAGCTCTCTCCCCGCCAGCCCTGGGAGGAAGGACTTTTTTGGTAGCAGCGTTTCGATGGCGGCTGTATTTTGGGAGGTCTCCACTCGTCGTAATTAAAGGAGATACGGCGGCTTCTTCGCTGCAGCCAATTTTGTCCTTTTTTTTTTCTCCTTCCCACCGCTGCTGCACAGACATTTATCATTCCCACTAACAAGCAGTTCTAATTGAGTGTAATGGTTTTAAGTCGGCCGCTTTAGAGCAATGATTAGGGAATCATTTGCTGCTTATGTGGAACTGCGGTTTATTTTATTTTTGCATTAAAGAGATAGCCGAGCTTTTTCAGGCGTGCTGGTTTTTTTCACATCGCCGCTCTGCCAACGCCGTTGAGTCGCTGGTCGGAATTCCGCCGTCTTGACTTCTGCCAGCCTTCCGGATAAATGCCGGGGACAGCTGCTTTTCATCTACGTGAATCGTAAAACGCTGAGAAAGACCCACAGTTACGGGGTCGCGGTGCATTTGGACCAGGAGCAGCTCGGGGAAGAAGAGATTGTATATCGATTTTGTCGGCCACATATCATAAATTCCTGATTAGAGCAAAACGAAATAAATCCCGAGCTGGCTAAATGCGTATCGCAGCAAAGGAAAAAAGATGTAAGGACGTAAAGATGAAGAATTATTGTTCCTATATGTTTCACTTAAAGCCCCCGATGTAATTGATTTGCTTCCCTGAGTGAGACGCCGAACGCGCTTATCAGATATTTCCTCCGGTGGTGGTTGGCGGGGGAGGGGAGGGGAGGGTGTAGCGGAACCTTACGAGACGTGTTGCGGTGTTCCGTGATCATTCGATTACGGCGAGTCGCACCACGAGTGGCAATAAATCAGTCGGGCAGAAACGATAGCCGGCTCGCTAAATCTTGGCTGTATCTACTTGGAGGGCGCCAACGGCTGGTTGCAGCCCAAGATGAGAGCTAGCGGTTAGCGCCTCGTCAAAATAAATCCCTGCGTTTTTGTCCACCCCTTTCCCACACACACACACACACACACACACACACACACTGTTTGTTTAGTAGACAGTGTAACTCTTTGTTGTCCTGTTCTTCTTCTCCTCCTTCTGTTGAGGATTCACGGTGCGCTCTTGAAGTTAAAAGTGCCTCCGCTCGGCAGGATTGGACAAGCGCTACCTGTGCGCCTGTCGCCTTTGATCAGCTTTCAGATAAAGGTGTCTCCTCTCTGTCTGCCAGAAGAGGCTTGATGGCTTGTTTTTCTTCTCCCCAGCCGTCTTTTTAAGTCAAGATGCTAATTTAAGTGAGCTCACTTCATTTACAGTACACAGCCATTTTTGCTAGCGGTTAGCTTTGATTGTCTTCCCAGTTGGGTCGTCCAAATGTTTTTGTTGTTGTTTGTTGTTTTTTCACAGTGAAGCTCAGCTCCTGATTATTAAAATGCCTGTAATAATCCATTTTGTGTGTGTGTGTGTGTGTGTGTGTGTGTGTGTAACTGCTTGTCGCTGTGGCTTTAGCTCCAGATTAGCGGCTAATCTGTGACACAACTAGGAGTAATTTCCTCTCTGTTCTCCTGAATACCTGAGCTTCTGCCTCTGACCGAACAGTAATGTGCCGTGTTTATTAACTTGTTGCGCGATACTCATCTGCCGCGCCGCCGTTTCACCTCGTTAGGAGCCACGCCGCCGGTGGAGCTGCGCTGCTGCCCGGGCGCGGCTCCGGCTCGCTGTGGTTGAACGCTTGAACGCCAGAAGTGCCGCCTCTCAGAAGTGATTTGGCACTCGGAGTCTTTCAAACTGAGCTGTTTTTGCATGATTTATTCACACCGCACTGCACTTCTGATTTTTCTTTTTCTTCCTTTGAAACAGTGCTGACTGTTGCGCTGCTTTTTTTTTTTGTTTCATATCTGCATGCGACTGGTAATGAGTTCCTTGCCAAGCGGGTGGTAAGGACTCTGTGTGTGTGTGTGTGTGTGTGTGTGTGTATTGGGGTCGTCCTGCCTGTGCGCCGTCCTGTGGGCTCCTTCCTTTTCCCTTTGCTTTTCCATCCTTGCCTCCCTTACTTCATCTTTCCTTTAAAAAAAAAAATAAAAAAAAAAAGCCTCTGCACAACCTGCACAAATGCACCTCCTCCTCCCACCAGAGCACTGACACACTCCCTTCCATCTGTCTTTTCCTACCCAGAATACCCTCAGAACCCTCCATCCAAGGAACCCAACCTACAGGAGCAGCACAATGCGGGCGCCGCCATCGGGGGCGCCGTCGGGGGCGTTGTCCTGTTGAGCGTGGCCGCCGTGCTGCTGGTGGTGTTCCTGCGCCGCCGCCAGCACACCTTCAAAGGCGACTACAGCACCAAGAAGCACGTGTTCGGCAACGGCTACAGCAAAGCCGGCGGCCTCTCCGCCCACCCGCCCGTCCCCAAGAACCTGCAGTACCCGGACGACTCGGACGACGAGAAGAAGCCGGCCCAGATCGGCGGCACCGGCGGCTTCGAGGCGAGCGAGCGCGACTTCGACGGCGAGCAGGAGGACCTGAAGAGGCCCTACTTCACCGTGGACGAGGGCGAGAGCCGCGAGTACGACGAGCGGACTCTGGCCTTCCAGTACGACCCGGAGCAGGAGATCGCCGACGACATGATCTCCCAAACCGACGGCTCGGTCATTTCCAAGAAGGAGTGGTACGTGTAGGGGGCGCCGGCGAGCCGACGAGCGAGCGACCGACCGAGATGACCGACCGACCGACCGATCGACCAACCCGAGATGACCGACCGACCGACCGATCAACCGACCGACACGGTCGACGCCCCCCCCCCCACACACCACCAACCAGCCGACCCTCCTTCTCGTCTCCCAACGGCCATTCCACCGCACCCTTTCACCTCCATCACGACCCCGCCCCCTTCCTGACCCCACCCCTCCCCCCACCAGTTAGACCGCAACCCCCCACCTCCCTCCCCGCCTCCACGTGAGACCCCATCCGACTAAAGCGAATTAGAAAAGTCAAGTGTCTGTTCCAAGTGCGTGTAGAGTCGAGACGACACCAGTGGTACCAGTTGTGTCATGTGATCGGGTGAAATGGGGGCAAACAGTGTGAAACTACGGTATGTAGACGGCCTCGTCGTTGAAAAAGCAGGGGAGGTGATTGATTTTTTTTTTTTATCAGTACTAGTGTAATATTTTTTGTGATGATTTTCTTCCATGTTATAATGTATTAAATGTGTAAAAAAAAAAAAAAAAAAAAAAAAAAAAAGAGCAAGAGAGAGAGAGAGAGAGACTGCAGGTTGAGGTTTCGCTGAGCATATTTGTGAAAGTCCTACACTGGATGTGCAGTTTGTTTGTTTTTTTTAATCGTTAATTCTTTTTCACCGCATTGCCGTTTTTTAATGTCTTTTTAAAAATATTTTTCTTATTTGTTTTCTTTTTGTTTTTTAAAAAAAAAGTGACCAGAGAAGTTTGAGCGTGATTAGGGATTACAGGTGGAATTAATTATACATGTTTGTACTTTTTGTGGTCAAATGTTTCAGAGGGAGAAAGAAAGAAAAAAAAGATTCTGTATCTTTTTTTTTTTTTCTTTTTTTAAAACCTTCCAGTTTCTCGCCGGGGGGTTTGCATCGATTAGAAACAGACAAAAAAAAAAAAGATTCATTTTTGTATATGTGCAGCATCAAAAGCAGATGTTTTTACTGTTTTCCAAAGACACACCTTAGCATTCAGTTCCCGCCCCGTGTTTGTATGCTGGATCAGTCTGTTTACCGAAAGAAAGCCCCGCCCCCGATCCTCCACCACACCATAAAAAGTCATGTGGACGTGACGATCACAGATTTAATAGTTTGCTTGTGGTTTTTGTTTAGTTTTTTAGCTTAAATAAATAAATAAATAAATAAATAAATATATTAGTTTCCACATCTGCGCAATCTCAATCACGTCCAGACGTTTCGGCACGGAATCCTCAAAGTTGCACTCGACTCGAACAGGTCGGCCTGAAACGCTCAAACGTACCACTTTGACGTCTTACTTTGTGTTGATGTGTGTCATGAGTTTTTTGTTGTAAAGCCACTTTTTATCCAACGGATGTCAGAGATTCTGAAAAAAAAACAAAACAAACAAACAAAAAGAATGGGGGGGGGCGGGGGGGATTTCCCCCCACTTTGGTGACTGTCTGACCTCAGACGTTTGTGATGATGAACTGAGAATTTGGCCGACGGCCTCGCGAGGAGTCGTCCGTGGACAGAGGGGACTCGGATTGCGGGCGGGGGTCCTTTTGTTTTTGTTTCGCTCTGCAAAGGAGAGATTTTTAACCAGTAAAGGGAATAATGGTGGTGATCGCGCTAGAGTTTTATGAGTCACCTGCTGCTCTCATCCTGTTTTTGTTTTTTAATTTTTTTTTTATTTCTTCCATCTCTTTATTTCTCTCAAGTCTTAAAACCAACACAAGTGTCTTTCTCGCTGATTTGTATTTTTTTTCGTAATTATTTTCCCTGACGCGAATGTTTGTCTCGCTCTCTGGCGTCCTCGAGGTGCCGATAGGGGAAACACTGACCTGGCTCAAAGCGTTGCACGCAAACAGTATCTGTTTTTTTCCTTGTCGTTTGTTGAGGTTTTTTTTTTTCAACTTGATGTCAACACCATCAAGGCCAGTAGATGCTCCCGTAGCACGGCAGTTCAACAGTTTTTCCTTGCGAGCGTCGAGGTATTGCGCTATGAGGGCGTGAAAAAAAGAAACAACACGAGAATTCTCAGCACGAAATCAGCAGTAAAAGGCGTAAAAACCTGGCGGGTGACCCGGCCAGCGCCGAATAATATAAATACTATGATAATCTTTATTTTATGCATGGTTTTTTCGTGTGTCGGGGTACGTGGCTACTTCCTCTGTGTTCGCCCTCCCGCCCCTCGCAGCTCAGTGAGACGACGGAGGTGGGGGGAGGGGCCACCGCGGGCGGACGGGCGCTCTAAAACTATACAATATACTTCAAGAAGAAAAGCATTAGCATCTCTTTCCAAAGTGCGAAAGTCGGGCGGGGACGCGTCCGCGAGCATGTCGATCACGAGCAAGTCTCTGGTTTTGCTTTGATTATTTCCAACTCAAACTCAAACATTAGCAAAGGAGGGGGAAATTGCGCGTTCACTGGAGTTTCCCCTTTTCGTTTCAGCACTGATAGTTGGATTTTCTTCGTTCACGTCAAATTGAGGGTGGAATAATAAAAAAAAGAAAAAAAGAAGAAGAAGCGTGCTCACCACTTTGAGAAAAGGTGGTTTTCCGGTCTGGGCCTCCTGATGACACGCTCCTCTCTGCAGTCGGCTAGCGTTACCGTAGCTTGCAGCACAATATATACAGTGTCAAACAGCCGAAACAGCATGTTTTCACCGTCTACTCTTGCATTCAGTGCCTATAAAAGTCAGGAGGAGGACGCCAGGTGTTCCCAACAGTTGCTGCTCCATCGTTCAAGATATTTGTGCCGATGAATAACAAAAAGAAGCATCTTAGAATTACGAACTGGACTGCAGACCTTTTTAACGATTCACGCTATTGTTTGTTTGTTTGTTTGTTTGTTTGTTTGTTTGTTTGTTTTTTTATCGTAGTGGAATTTTAACAGCATTTCAGCTCGGTGGGGCTGCGCTAACACTCGGCCTTCGCTCCTCTGATGAACCGATTTCATTTGAAGCCACGTTCATCGACAGTCGCAAGTGTCTGTTGCTAAACAGTGATGAGTCCTGAACAAGTCTGACGTTTTTGTTTTTTTGTTTTGTTTGTTTTATTCGGACTCTCCGAAGCACAATTGAAAGTCAAAATCAAATTTTAAAGAAAAAGGAAAAAAAAAAAAAGATCAATTCTGCCCAATTTTAAAGCACAAGCCAACAGGTTTTTATTTCATTTCAATTATTTTTTTTCCCCTTCATCGATCGTTTAAATGAGAAAGAAAAAATAATAAATAAAACTGCCACACTTTGCTTCTCAGACGTGTCGGGGAGAAAAAGAGAATCAAATTTTCAATTTCCTCATCCTGTATTCTGGTAGATGTAAACATTGTCTTCGCGTGTGTCGGGGTGTTTATGAGTTTCTATTTTGTAATACTGACTGTAACTCCATTCCATCCTAATACGCCGCTTCATTTTTTGAGTCTGTTCGACATTCCACTGTAAATACTGTACATAGGGTTGAGATTAGAGTCTGGATTTATTTAGGGACAACTGCGTAGGGACTGTTCATGTACAATATACCTATTTTGACTGCAAAAATTAGCCTCTCTGACGTTGGATAGATCAAGTTGATGCATAGCTTATTTCCAAAGTCCCACCTCTAAGAAAAGCCCCCTCCCCCTCCCGGTGCGTTTTTAATATGCCACTAGCGGCTTCACTGTCATACAAAAGGGGTGACGCATACAGTATGTCAAGTTGATGTTGTTGAGAGAAAAATCTAAAAGAGAGAAACGTGTCTGTATGCAGCCATGTGAATGTATATTTCTGAGGGTGTTACAAATATGGAAAAAAAAAAAAATCTTGTTCAATTGTGATGACCCAGTGAAGTAACTTGTATTTGTTTTAAGCATTAAATGAGTTCAATAGTCAAAAAAACCCCACTGGATTAATGTGTGCTATCTCACTGAATGTTGTTTTTTTTTTTGTTGTTGTTGTTTTTACAAACTACAGCACATTTCTCTCCGCTGTGTATTGATCTGGTTAATTGCAGCTATTCTCCCCCGACCCCCTCACCCGAGTTACTCCCACGGCGACACGTTCATAGTCTGGATGCAGTCGCATGTCACATTTACCGCATCCTGTTAGCCCCCAGTGTAACAGCGTCTCTCTGCAGACAAACAACCCCGCGCTTCCAACGACCTTCGACACCGACTGGACGATATTCGAACCCTGATGCCGTGCCGAGCGTGTAGCATTCCCGGGCACACGGCCATTAGGCAGCGCATCTGCCGATATTGCCCCCCCCCCAACCCCCACCCTCCCGCTGCCTCTCCAGTGTGCAGAATTAGAAGGCTGGAGGCGGCCGCGGCGCTAATGCGCGGCGACTCTCTCTGCATGCGGCCCCTAATTTCCATAGCTAAGCAAGAAACAGAACGTGACGGTGAAAACCAAAGCAAGTCAATCAAAAATGTTTTGGTTCCCTTCTAAAAGGCTTTTGTTTTGTCAGCCGGCACAACATTATAATAAAGAGCGCCGGAATGTTGCACAACGCGACGCTCACTCTCGCGTCTAGTTGCCGTTTCTCTCCCCCCCCCCCGTAATTGGAGCGCAGCAACGCCCGCGCAGCCGTCCAGTCCAGCAGTCCAGCGCCTAATGAAGCGGCGGCGGCCATGAGAGAGGTCCAGTGTGGAGCCAGACAGATCTGTCTCAGACTGCAAGACTCAAGTGCAGACATCTGCACCGCAAACATTAAGAGCAGCCCAGAGTTTGCAGCTGTTGCCATCCATTTGCTAAAAGAGCCCTTTGTAGCCCGAGGGGGCTTTGATGGCACGGAGGCTTTTAACATGCACGGCCATCCAGCTTTGTCTGCCGAGCCGCCAGTGGAATCCCACAACATTTGCTCTATCAAAGTACTCTTAGGATGAAATAGTGGTGGGGATTTTCGTTGCGAGCGCCGGTCCCCTGGGGGAAGTTGAGTTTGTTAAATGCCCCGCCGGTGGAGTCGCTCCTGCTGGCAAATTTGAAAATGGTCCGGCCATCGCTGCCGTCGTTTTTGGCTCCTACTGTCATGTAGCCACTAATAAAAAAAAGTCTAAGAGTGTCTTGAAATTGAAGGTGGAGAGTACATTCAAAGCGCTCACATGTACAATCACAGTGGGCGGCTCCACGTCGAGATCCTCGGGGCGGTCGTGCACTGCGACGGCGTCTTTCAGCTTGGGTTGGCTCGGACAAATCGATCATCAGATCAAATGAATGCGCTGTTTGTAGACGGCCCGAGCGATTCCGAGGGATTCGTGGGTCTGCATCCAGATGTGAAAGCGAAGAAAGCCAAAGGCCGATCACTTTGAGTTACACTGACTATCCCTTCTTCTTGCCAAGCATTGTGAGAGACTTCACAACGATTCTTTCCACTCTGCTGTCCAGTAGGGCGGCGACAGCCTCATTTAGAAACCCCCTCGTATCAGTCCGTGTCAAGTAAATTCCACCCAAAGGCTAATTATTACTATTCTTATTTTTACAAGCGATGCCTGATCTGCTGTACATACATTAGCCTGACAGAGCCGTCACGGCCCAGTGACTCGTCCACCATCAACTCCAACTCTCCTTGTTGGCTCTGTTGAAGGAAGTCCATATTTACACATCCACCTATTGCAGATATCCATCCAGGAAACGCCTGTAGAGCAACATTGCCAAAGAAGAAGAAGCCCTCTCAGAAATACCAGGAAAGGCGATGGGTCAGATTTCTTGATTTGCCTCCTATCCGTGCGAGTCGCAGCGTTGCTGCTCTGCGGCAGGTTGCGGTGCGACGTTTAAGCACCATCCGTCCCAGAGTAAAGTGCCTTTAGTGCCCACTCCCTCCTCTAATAGGGGAAAGTTGCCCACTGCTGATATAAAAAAAAAAAGAAACAGCCGACATTGCAGCATTTATAAGCCTGCGGTAGCTTTATTGTCTCCGCCCGGTTACCCCATCCCTTCTCTTCAAAGCACTCCGACCAGCTGAAAGTGACCTGGGTGAAAGCTTGCAACAATTACCTGAGACAGTTAGTACCACGCCGGAGCAGGTTTCAACACTACACTACTACTTAACACATTAAGCACTAGCAGTAGTGTTCGTTCCGCCCTTGAGCGCAAACACTCCCTTGGCACTCCCGCACTCCCAGGGTACAGTTGGTACAGAGGTTTAGTGGCTCATGCAAATGGGTAAAAAATGGACAAGTGCAGTAGCGGGAACATTTTGCTGCAGTGGACTGAGGAGGAAGTAACTCTGAACCACTGTATCAACGAACGAAACCAGTGAACAAAGTGACAGTCGGGATCTCTGGAAATTTAAGAGACATTGTTGCTCTGGGATTGAGCGATCCGCTCAAAACCTCCGATTTGAAATCCCTCCTTCCCCCCAGTCTGAAGGGCCTTCAAGTGGCAGATCTATGGTGATTCACAGAGAGATGTTTTTTCGTTTGTTTTTTTTTTCCTCAGGGCGATTTCAAAATTCCAACTAACAACGATCTTCCAGGGAGCCAGAGGCCTGTCATTTTGTGCTGCGCCTAAAACAATAACGCAGATTGCAGATTATGCACATTATCTCAGTCGGTGGCTGTGGTGAGTGTGTGTGTGCGCGCGTGTGTGTGTGTGTGCTCGCAAATCACTGTCTATTGTGTGAAGCTGGTTGGCGGCTCATTCGCGGCTCTTTCCGAAGAGAAAAGCTTTGCCCTCATCCCGACTGAACAAAGCGGAGATTTGCTTCATCTTTGATTCAGTGCCACCGTGGCTACTGTATCAGAATCTATACGAACCCTCGTTAAAATCCACTTGGTTTCATCTTCCTCAGTTGTAACTTGTAGAAGATGGCAGCGATTCGGCAAATGATCAATTTCCATTTTTTGTAGACACTTATGTGTGTGTGTGAGGATTTGCAGATGCATGTCAAACCAACCACTATTCTCATTCATTGTTGGATTCTTCCAAACATATAAATGTATTTATAAATATAAACACTTTTCTATGACTCCAACTTCCCTTCATGCGGCTGCTTTTTTTCTCAGGTCGAATGCGATAATTAAAGGAGAAGCAGGTTTGTTGTCTTTGTTCGAGCTTGCGCTTGAGGTGTCGCTCTCTCGCTGCTGTTTTATCTTCGCTTCCAATTTGAGTTATCGTCACCTCCCTTCTTCCCAGCCATCATTTTGACTCGCGCTGTGTCGCCTCTGCTGTGTAGCCTCAACTTTTCTACTGGCAGAGACGGTCCACACATTTTAACTAAGGCGCCTTTGCTGGAAAAAAGCATACGACACGGTCGAGCCAAGAGTCTCATTGGGAACTCATAGTAGGCGATCCATAAGATGCCCAATCACTTCTGAGCCCTAAAGTACGCTACACTTGGCCAGGGCGAGGCGTTAGAATGTAGCGCCGTGTTTTCTGCGTCGCTCTCCATCTTGCTCCTGCGCCCCTGTTGCGGCAGTTTTCGCTTTAATTGTGAAAGCATGTCGGAACTACTGGCAGATGTTATTTAGCGATCTATAAATACAAGTTTCATCCATTGGCTGATTGGCTGCTAATGCCATGCAAGTCTATGGGGTCAAAAGTCAACTTTGTCCGAGAGACATGGGGCCACTTGCAGGTTCATCGGGATCCCTCAAGACACAGCCACGTTAAATTTGGGGCTTCTAGCCCATGAGGAACCCCGAAACCCTAACCCTAATTCCAGCAGTAACCCTAACCCTAACCCTAATTCCAGCCTTATCGCTAACCCTAATGCCATGCAAGTCTATGGGGTCAAAAGTCAACTTTGTCCTAGAGACATGGGACCACTTGCAGGTTCATCGGGATCCCTCAAGACACAGCCACGTCAAATTTGGGGCTTCTAGCCCATGAGGAACCCCGAAACCCTAACCCTAATTCCAGCAGTAACCCTAAGCCTAACCCTAATTCCAGCCTTATCGCTAACCCTAATGCCATGCAAGTCTATGGGGTCAAAAGTCAACTTTGTCCTAGAGACATGGGACCACTTGCAGGTTCATCGGGATCCCTCAAGACACAGCCACGTCAAATTTGGGGCTTCTAGCCCATGAGGAACCCCGAAACCCTAACCCTAATTCCAGCAGTAACCCTAAGCCTAACCCTAATTCCAGCCTTATTGCTAACCCTAATGCCATGCAAGTCTGTGGGGTCAAAATTCAACTTTGTCCTAGAGACATGGGACCACTTGCAGGTTCATCGGGATCCCTCAAGACACAGCCACGTCAAATTTGGGGCTTCTAGCCCCAAAAACTTTCTTCCTCCAAGGTGGGGCGTGACAGAGAAAGTTTGAGAACCACTGGTCTAAAGTCACATGGTTGTTTTCGCTTTTATTAATTATTTTAACGCTAACCTCCACCCCTTCAACAGCTAGCTTTCTTTGTTCACACTTAAACAAAAAGCTGTTGTCAACGAGTCGGTCACAGCCGCTGATGCAGACACCTGGCTGAGGTTTTATTCTCTCTCTGTGCTCTGAGCGGATGAAATATGAGCCATCCATCTGGTCCTTTTTTTTTTTGTAATTATTTATTTATTTATTTTTACAATTTGTAAATACAGCTGTGTTCCGCTGGCACGCTGCTCACGCGTGTGCGCACGCACAGGAAGTTGCAAAGCAGTCAAACGGGCAGGAACTCGTGCCAGGCCGTCTCCTGTGCCGACCTTGAGGAGATGCCTTTCGCTCTTGGCCTCCGCGTGTTTATGGGAGCGATATTACAGCGCATTTCCAGTCCCACGTGGTTGCGAACTGACCTTCTGGTGTGTTCCAGCACCTCTGTTGTGCCACCGAGGATTTGCTTCACCTTCAACTTCTCCTCCTTCCTCTGTGCACACCGTGGACTTGACAAGAAGCGAAGCAGTTCAGCCTTTGAAGCAGTAGTCTACATGCTAAACTGTGCTCCGCGTAATTTCCCCCCGTCATAAAATAAAACACTCCACATGCTTTCTGAATGTGGAGTGAGGAGAAAAAAAAGAGGTAAAGCATTTCTGGGAAGTTCACTGACAGACTAATATCAGCCTTGCAATTGTTCTCTCCATTTTCAAAAATATCAAACGAACCACACAAAATGAAAGTGTCAAAATTCCCTCAGTGTGGAAAACATGACTTGGTGAGAACCAAAGATTTCATTTTTTGTGTGATGATAGGTCTTTCTTGCATTAAAAAACCCCTCTGATTTAAACTCTTTAACATCTTTTGAAAGAGCAGCTTGGCAGTGAGTGCGGTGGTCGCAACACACTTGTTTGATTTAATTTGATGGACTCACAGCAGGAAGGTTGTGAGTTAGAGTCCCACTCAGGGTTCTCCTGGCATATGTGTGGGTTCTCTCCCAATCCAAAGGCGTCCACATTGGGATCATTAGCCACTCTGGGTTGAGAACGTGGATGGTTGTTTGTCCCTCTGTGTTGCCCCTTTGATGAATTGGTGACTTGTCCCAAGTGTGACCCCGCCTTCACCCCAAGACAGCTTTGACAGCCCCCACCCACAACCACCACCACCACCACCACCAAGCCCAGGCTGCATGACAAGCAGTGACGGTGGAACATCCTCCGCTCTAAGTAAAGAGTTGTGTCGGTGTTGCCTTATTTGCTCTCAGTGGCGTGCATGCGAGCGCTCATTAGAGACGTGTTGAATGTAATCGGTAGTGAAGATGATGCATGATGCATGTGTTCCACCGTCAATTATGGAGCACCTATTAAACAGGCCCAGATAACTGCACGTTGCAAAGCCGTGGGCGACATCACTCTTTAATGGCCGTCTGTAGAGTTTAGGGCGGAGCCAAAACTGACACATTTCCCAGTCTCTCGTTGCAATTCTTTTATGGGATGCAAATTATGCCGAAATCAGCTTTGAAGCCCCGAATCTTAAGCTCGCCAGCTTTCACTGAGCGCTCGCCGCCTGGCGGGAAAGTTGTTTGTGCAGAGAACAACGCAGACAGGCTTTCATTTGACCACAAAGGAGTCATACTTTAGTTTGACCCGCTGCGACATTATGGAAATTATAGCCGTTCAGTTCTTTAAAGGTTTTTTTTTTCTTTTTTCTCAGGCTTCAGATAACATGTCCGGCTCAAATGGTCTCATTTGATGTACTGGTCAGTGTTGATAATTTGCAGACTGAGACGCAACAAAGGATGCGAAGAACAAGTCATTATTTTCATACAAACGAGCGAATACAAAAATCAAATGGCCGTCCAGATGAAAGACCACAAGGTTCCATTTTGGTTTTTTTTTGTTTTTATCTGTTCACCTGCATGAAACCAAAAACCGAACGGCTCCAAAAACGCGCAACGGCGACGTTTGCACGAAGCCTTTGCTGTTATTATGCAGATAACTTTTTGAAAAAAAAAAAGCAAATTATTGTTGCTGTAACTTGTTTTCTAATTTGTTTTCCTCCGTGCCCCAAAAATATTTTCTGACATTGTTTGCCTTTGTCGAACGGGAAAGACACGTCTCACAAGTAACACGATCGATTGGGCACGCAGTTTACACCCCTGTGATAGACGGCGGCGAGTCGATTCTATTTCCAGAGGATGTGAAATTGTAATGAATTGGCAATTATTTGGATTAACCCAGGATCAACCTGCTGAAACTATTATTGCCTATTATTTTGTAAATGAGACGGCTCATAAACAAACTGCACGGACCCCATGAATAAATTTGGCGGAATTATAAGGGATGTCTGCAGTGGCTGCCGAGGAGACACACACACACACACACACACACACACACACACACACACACACACACACACACACACACACACACACACACACAGGCACGTACACACTCTCACACTGCAGCCCTGCTTTCACGCCCTCCAAATTTCAGAGGCAGTCATGGCATGAGCAGCTCTGCTATCCAGCTGCGTATTAGCGTTCCCCAATTAAACTCAGCCATCCCAGAGCAGAACGAAAGGCCTAAACCCTCTGGTGAAAAAGTGCTGACAACCCTCATCCACAAAGTCCTGCTGGGAATACTGTGTCCCTGTGACCATTTACCCAGCGTCAAAGAACTCTCTGTGTGTGTGTGTGTGTGTGTGTGTGTGTGTGTGTGTGTGTGTGTAATTCAGAGAGCGAGAGAGTATCTGTGTGTGCACCCTTCACGTCTTTGTTGACCGAGCCTGGGTGACCTCGGACACACTGTATCCTCTGAATTACAGTGCGGCCACACGTCATGTGATTCAACAGAGGGAGTGTTTATTATGGGGAAATTTGTGGTGTTTGCGCTGCGTGATTAAGACAAAAAAAAAAAAAAAAAAAAAAACAGCGCAGGAAATCAAAGGCCGAGTTGCCGTGATTTGCAAGTTGACATTTTCTTTGATTTAGCGTGCGACGCTCGACTTCCTAGCCGGCCGGAATTACGACCGCTCGGAATGTAAATCCCCAAAGTATCGGGATAATAAAACAGATCTCTTGTCAGACCGTTCCGAAGTTCTCTGCACAGTCCCCGGCAGCTGGGCGTGGCAGAGATATATCAAGGGCTCACTGGCACCTTTTATCTATTTCTTTTGGATTAAGCACGTGTTTCCCCTTATTGGAAAAAAATGAAGCATTCAAATCAGTTAATCAGCAACACAACAGCATCTTGTGTTTCTTCGCTGCCGTGCTTAATTGGTACTTTGCTCTTTAAATTGATCATTTGTTGTTTATTTTTTTATTATCATAAGTGGGAGCAACATCGACAAGCATCAACACGTGCCGAACTGGCTGCAGCCGGTGTTCGTTTCACTGTGCCATAAAAGGAGTTGTTGCCCTAATGTCGGCTTCCAGCTGTCACCCACAGGCGATCCGCACTGTAGCATTCCCAGTTCCACCAGGACGCTCGGGAAAGCTTATTGGCTGCTCGCGTCAACAGACCGTTCCGCAACGGGAAAACCGGCCGAGCGGGCCCGGACACATTAGCGGAGACGGCAGTTTGCGACAACCATTAAGGCTCCTTCCCTCCAGGGGGCGACGGGAGCGCGAGGGCCCGACCTCGCTGCACAACGGCCGCTCCCTCCGGGGATCACTGGCAGATCAACAGCGGCCGACACAGCACGACTGCGACCGCCGCTGACATTGTGCTCACCTTCCCCCGGGAAGAGGCGGGAGAGGAGGAGGAGGAGGAGGAGGAGGAAGATCGGACTGCGGTGGCATCATCGGAACAACAGCTGGGCTGCTGCTGCTGCTGCTGCTGCTGCATGTGGGTCGGAGCTGGAGGCACTATGTAAATCGGGGGGTTCCATCAAAGAAGAAGGGCAGCTGTGCCGAGTGGTGGCAGCGAGACATTCTCGCCTCTGCTCCGCCAACAGGAGGTCGACCAAGGTCAGAGGAGCAGAACTTCAAAGGCTGGTCGGCCACAGCCATCGTGATCCCACCAAAAGGCAGGAAAGCGCAGCGGGGGTTCAAGTCCCTCTCGTACAGTGCCCATTTTTCCACCTCTGCGCGGATGACCTGGCCCGCCAGATGAAGGGCGTCCGGAATTCTTTTGGACTCGCCGTGAAGAGCCACTGGAAAATGTTTGGTGAAAAAACCAGAACCCACAAGTTTATTGTGCAAAACAGTCCAAACAGACCAACCCAGACATCTCCCACCTCGTCGCTGTGCACCGTGATGTTTATCAGAACAATCCAACATAAGCGGCCCAGAAATCAAAGGAAGCATCGTCCACCAAGGAAAACCTTCAGTGACGCTTCATGTTTTCATCTTTTTGAAGGGAAAATCGCCTTTGAGTTCTGAACAAGTCGCCACTATTGCAGCACCCACTCTAATCTCTTCAGCGGCAGCAGTTGTTGTTTACAACTTAAAAGTATCCGCTGCTTCTTCTGCGAGGGTTTATTAGCAACTGCCTCGCGCACCTTTATGTACTTTCTGCCTCCTTTAAGTACAGGAAGCTAATGAACTTCAAGGACCAACAGAAAACACAGCCTACTGGAGGTATTTATTAATTTATCTATTTATTTTGACCAATCTGGCGGCCAGCTAAGGCGTCGCCGCCGCTGTGCCATGTTGCCTTGCAAGGATCGTCGCAATCGTTTTCAAGCAATGTGCTGAAATGAAAACGCCTCGGCCTTCCGGACGCGAAGCCACACCTGCCAGCAGAGCGGCTGAGCCTCTCCGGTCCTCGTTCGCAGTGATTCATCGGCCGCCGCTACCGCTAAAGTTCCGCCCGTCTGACAAATGGAGTAGATTAAGAATCCCACTGTCTCCGGGCCCTCGTCCCTCCCCGCCCTTCTCCATTGACTCTCACAGCTTTATCAGCGTACATTAGTGTCAGTGCCAGTCTACATTTGGACCAAGCGAGGAGGCAGCCCATCAGCACATACAGCCATGTCTGTCGGAGCGCCCAGCCAACGACCCTTTTGTCAGAAACAATCCTCGTCAGCCCGAGCCACCAAGGAGGCGGCGGCCCGGGCCCAGCGGAGGCGGAGCTCTCGCCGTCCTCCACTCCGTTAGGCCAGCTGAAACCCTTTAGACTTTTCTCGTGCGGACGTTTGCATGTGATCAGTCTCGGGGTGGTCATTAAAATAAAAATATTAAAGCGGAATAATTACACATGAGGATGTGTGAGGCTGGATGGATGGAATTAAGACGGTAAACAAGCCCCTTGATTAAAATGCACATGATGCCATTAGCACTTGACACGTGTTCTCTCTTGTTGTGTTTACCGGATACAAAAAATTACGACTCGGCTGACAGGGTTTCACACCGCGGTCTGAGAAGGGTGAGAGCGTGTCACAGAAAATGAGATAAGTTGATTAAAAGAGCTGAATTTTAATGATTTTTTTTTTCCACCCTCAAATGGGGGGAACGAATAAGGTGCTCCGAGGCAACAGGACCTGATTTTATGCTAGGAGGGACACTCACACACACACACACACACCCACATAGAGAGACATACCAGCAGGTACGAGCTGTGGCAGCTGACTTAACGAATCAATTATCTCTGGGAGTCAGGGGTCATCAGAGAATATTTAATTGAGTCCAGAGTTCTACATTTTGCACCAATTTCTAAGTAACTCTGGGAGGCCTGGCGGGCTTTGACCCGTCCCCCCCCACCCCCACTCCCCGCCCAACACTCTTTTAAAAGGTTCACTTTGACTGTGAACAAGAAATGAACCTCCTAATCACCTGCAAAATGCAAATCTCTGCACCGGCTGGCCATCGACGGGATTACAGCCGCCACCCTAGGTTTTTTTTGTTTTTTTTTTCCCTCTCTTTTTTTTCTTCTTGCGGCTTCATCTTGGAGGAGCTCATCCGTGCAACGGTGCAAACAAACCCAAACGATCCTCGCAGCGCGGCACAGCACAGCCAGTCGGGACTAATTTCCCTCAAGTCTCATGGCTGGTTGCCATGACAAGTCACAAGCAATTAGTTCCCTCGCAGGCCTTTGTTTCCTCCGGCAGCAGCCTTCAGTGGCTCCTCTCCCACCAGACGTGCGGTCAGTCAGCGCCGCGTTTGTTTCTTCACCTCGTACCGGATCTTTCGCCGAAGGTCGCGTCGCGCTATAAAAGAGATTCGGTATTTAATGAGGCACCCGGCCGCCGAGATTCACGGGAAGGCCGGTGATTCAGAGTTTTCCAGATGTGTCTGACGTGATGAAGTGGCGGGCTTGACGCAATAACAGCTGGGGCTGGTTCCAGCCCCTGGTGACCCGGCGCAGGGTGAGCGGTGGCAGATGATGGATGGATGGAAGGATGGATGGTGGGTTTGTCCTCAGAGACGTGTCATCCCTCAGCTTTGGGGAAACAGAGAGGCAGCACAACTTCAAACAGAAGCACTAGGATGTAGATGAAACCTCTGCAAGGGCAGCGCAGTTCAATAAACGTCTCGCCGAAACAGTAGAGATGCTGAAATTCTTCAAAAAACACAAAACACGTGGTTGGGTTTTTTTGGTTTGGTCAGAATAGATGACGAACAAAAAGTGTTTTTTTTTTTGCGACCACTGTTAAATCCAAAGTGTGTTTGAAAGGCTGAAACGGTGTTATTTGGTTTCAAAACCACATCTCCACGTCAATACTGTTAGCAATGCAAAAAAAGATGATAATAAACACATATTTTAGATACACACACACAAACATAAAAACATGAAAAGGACCTTGATTTCCGTTCGAATAAGAATGTTCAATATTTGTATGATTCCATTGACGTCGGGTGGGTCGACACACCGGTGGCTCACAACAGGTGGCGCGTCAACAAGGTTGTAGGTTCAATTCCCACTGGGAGGGTTCCTGTGTGGCTTCTCTCCAGGAACTCTGCCTTCCTCCCACAGTCCAAAGACCTGAACACTGGGTTCACTGGCAGCTCTAAATGGACTCTAAATAGAGCGTCGATAGTCGTTGCCCTGTGGTGAACTGGTGGTCACTTGTCCAGGGTGCAACCAGACTTTCACACTGGGTCAGCCGGGACAGACTCCAGCAACCCCCACGGACCTAAAAGTGGGATAAACGCTGATCGGGAACGGATGGATGGACGCACGGACCGTGGATGGACGAACGTAATAAAACAATCTGGAGCGAAAACAACCCCAAAAAAAAAGAAAAAAAAGAACACCATAAAGCCGTTGTCGTCCACCAGTCAAGGTGAGAGTGTTTCTCACCAAGACAGCCCATATTTTCCTTTCACTCCCTCCCACCTTTTATGCACAGAGTCTTGACGCTGGGCGTTCAGCCGGGACAAAAAACCCTAGACAGCCGGCTCTTTGGGCAGGTATTGACAAAAGGACTTCCTGCCATGAAGCATCTGGTCGAAGGGAAACGCGATACACCGGTAGCGCTAATGAATAGCCTCGCAGGGTGAAAGGCTTTGTGTTTCAATATAAAGGTGTTCAGCGACACCGAGTGCTTCGTGGGTAACTTGGAATAATGCGAGGGAGTTCTTCTATTTTTTTTTGACAAGAGAATACACAACAATAAAAAGCTGCACTTTGAAAAAGAAATATATCCAAACAAACAGCGGCGCCTGGGAGCTTAGCGAAGAACTGAGAAGCTGCTTCGCCTCTTACCTGCGGTGTCAGACGCTCTTTAGTGGTTCTGATCAAAAGTGAACCCCCCCCTCCAAGGCGTAAATAACTGTTTTTGTTCATCTTTTTTTTTCCCAAGGATTTTTGGCCCTTAAGTCACGTAAACATGCTGTAGCTTATGCTGTGTATGGCTCTGTGGTGTGTTTACCGCCGTATTAAAAGAGGTCAAGGAGATTTTCTTGAGAGCGACCCCCTGCAGCAGCACTTGTGCTCATGTAACTTAAAAGAAAAAAAAAAAAAAAAAAGATTGCCGGACATTAAACAAAACCTTCTATCAGTGCGCTGCAGTGTAGGAAGAGGACAGAGAAACACAATTTGTGCTTCCTTTTCATTTTTTTTTTGGTTGGTTTGGTCAGAATAGACGATGAACAAAAAGTGGAGAAGCCACCCACGGAGAGCATTTGTCTGACAAACTGCTTGTTCCTGAGAGACTCTTGGTCAGTCAGAGGTTGTTCAAAATGATTGTGTCTGAACAAAATGTAAAACCAACCCAGCAGCAATCGTTTACAACTGTCTGAATGAGTAGTCTGTAGATTTAAGAGGCACTGTGTGTGTGGATCATGTTGCAAGTCAGGATCAATTAAAAAATAGTTAAGTAATTTACTGCTAATTGCTGAATGCTTCAATATCGTCTAGCGAGCTAGCTAGCGAGCTACCAAACTATGATTGCAAATCAAAGGACGTGCTGGAAGTTGTTGCGGTGTTATTAGTGCATAGGAAGCGTGTGTGTGGGGTCGTTGTGTTGTTCTGTGAAGATAATGACAATCACGGTCATGACTCTCGTCCTGGAATTCCTGTTGTAATGACGAGTCATTAGCATTATCTCTTTTCTGCGATGACAAGAGATAATAGTGCACTTAGCGCTGTCATCCAAATACCGAACAAGACTCGGTCCGGCCTCAAAGGTCAAACCAATCCAAACTAGTCACTTCACTTTAGAACATCTCGCCCGCTGGAAAAAACAATATGCTAGTTGGGGAATGCACATGCGGTTATGGTGCTGCTTTTCTTCTTTATGCAGTCGGCCTTTGTGTGGCCTTTATGAGTCTGTTTACCCCCCCTAGATCCATTTGATCCGTTCCATGGTTTTAACAAGGGCCAAAGCTGAGTATTGATTACTTTGTGCCAGCTGTAAAATCCAGACCTTTAGCTGGACCTAACTCTTTGCCTCTAAGCTAACTGTGAACTGTTTGTCTCGCTTCAAGGCTTGTGGATCGTTCTGGATGAATCCTTGATGGCTTCGAGTTAATTCCATCAAAAACACTCCGCTGCTTTTTACTGTGTACGAAAGAATGACAAAAAGAATTGGCTGCCAGCTTATGAACAAGCGCTGCAGGGCAGGCTGACAATACCTGCAGGGTTGGCGAAGATAAGCTACCCCCAGAAAGATGAGAGGAAAACAATAGGAGAAGAGGGGTGACGGAAAAAAGGATTTCAGGGTAAACATTTTATCTGATATGGTTGACTGCCCAATATTTTTAACAGATTATTTCTTGTTTTGTGGGTTTTCTGTATGGATGTGTGTGTCAGAAAGAGCTCATGTCGTCTGACAGTGAACATGTCTGATTATTCTAAAACAGCAACGATATTTCCACCAAAGATGGAAGAATGGTACTGCGGATCTTGAAGAGCACAGTGCTGCTTAGAAAAAGCCGGTGAGGCTAGCAGGACCATCAGGAGCAAAAGTGGGCCGTCACAACTTTTCCATAAATACATTAAACTTTTCCAAAGTAAATCTGGAGGCTAATGCAGAGGTTGTACATTATGCACAAACATCTGAAGGGATGACGACTCAAGAGTGACGCGCCGCTGCTTCACCTTAAATAATGAAGCAACAGCGCAATCTGCACTTGCACCAAAACGCAGCCAAGCACAAAGACCGGTGAATACAGCCGATGTCCAAGATGACGTGTAATCGAGTGGTTGTGGTGCACAAACGAAGAAGCTAACTAAGCTAGTAACAGTTAGCTAGCTGAAGCCAGCTGATGGACTTTGCTGTACACTAACCATCTAAAGGACAAACTCGTGAAACTCAGCTGATTAGAGAGGAAAAAAAATTCTCCCCTTCTCTTGAATATCTTTCACGAGACGGACAATAATCGACTAGCACCTTTCTTTTCAACACATCCACCTGAGATGGTAAAAGAAACTCCACTGCACACACACACAAATGTAATTTCTCTTTTTCTATGCCATGCAAGTCTATGGGGTCAAAAGTCAACTTTGTCCTAGAGACATGGGGCCACTTGCAGGTTCATCGGGATCCCTCAAGACACAGCCACGTCAAATTTGGGGCTTCTAACCCTTCTAACTTCCTCCAAGGTGGGGGCGTGACAGAGAACGTTTGAGAACCGCTGCTGTACATGGAGAGTGTTTCCAAGTTGAGCCCTAATTTAGCACATATGATGGCGGTACAGCGATGATGACCATCATACACTCAACATCCCATTTCCTCACAGTGCAATTTTATTTTGATTGTCTTCGTTGACGTCACGTTGTGTTACATCGATGTCTTCGCCCTGTGTAATCAGCTGCTATTTGTCTGCTGGAGTGAGAACAAGCTTAGAGACACAGAAAGATGTTTGAGACTCTTCTAAGAAAATGCCTTCAAGCGGCTTCATTTGTGGTGCGACTTGATACGGTTTTTAAGCACCTGGTGATTAAATCGCGTTCCTCCTCTCAGGTGCCGCGTTTTCTTTTAATTTTGCCGGAGCGGCACTCCCTCTTCCCTCTTCCCATCGTATCCCCCCTCCCACCCTCCCCGCCGTCTATTTTCAGGCTAAAAAACGAATCAGAGCCTCCTCCTCGTCTTTGTTCATTCTGACACCCGACAAAACTCATCGCCTCCGCGGGAATTGGACTAGAGGGTCTTGTTTTGTTCTGGCACTTCTTTCAGGAGTGGCCATCAATCAGGTGATCTATTGTGTTAGTGACGGACCTTTCTCTATTGGATTCACGACTCGTCGCGGAGTGGTGGTGGGGGCGGAGGGGTGCAGATGCTACAGAGGTATTGAAAGTTCGCAGGGGTACATCATAATCTGGGCGAGAAGGAGCCGCGATGAGGCGAAGCCGCTGCGCTTCCGATAATGATTTCAGAGTTTTGTGTCCAGAATGAGGTGACCTCGCCCGGAGAGCGGTGACTTTGACAGATTGTGTTTTATATTGATATTCTCTCCCATGCCATTATTCCCCACAGATCATTCCCATCACCACCCCGCCACCCTCCCCTTAACCCCCCTGGTGCAAAACAACGGCGGACAGTCGGCCGATTTCGTTCCAACGGACGGTGGAGCAGAGACCTTTCGTGACAATGACGGTGTCGTTTGATTCCTTGATGGTTTCACAGCCCCCCCAAAAAAAGACGAGCCAGCTCATTACTGCCTCACAACCAAAACGCTGATGGAGTTGCTAAAATGTCAGCAGCTGGGAGCCTGGTGAGAAAAGGGGGGGGAGAGGTGTGTGATTGGGGATGGTGGGGATGGTTGGGGTTCGGTTCGCCTGGTTGCTTTGGATTTGTGCATTTCTCCCGATTTTTTTCGAGCCACTGTGGGTTTTTTTTTTGCAGCACTCGTCGCTCTGTTCACGCGTTCACATTGCCGCCGGTGTCGGTCAGCGGCTCTCCGCTCGCCAGCCTGGAGCTGCCTATGCGAAGGGTAAACAGAGCGAGCACTTTGTTTGGAGAGCCGCCGACCAAGGGGAAACCAAAAACAAAACACAGATTGTGGGTTTTGTTTTATTTTTTTTATCTTTTTTTTTTTTTTTTTTTCATTTGGTCGGGGAGGGACAATGCGTATTTGTCTCGGTTAAGGAAGCAAATTTGACTGCGACAAGGCCACGGTCTCTTTCTCAGCGTTTGCAGCAGCAGTTTATGTTCTGATGTGGAACAGAGTTTCCCTTGTCCACATATTGTTTCCTTCCAAGAAAATATTGAGAATGCTGATGCGAACCAAACTCTTACCAAGATACAGTTTCAAGCATTTACACTTGAAAACTGCCACCGAGCCTCTTTGCCAAGAGGTGTAGAATGAAGGTCATAAAAACTGATTTATGTTGGAACACTTTTTCCGTCCCTTCTTTAAATAGTTAACAAAATGTTTTTGCAGCTCCACTGAAACCTGCAACAATTTGCCATTAATTCCTTGACTCTCTTCCTTTAAAGAGCGAGCACCTGCGGCGAAAAGCAGGCTGCAGAGATTGAGTTTTTGATTTGGTCATGAATCGCTTATGCACGACATAAACAAGCACATATCAACCAAATTAATGTAAAAAAAAAAAAAAAACTGGCAAGGGAGAAATGCACATTTGTGTTGTTCCATCTGCTCCTGCCCCGCAAATGTGTGGGTTGATTCATCATGATTAGCAGCAGAGAGCGTTTTCTTTTTTTCTCTCTCTGCGGTGGAAGAGCTCAGTAGGTGTCGTTTGATGGCGGCGTTTTTGTGGCTGTTTCTAATTCGCCATTTATGTTTCCCTTCTTTGAGTGTTTGAGGAGGAACCTCGGCACCTCCTCATCAAACAAACCCTGCTTCCTTCTCGCCTGCTGCTTGTCGCCATATTTATTCTCCCTTTGTCCCCTGCTGGTGGCGTGGAAGTCCAAAACTGAAGTAGCATTTCTTCTGTTTGCTTTCTTGATGTCCTGAATTATTGTTTTTTTCAATAATTTTTTTTCACTGCCTTTTACGTCACTCAACCCCAATTTTTCTACACCTCTCTCACACCATTGATGTTTTGTGTGTCAGGTTTATTTGTTCCGGGGTTTTCATGGAAAAATAGATGAGGAAACAGCTTGAAGGAAGCCCAGCTACACGTTAAACCGCAGGTGTGACCTGAGGACCGAGTCAGAAATCGATGCGGCCGGTTTTCATCGTGCTTGATCAATATTCCGGAGCTGCAGCGGCTGCGTGTTGGCTGGAAAATGTGCCTGTTTAGTGTCAAATTCTCCGTAGAGCAGAGAAAAAGAAATTACGTCACTTAACTACCAGGACATTGTTTATTAAAATGACTAGTAAAAGGGAGCGGGGGGGCTGGGATAAATACTGTGTGAACACATAGTAAAACTACATTTTCCCTGTGACAGCATGAGAGAATAATCAGTGGGAAGGTTATTATTATGGGGAGGGAGGGAGAGAAAAGAGTCTGCTTTAGACATAACACAACACAACACTGCGGCACATTATTTCCAGCGGCTTGTGGCACCGGAGCAGCTTTCCACTGGGCTGAGTGGCCGCAGCCGCTGGAAGGCGCCGCCAGCGGCTCCGGCAACAATGGCGACTGCGTGCGGAACCGCTGGGGATCGTTTCAGCCTCATGGTGCACAGCGAAGCCGCAATTTCTTGACGAAAATATAAAACTGGTGGGAAAGGATTATATTCGCAAGCAGAAGAAGAAGAAAAACGGCCAATCAGGAGGAGTTAAGTCACACTCCGTCAAAAGCCATGAAGCTCAAGAGGTGGCGTTTCAGAACTCCCCTCCTCCTTTCCCACCTCTTCCCTTTCTTCCTCTTCCTCCTCCTCCGCCTCTTCTTCCTCTCCCTCCTCTGCTTCTTACCAAACTTCTTCTCTGTCGCCTGGAGTTGAATCCGCCAACTCGACTACTTTCCTTTTTTTTTTCCATCCTCCTGTGGCCGACAGCGTGCGTCACGCCGGGCGCTGCCCGTCGCCAACGCCGAGCGAGCGAACCAAACGGCTTCAGATCACGCTGCCGCTCACCACGGCCTCCCGAAACGAGCGGAATGAGACGGGTGCGACCTGCACGAGATGACGCCGCTGAGGTGCAAAAGATTCACAAAATCACACGGGCATGTCGTTGCGTCGGCGTTAGCGTCAGCGGGCTAATGTGGCGCCGCCAGATGCAGCGCTAGCGCTGGAGTGCTGCTTCTTTGCAGATACAAGATGGTTTTTCTTTTCTCTCCCTCGAACAGCGACAGACTTTGGGAGTGTGACTCTATTTATAGAGAGTGCGCAACGTTTGGAGACACAAAGAGATGTTTCAGGGACATTTTCCGTTTGGGAGAGATCACTCGGTCGACTATAGAGAAACAAAACATCCATCGGAGAATTTACAGAAATATTCACGACTGCTTCACAGCCAAGATGGCGCGTTCGTGGCGAGAGCACTTGACTGTGTTGTTGTTGTCGTCGTCGCTGCTCTTTGAGATGCAAATGACACTTGAGGCGACACTTGACAGAATGCACCGTAAACAGCTTTTAACCTCCAACCGCCAATTAATCACGTTTTCACCAAAAATCGGTTTCATTATCAGCATCAACAACTCTTTTCTTCCTCTGTTTTTCAGGATTTTATCGAGCACTGCCTCCTCGTCTAGAGGCCTCACCGCCGCTCTGTAATTATCCGGTGCCCTCAAAACGACGGTGGCGCACGTTTGTTTAGCTGTCATTGAAATGGACTCGGGCTTTTTTTTTTTTGTTGTTGCCACTGCGTGTTGTGCGGATGCCGGTCGACGCTGAGTGAATGTGTTGCCTGACGAGCCTCCCGCTGTCCTGTCGTCAGTTTGGGGAGGAAGCCGTTTGAAACCTGCCAGGAGTCACTGATGTTGTTAATGTTACTGGACCAGAACCGACTGGAACATCCAAGATGACGCACAGGACAGATCTTCGAGGTTAGAGAGTAAATGGATGGCGGCAATACCTTTATTAGGTACAGCTTGCTACTACTGGGTACCTAATGAAGTGGCTGGTGAGATAGATAGATAGATAGATAGATAGATAGATAGATAGATAGATAGATAGATAGATAGATAGATAGATAGATAGATAGATAGATAGATAGATATTTGCAATTGAACACTGCACCAAATAAACTGGGACATGGACTTTTTTTTAAATCTCTCTTTTCATGGAAACTTTTCCATAGAAGTCTCTGTGAAAACGGCATGCCACTAAAATCTGGGCCTGAAGAGATTTGAAGGTGGAAATGAGCTTTAGTTGTTTTATCTCCAGTCGTTTTTGATCAGTCCAACCCAGTTCTGCAGTTCTCGGTGCGGCTCCGCTGCAGATGTTACTCGTTTAGCTTTGCGGAGTTCCTCAGAGCTGCTTCTGTGACTCTTTCACTTAGTTTACATTCTCTGCAGAGCTCCTTGTTAAGTCTGAGCGGAGCAACTTTTTTCGTATTTTTGCTGAATTCGAAGTGATGCTCTTGCCACATGAAAATGTGAGATATTAATACTTAATTATCTCTTAATATGCATGGCTCCGCTGTGAACTCGGGGCAAAACAAAGATTATTTGGAGAGCGAGTTTCTCACTCTGCTACCTGCCTGTCCTCACTTCAACTCCACTCCATCCCCATCACCATCTGTGGATTTGTTTTTGGCTGCGGCCACGGCGAAAAAAAAACAAAAAAACAAAACTGACCTGAAACTTTAAAATATTTCAATCTGCGGTCGACATCAAGGTGCAGAACTGAGAAAAGAAAGATTAGCGTCCACTGTCACCAGGTCGTCTGTCTGGGTCCAGGCTGAGATTGAGGGAAAGGTTCTCCCTTGAGACGGCCAGATAGAGACTTATTCACTCCTTGATGGCCTCCGGAGAGAAAGAAGGAGGGGGGGAGAAAAGAAAAACGATTTGCTTCATGTGCCACTCAATTATCTGCTTCCCCTGAAGCGCTCTCTCTCTTTTTGAGGATGCAATCATAACGGACGTGCACAGGGACGCTGCAGCCGCTGTGATGTGGGCCTCGGCCACTGCTGGCGCTCCAACTCCGCGCCGCCTAATAAATCACACATGGCTTGGCCGTGGCTGTGTTTTCATTCGCTGCGTGAGCCATATTTTTAATGGGGAGGCTGGGTGAGGAGGGGAGGTACAGTACACATGACATTAGTCCGTCCCATCTGCTCGATTAATCTGCCGTGAAAAGTGCTCCTCGTGCTTTTCCAAACTTCTTCTTCTTCTTCTTCTTCCTCTTCTTCTCTTTCTCCCACAACTTTCTCCTCCTCCTTCCCCCCCCAAAGGCCCGTCGTCGTTTTTTCCGTCGTTCCCCCGTCGTCGTTTTTTCTCAGCGAGGTCCGACTGTTCGCTGCCTGGCTCACCGGCTCAGGTTTCTCCCCCCCCCCCCCCCCCCCCCACCGCACCTCCGCCGCCTGCCGAATCCCCCCCAGGCCCAGCTGCCTGGCAAAGCGCTGGTGATTAAATGTGAGACACGAGTGGTCCTGCCAAGAGAAAGCTGGAGGAGGAGGAGGTGGTGGTGGAGGGGGAGGAGGAGGAGGAGGAGGAGGGGGCGGCGGGCTTAGGGCGACCGCAGTTTGGAATTTCTTCGCTGTTTGTCATACACACGGAGAAAAATGAAAGCAGATGTAGGAGCGGTGGAGAGGGGGGAGGCGGGCGGGGGAGGGGCGACCATCAAAGACGCGTCTCTCGGGCAGAAGATCCTGCCGGGACCAATCCCAGCCAGTGTTGGTAAAGTGAGATGCGGAACAACAAGCCCACAATTATTATTTATTTATTTTTTTCTGCATGCACGCGCACGTTCCTCGCGAGGCGTAAACAGCCGAGTGGGAGGAGCCTGAGAAGCAATTTCATTTTGGAACGAGGTTCGGCCTCGGAGCAACACGGCCGCCGCGCTAATGGTAAAACGATCTGCGAGGAGCCAAAGTCACGTGTTTCACATTAGGAATTAATGAAGTGACCCTCGCCGGCCGGCACTTTCGTCCCACAGCGAAGCAACTTCTCTGTCCGTGTACATTTTACACCCCCCGCCCCCCTCCCTTTCCAGCACCTTCTTGTTTTCATTGAAAAGCCTCCAGAATTCCCGGCGGAGCTCGGAGAGAGCGCAGCCGCTGCTAAAGTCCGACATCTCGCAGATTGAGAAGCAGATATTTGATTTTCTGGTGTTTCGGCAGCGTTATGTTCCGTTTTTTTCTCTCCACCCGCGGCAGTTTTTTCCTCTCTCTTCCCCGCGAATCGGTAATGACCGTAAACGGCCTTGATTAGGTCTAATGTCTTTGTTTACTTCATCCTTCATGGTGCCGTGACTCTATTAAACTGGATTGAGGAAGACACAAGGCGGCGATTCCGGGAAAACAGTGCCGGTGGAGTCGGTTACCTCTAAACAACACCATGTGTGTGCGCGTGAGCTGCGGTTCCGCTGCTGCTGATACGTTTCACTCCGAGTCAACGAGCGTGTTCACACTGGCTGCAGTGTGCGAGGCGGGTCTCTGCTCTGGCGCTGCTCCACCGGTCCGGAGCCTCTGGAAAAGAAACAACACGCGGAGCTTCTATTCCTGCTGGATGGTGCAGGACTGGATGTCGAGCGCCGAAGCAATATGGAGCATCCAGTTTTATTTAAAAATCTTTTTTCTTTTTTTTTTTTAAAATAAAGATAAAGATAAAGATCAAGATTTACTGCGACAGTGGTGCACTCTAATTTCAAAAGAGATCACAAGCTACTTGTTAGAAGTAATGAAGTTCTCCAGTGGTAGAAATAACAAAATCTCCCAAAAGCAGCTCAGCAACTCGACTCTTCTTCTGCTCGATTCACTTTACGTTTCTAGGTTTGTGGTCCTGTTTACAGGAACTCCATTGTCTTATATCTCGCAATCGTTTGTGAATTCTCTAATTACGGTGGGAACGCGCTGCTCTCGCAACTCCGGCAGCCTCAGCATTGTGCCGCCCTCCTCACGCATCTGGTGTGAGTTCCCAGACTGAGCGCTCAGGCAAGCCGTGTAATGCTGGAACATGATATATGTGAATTTCTCTGGGAGATGAGTAAGGTATCTCTCTCCCTCTCTCTCTCACACACACACACACACACACACACACACACACACACACACACACACACACACACATATTTATGTATGTTTGTATGTATGTTTTGATTTCGGAATGTTTCCAACCTCTAAACGTCACATTAGTTTGCGGATCAAACAGGCTCCTCCAGAAAGGAAGCTCAATGTTCTGACCAATGTTTTCCTGACTTTGAATCAGGAAAAAAAAAAACCCTCTTGGTTTCACATGTTTTGCAATAAAATGAAGTTGAGGGCGGGGAGGCGGGGGGGTGGGGTGGGGTGGGGGGGTTGGAGCACAGCTGGGGAAAAAGTTAAAAATAGAGCCGTTCCGGAGAATATCGGGAATGTTGGCATGCCACAAACTATTTCTCTTTACCGTTTGAGGAAACTGTCACGCAACAACACGTGCGAAGAGTTGGCATCCGTGCTGCGTCGGCTTGTCCGCCCTGTTTGGACGCCTTCGCGCCGGGTCGGTTGCTCACCGGTTGTCGGCCTCTCTGGCATCCGATGGTTTGATCGCGACACATTTGCTCCGACGTCTGTCGGCGCAGAACAGTTAGTACGCTTGGAAGAAGAAAGAAAACCGCGGCTTCCCCTTAAAAAGGCTGTCTGGAAAATGAATTGGAGGCCAGACAAGAGTGTTTTTAAGTTCTGCCTGCTTGCTAAATGACTTCAGGCGTGAAAATCGTGGTTTGATATTTGCTCTAAAGAAGAAGAAGAGCTGCCTCTTCTATTCTTTGCCCCTTCCAAGGTGCAGCGCTTTGTCTCAGCGTCGTTCGTCTTTTTTCTTTCCCTGTGCTCATCGAAAACACTATTACCGTTTGAGCCTGGTGCCTTTTTTGTTTAGTCAGATCTTGTCAAACTAAAAAGTGAAGACTTTTCCGCGGATCAGGGAAAAACACGCAACTGAAAGGCCAATTGGGGATTTAACAGTCCGAAGTCCGGCTGCCTGAGTGAATATTTTTCCCGTTCTGACTCCGCGTGACCCGTGGAAAAGTAAGGAAAGGGCATTGTTGACGAAGAGAGAAGAAAGACGAGAGAAAAGAAAGAACCGAGCCGCTGCGGTGAGTGATTGAGGTGTTTGATCCAGGTCAGGCGGCGCTATAATCACCGCAAGCCAAAAGTAGCCGCGGTGGCCGGCTACTCCCCGGACGGACACGCAGGCGGCCTCCTCTCCTGGATCTAATTCAATTGAAGAATAAACGAGTTCTGCTGGTAATTTGGAGATAACCTGCGCTGTGGCCGAGCTTAAGAGGAGATAAGACGCGACAGGAACCAAGACGCGAAAACGAGACAATTTTTCACCGCGTCTTTGCTAAATTAAACTCCCCCCCCTTTTCCACCCCCCTCCCAGAGTCCCTCTCCAACTTTAATTAACACACACACTTGCATGACATGGCGTGTGTGTGTGTGTGTGTGCGTGCGTGCCCTGGTCCGGCAGATAAATCCCGAGCAGAGCCATCAGGTTGGTTTTGAAAGAGACGATGCTAACTGGAAGACGCGGCGGCTTCTCTTCTGTCTGCGTCTCCGTCCTGCAGATTAATCGCGGCGCTGCTCTCTGAAAGTCAGCGCGCCTTTGCTCGGAGGCACAGAGGCACACTCGCTCACTTGCGCGAGTCAGACAAAACGAAAACAATACAAATCTCCTCCCGCTGCCACTGATGTGGTTTAGGATCAATCTGTGCAATTATTTCAGCTGTGGACGAAGGCCGTTGGCATCGCTAACTCTGTCAGTGGCGTTCAGTCTTTCCGTCGCTCGTTGCCCTGCCGGATATTCTGAGGTCTGACGTTGTTTATGTGTCACCAGGAGGGCAGCGGATAAGTGCCTGTTGCTTATTTTCATCCATCCAGGTCTGAGATCAGTGCAGCTTTTTGGTCATTTTGCGCTTAAACAGCACAGCAGCGTAAATGGTGATCTTGCAACCTTGTGGAGTTTCAACAATCTAGACTCGCACTTTTCCGGCATTGAATCAAAGCGTTTGTTGTGAAAGATGTTGTTGCTCCCAGTCAGACTGGTCTGGCTGACCATGTCATATCTGAGGAAAGATAAAAAAAGGACCTGGTTTCAGGTTGGTTGACCATCAGTTCAGTGATTGGTTCACCTTTGTCGACCCAGTAAGCTTGATTTATTTATTCATCAATATGATTAGTGTGAATGATTGTGAGTCTTTCGGTCGTTGGGGGGGTTTCTGATCCATCCGTCCGTTTCCTATCACAGTTTCACCTGATCTCAGGGGTGGCAGAGGCGCTGGAGTCCATCCCAGCTGCCTCGGGGTGAAGGTGGGGTCACATCCCCAACACGTCTGCGAGACACACGCGACCTTCCACAGCCAGGGACGATCTTTAGAGTTCTCAGTCAGCACAGTGTGCACGTGTTTGGACTGTGGGTGGCAGTCGGAGTGCCTGGAGAGTCCTCAGGCCTGGGAATGGAAGCAACGACCTTCCTGTTGTGAGGCGGCGGAACTTGCAAAATGACATTCAGGGCAGTTTTTTTTTTTTTAAGTTTATCAATTCGATGCTAAAAGCTCCAACATCTCTGAAGGAGGAGTGGTAAGAGCTGATGGCGTTCACCTTCACAGAGGGGACAATAAGTGAGAGGTTTGAGGTAGAGGCCATTTCATTGCTGGAGTAAAAAAAAAAAAAAAAAAAAAAAAAATCATGGTTAGAGCTGCCTGATTGCGCTCAATGTCATTTTGAAACCAGTGGAGGGAGAGAAAAAAAAAACAGCCTGAGTGCCCAGGAGCGAAAGTTCAGTGTGAGATTCTGTGTGAGGAGTCAACACATGTGGGCAGCTGCCGCTCGCACAAATATTTAGGGTTACGGCTGGGAAAGTATGGCAGCCGGATTAACGGCAATTAAGAGGTAAACATTTCCAACGGCGTAGGATTACATTTTAACAGTAGCCAGAGGCGCTGAGTGATACGTCACCCGGGGAGGGAGACGGGCCGGCCGGGCACCACAAAGCAATTTAGCCTGGAAAAGTCTCTGATTAGCGGAGCATTAAAGCCTGTCATCAGGGCCCAGCCGGGCCAACTGGGCACCGTTAAACAGGGAGCTAAATGACAGCCGAGCGGCGAAGTCAACACTGAGAGAAAACGAGGGCGATTTCAAAAACAAAATGCGCAAAAACAAAACATTCGCTGCAGCTGAGTTTTAAAAACTGTTTAGAAACAAAAAAGAGGAAAAAACCTCGGCGCTCCAGAGTCATTTACTCTTTTCCAAAGCTTTTTTTTTTTTTTTTTACCACCCCGATTCTGACATGATTGCGAGTCAAAGAGCCACTTGTGTTGTGTGTATATCATCTTGTGCTGCGCTGTTGATGCTTGGTGGCAGGCGGCGCTCTCATGTGTAATTAATGCTGGAAAGGCTTCGGGAGACGAGCTCGGCGAGAGCGGCTCTCCTCCTCCCCCGCCGGCTGAGTGCGGCCTTTGTCCCCGGACCTCTGAGGAGGTGTTTCTGGTGGCACGCGAGCTCCACTGTTCCTCCCAGCACAAGGTAGCCGTCGCTGCGTCGCACCTGGAGCCCAGGTCCCCACAAACGCAAGAGGAGAAGTGTCTTCTTCTTCTTCTTCTTCTTCTTCTTCTTCTTCTTCTTCTTCTTCTTCAGTCGAAACAAGGAGTGGAAAAAAAAGAAAACAAAAAAACATTCCAGGCTTGATGACAGAAAAGGCCGTTAAGAAATGAGAAATGAGATCCCCGGTTCGGTCCTTCTGAACCGAGCTGAGCTCGACTTAGCGGTGAGGGGTTGAAGTCAAGGGGGAATCGCAGCTCTCGTGTGTGTGTGTGTGTGTGTGTGTGTGTGTGTGTGTGTGTGTGTGTGTGAGAGAGAGAGAGAGGCCAGGACTGTTTTAACAGCGCTGCGCTGGCACTCCTTCTTTATTCCTCCTCTTTTTCCTCCCTCCTGCCACAAGCGACTGAGCCGCATCCAAAGGTAACAAACTCAACTCTGAGCTTGAGCCCAATGTGTAAATGTTTTAAAGCTACAATTGCTATTTCATTTTTTCCATGTCCCCTTCGCTGCAGCGTATCCATCCGCCTCGACCCCGGCCCACCCCACCTCCGCTCTGCACTCGTTCCCCTCGCAGATTTCCCGCCGCAGATCATTCCCAGCGACCGCAGCGCAGTCTTGAGATTCCCCGGCAGTATTTAGTGGTGGAAGGAAGCAGCAGCAGCTCCACGAGACGTCTTTGAAAACGTCCTCGTCTGTCTGTCTGTCTGTCTGTCTGTCTTGGAGTCTTGTGAGCAGGCGTGCTCTCGGAGCGGAGCTGCTCTCGCTGGTGGTGGTGGAGGTGGAGGGGGGTTGTGATGGTATGCGTGCAGAAATCCCCCCCCCCCCCCCCCCCCCACACACACACACCCCACTCTCCCTCCATTATGTGGTTGGGAGTGGGGATCGATCCCCAAGCGAGAGGAGAGATTTTCATTTTGCCCGCCGTGCGTGAAGACGAGGCTCCTCGCTCCGGCTTTAACCCCCGAGTGACACTTCAGAGGGCGGGTCAGACTCACGTTAGCCTCCAGTGACCCATCAGAGCCTTGACAAGTGCTTATTAAATAATAATAACAATAATAATAATAATAATAATGATAATAAATCGGCCAAGTCTGTTATTGAAAAACAGATTTCCATATTGCTGGATTGGAAATCTAATATTTTGCTTCTTCCTTCTGATTGGCTGAAATAGGGTTAAACAAAAAAATTGGACTTTGCAAGATTTTTTTTTTAATCATCAGAAAACATCTAGTCTCTCTTTTTATATATATATATATAAATTTTTTTTCAAAATGACTACTATCAACTTGACAATCAAAGCTTTCTAAACACTTGCTGGTATTCCTGGGCACTCGCATGTATTTCCTAACACACATTGGGCCTGTTCACACGTGGCCCACTTCCTGCGTGCACCGGTTGGATCCTCTGAACCCATCCGGCACAAGCACTGCGTCGCTCTCTGTCTTTTTCCGCGGGAGCCAGAAATCCAGGATGAAAAAGATGTTTTTCTCATCCTTGTTTTTTATTTTTTTTTTTTTAACCGGAGTGTTTACCTGAAATTTCCAGGCACTGAGGTGGAACAAAGCAATGGCGGCGGACTGAAAGCGACCGGGCCTCCTCGTAAACCGCAGTGAAGCTGCACTTTAGTGTCACTCAGAGGAATCTGCACTCCTGCGACGCTGCAGCGAGGCTGGCAGCAGAGCTGCTGTTGCTTCGTGTGTTTGCTTTATTTCTGATCAACAGGTACTGTTCTGTTCAACCAGCCCCACCCATCAGCAGATAAGGGACAATATTTTCTGAGTCCAATCGAGTTGCATACAGTGTGAAGGGAAACAGCACTCACAGGAAGCAGGTCTTATAAATTGATTTCTTTTTCATTCCTGCTCCACTGGCTTCTGTATTCATTTGCGAGTTGAATATAATACCTCATTCCCATACACAGCAGAAATTTGCTTGATTTGATTTTTTTTTTTTTGACACTTATGACTGATTGATGCGGCATGTTCACTTTGATTCTTGTTTTAATTAATTCCAGCTAGAGCAGAATCTTGTATGAGTGTGAGTGTGTGTGTGCGCACGGACAATAGGTGCGGACGCCTGTTACAGAAATGTTACCAGGTGTGTTTCCATTAACTGCCGCACAAAACTGTGCAACATATGAGCTGTGGGTGTAAAAGACGCTTCATTGAGACATGATCATTTCGGTAAAACTCTCAAAACAATTTGCGGGAGACGACGCGTTTTGCAGTGTCAAAACCGCAGTGAAAACACCCCTCGTTCACCCCGTTTACAGTTCACGTGGCACGTGCAAGGAGTCACGCGACGCGGCACAGTGGCTGATATATCTTGAGCTACGGCGAGGGGTTAAATGAAACTTGCTGCCAGGCGAGAAGCAGCAGAGAAATAAATGCTGCAGGAGATGGAGACCTCCAGGCAGCAACCAGGGAGGGGAAACGTCCACAGAAGCACTGACAGTTGCTGCAGTGGATGTGAAGCTGCCAAAGAAATGTTGAACTCCCTGCACCGCAATTCCTGGACTGACTCACCGCACACGGGGGACACACACACATTCTAGTGTTGTATGGATTTATTTATTGTTTTAGTTTTACACAAATCTGTTTCGAAAACTAAAGTATTGCATTCTACTAAACGGTGAATAAATGTTGGAGTGAGGAAAATAAATAATGCAATAAAAAAAAAGAAATATGTCACAGGAAATGTGAGCTTTTGTTCAAGTTATTTAGAGATTTAGATGTATTTTATTTTGCTGAAGTAAAGAAAATGTTTTCATTTAAACCCCCTATCAACACAAACATCTTGTCTTTAGTTGCAACATGTTTGCGTGTGTGTGTGTCTTCTCTGCTATGGAGCCGTGATGGTTATCTCTCGGGCCGCCGACTCTTGACTCCGTTTCTTGAAGAGGCTTTGTCTGCTTTGTCTCATTTGGCGAAAAAAAAAAAAAGCACAAAGAAGCCACGACCTCTGGACACGCGGCGCATTTCTGCCTAAAGAGGGGCCACATTTTCAGTGGATTATCTCAGTTTGACCCTCTTGAGCTCTCGGTGGAATCACTTTTTCCAGATGCTTGCTCCAAACCATACAGGCACACACACACACCCACACACACCCACACACCCACACACACATACTTTACCGAGGCCAAAGTCAGTATAAACAAATCTTGCGAAAATAGCAACTCTTTTTCTATATCCTGTATTTTTGTGCCTAAGTTTTGTACATCTCTATTTTATTCAGATGTTCCCGTTCATGTTTTGCTCAGACCGACGAGGTCAATAGTGACCTCGCCATGCAGTCAGAGGGCATCTCAACGAGCTCCGGCCCGAATCGTTTTTTTTTTGGCTGATCTCTTTGGGGACTAACCCGTCGTCATTCCTTTAGTTGTAACTAAAGCAGGAAGTGGCAGCAGCAAGGTGTTGTTAGAAAGCACAGGAGGAGAAGTAATTGCAGTGACCTTTGAAAATGCTGCTGCTTGAGGGGTTAGCGTGCATGCTGCGTCGGCTGCAGTTCTATTGTAACATTTACACATTAGAGGGAACAGAAAAAAAAAGAAGAAAAAAAAAAACTGGCAGTTGGTGGAACTTTGGCGATGGATTGACTAAAGTTCCGTCCTTTGCACCAGTAGGAGGCTGAAAAAAAAAATCTGATTCATCCAAGTTTTTAAAGGGACCATTGCCTTCCAAATGTTTCCTCTGGGCTGTTTAACCAGATGGATACAGTGAGCAAATCCAACAGATCCGAGAAATTTTCCATCTCATAGTAATATGTCTGGATAAATAAAGAAAAATATGGGCCGCTGCCTGCTGTCAGTTTAACTCAAACAAAGAACTCCCATATCAGCGCTATACACTGTCGCAGCGGCACAAGGGTGACCAGGAAAGTCAAGAAGTGCAGTGTGACAAACAGCCGTGGTGACATAAAATTCACCATGTCCATTGGCACAAACAGAATGCCGCTTAAAATAACCTGAATTTTATGCATATCATATTTCAATTTGGAACCGGTTCCATCTTTGATGGATACGTGTTGGCTCGTGTGCTGCGTGATTTCGTTTCACATCCCCAATAATTTGATTCGGGGGGGATTCAATAAATGCAGCGTTGTTTCGACCGCATGTGGCTTCAGCTCAGTCAATATGCGTTGGTATTAATTAAGGACCAGCGCTGTGAAAAATCATTAGCCTAAGTGACGCATCGAGCGGTGAAAGTTGGCAAACGCACCAAATGGACGGAGGATTTGACGGCCAAATGTTTTCGCTGGCCCGAGGTTCTGGCAGCACTTCCTGCCAGGCGTGGGGGATGGAAGGGGGGGGGGTGTCATTGGAGTGCTTTCCGTTGCGTACGTATATGGATGTGATGCGCACAAAGCAGCACAAATGGAGCGACTCATTCGGAATCACGTGATTCTGATGGCGCCCGAAGTCGAGATGGAGAGCAGGAAGTGGAGAGCCGAGAAAGAGAGAGCGAGGAAAGTGTGTGTCGTGCTCGATGAGACCAGGAAGGAAAAACAGAAAATGAGTAAATATGTCGCAAGGATGTTTTTCTTATGAATACACAAATGAGTTCATCAGTTCGCTGTTGGTTTAATGCCATGCAAGTCTATGGGGTCAAAAGTCAACTTTGTCCTAGAGACATGGGGCCACTTGCAGGTTCATCGGGATCCCTCAAGACACAGCCACGTCAAATTTGGGCCCAAAGAAAAAGTTTCTTCCTCCAAGGTGGGGCGTGACACAGAAAATTGGAGAACCACTGGTTTAACTGAGCTTTTTTTGTTCTTTTTGTCTGGATTCTACTTTATGACAGTTTGTGTCAGGGATATTTACAGTATGACTGGCTGCTACATTTTATCGTTTCCAGTCCTGTAATTACATTAGTCGGAGTCGCCTTGTTTTACATGTTGCTTCCTTGTCTTGGCTTGGGCAAACTTGCAAGAGAACAGCAATCACTGTGCGGCTGTTGTGGTGAAATAAAGCTTTTAATAGGAAATCAACAGGGATCAACAACCAGACCAAATGAATGCGGCCCCATTAAAAATGTGTCCGCTTTTTTTTCTGTCGGTCAACTTCTTAAATTGTTCCATGCCGTGAGCAACAATCTCGAGTGCTGAAGAAAAAAAAAAATCTTGACTGTTTTTTTTTTTCTGGTTTGATTGATTCTAAACAACACAGGACGTCGACGTGATGAGGCATGTTGTGAGTGGCACCCTGCAAGCTAACAGTAATAATAGTTATTTAAATCTACAAAATCTTCCAAATTTGCAAGTGTTTGTGGGTGGTTGGTGTCACTGGCACTGAAAGAAAACTGGCGTCAGTGAAAATATGTTTGCATTTCTCATGCAAATAAGTAAGAATCCTCTTTTCTTGGCAAAAAAGAAGAAGAAGAAGCCATGAAAAGACCGTCAAGGCTGCGTCAAGACAGCGTGGGCTCAGGGGCTGCAGCTTTTCCAGGGTCCTTTTAAACGCATGCAGCATCAGCGCTTAACATTTCCACAAACATCAGCTTCATGTAAATTAAGTGCAATTATGCACCAAAAATCACTCAAGACTCTGTGTGTTCGCTTTATTGCTGTCAAGGCGCCAATTATCAAAATAATTTCTACCCATAGAGAAGCGTCAAAAACATATGATTTCATCTTTTTTCAATGCTTTTTGGGATGGAACAGGAAAGAGCCGACACCCACTTGCACATCAGTTGGGTCTTTTGACTAAGAAGTTTCAAATGATTTCCACACTGAGGAGAACACACACACACGTCCGCCTGCTTCCGTCTTGAAACAGCCTCTTTCTGGCCTTGAGGTCAACGCTGAGTTGAACTAAACGGAGAAAGCACCTCCCACAGCATGGCTATCTCTGCTCTGCCTCTGTGCTTTCATGAAGTTTGCTGCATGCTAATTGCGTCGCCGGCTAGCGGAAGACGCGGCTGGTGAGGAGAAACTATTTTTGGCCCGTGTCCTCTCCGACTGGCTCACTCACATAGCAGCTTGTGGGTTTTCAATTAACCTCTGGGTTGTTTTGCAGCTTTAAGTATCCACTCGGCTTTGAGAAGACTTTTTTTTTTCCTGCCATTTGTGGAGGAGTTTTTTTACAATCAAACTTTTGCTTTCATTTTAATTTTGCAGAGACTCACATTTAAAATATATATGCCCACAGTCAAGCAGGAGTCAAGCTGTGTCCACCTCCTGTGCATGGAGTACTACTGCACAGTACTGGTGTTAATAATACAGCATAGTCTTGCTCCAACCAAGGCCCAATATGTCTTTTAGTGGAGAGCCAGGAGTCCAAGTGTAACACACTCCCTGTGAGAAGATCCTGTGTTTGTTTTTATTTTAATTGTGGCCAAATGCTTATTAATAGCCAATACTGGAGAAACCAGCAGAAACAGTCCAGTCCAAGTGTAAAAATATCGTGCGTCTCAGTCCAAACACTCCTCCAACCCTCGGAGCTGTTTTGAGTACATCAGAGAGCTGCGTGGCGCTTTGAATGAAATGCTCTCAGCGCGGCCAGCCAACGCTCTCTCTCTCTCTCTCTCTCACTCTCTCTCACTCGCTCGCAAGGTATCAGCCAAATTGAAAAGCGGCTCTCGAACGCGACCGGGCAAACTTGGGTTTGTTACTGCGGCAGCTTTTAGGCAGCTGACGGAAATTAGAGCCCTGACCTCGGCGGCGCGACGGAATGAAGAGACGACGAAGTGAGGGGATTTTATTTTATTTTATTATTTTTTTGCTAATGTTTGGGGAAAAAGGTGGGGAAGGAGGATAAGGTAGAGATGGAGGCGCACAGTGGCCTCTTCAGTTCAGTTTTAGGCAGCCGCCGCATTAACATTCAGCGCGTCTTGGGGGCTCAGCTGGGGCGTGAAAGGGTGCGAGGCCAAGAAAAGTGCGAGTCCCATCAGCCGGAGCTGCATGGCCTGTTTTTCTAATGGCGCCAGAGCTTCTCTTCACGTCACCGATGGTGCAAGAAGCGGAGCAGGAGACACCGCGCATTTCACCATCAAGGAGGCGTGAAGAGCCGCCGCCCGGACGACAAGTCGGGGCATAAAAGGCGGATACAGTGTTACAGTCGACGGAGGATCTTTTTTTCTATCTTTCTTTATATTGACAGTTTGCGCGCGTCTTCACCGGCGAGCAGCGGGGATTTAAAATATCGCAGCTTTTGGCTCGCCACGCCTTGACAGCAGCCACCAGCAGCATCCTAACGTTAATAAACAGGCAGGCGATTCACCTGCTGGGGCCCGTGTTGTGGTTTATTCCTCCATAAGGAGGCAGAGGTCCGCCCGTTCCAATCAGCCTTTAATTAGAACTGTTGTTATTTGGCCTGTCAGGGGAGGTAATACCTCGTGACAGGCCGCGCGTCAGCTTGGCAGCCTGCAATCTCATATTTACTGACGGGGGCTTTGGTTGCCTCTCGTCACTCCGCGCGGCCCCTTCACACTCAGCGGGGCAACGAGACACTTCACGCTAATGTGTGTGCGCGGCTACGTGACGCTGAACGTAGACTTGTTTTTGTTTTTTTTTCCCCCCCCGTCCCTTAAACAGTCGAGGGTTCCGAGTTATTTTTTTTTCGCCAAAGGCTTTGAGATGAATCCCTCCCTTGCACCCACCAGCCTCGACGTGTTTACCCGGCAGTGAAAGAAGCTGCGTAGTGAAGCCGAGTGGCTCGCCAGACACTGATTCATACACAAGCAGCGAACCATCCGCTCGTTGACATACGGCAATTAATGTGGGCGGGACAGTCTGGGATAGTCACTCTATAGAAAATGTAAATACAGTTAGTGGCCATTACATTAGGTGCACCTTGCTCGTACTGGCTACCTCATAAAGATGCCATGTGCACTGATTCAAGGTTGGTTATTTCAGTTGCTGTTGTCTTTCTCTGGTCTCCAAGCAGCTGCGTTCAATCATTTAAGCCGCCCCAAATCGGGAGACTTTACAGAAAAGCAGACAAGGGGAGTACAAAAGAACAAGCAACAAAGAAAACCCAAGAACCGACCTGGAACCGGCTGCACACTATGGCGGGAACACTATGGACCCAAACCCGGACAGGAAACAATGAACCAAAAAAGACCAAGCGAGAGAAGAACTATTTATACACTGGGGCAGGGGAACACAGGTGAGAACAATCAATGGCAAGGCTGACAACGAGACACAGGTGACAGACATCAAGCAATAAACACAGGAAGTAAAACTAAGGACGCTGACGACAGACTAAACAGACTTCAAAATAAAACAGGAAATGTACAGAACATGACAGTCAGCATAGAATGTTAGAATGCTGTGGTGTTGTTAGTAGTGGGGCGTTTATCGCAACATAAGCATCTACTTTGTTTCCAAAAAATAAGACTTGTTTAAACTTCACTTCGAAATTTTTTCATCATTTCATATTTTAATAATTAACAGAAGTCGTGCAGTTCTTATCAATAAATCTCCAAAATGGACGGACCAGTCATTTTTCTACTCCTCTATTTAGAAACTATAATTCATTTTTTGGTTTGTGGTTCCCTTCATATGAGCTACATCATCATCTATCACACAATCTTCTCAATTACAGCAAGACCCCTTCTGGTTCTTGCGATTCCGGTCGTTCGGCACCGAGCCGGATCTGGTGAAGCACTAAATCAGCGCCGCCGAGCCGGAATGCTCAGCCATGCAGCACAATTCCGAGGTTACAGCAGCTCTGTAGGTCCAAAACGTGGTGAGTCAGACTCCGTCCTAGTAAACACATTCCACTTGGCGGCAATTTAATGAAGTGCCGGCCTCGGTGGAGCGACACGGCCCGCCGGCCGCCACGTTTCCAGCACTTCCGCCGCGTTTTCGCCGGCTGGCGGCTGCTGCTGCTGCAGAAACACACAATCAGGAGAAAAATCCGAGGCGCAATAAGGTTCAGACCTCTCGACAGAAAAAGGTGGACCGCTGTGAACAAGCGAATGACATCAAGGCCCCCGCGCTCCCACAGGAGACAGCCCTGGAAACAGTGAAGTTTAACAAGATTATCAAGCTGGGAAGAGGGCGGGAAGGGGAAACGACACAGCGTGCACCCCCTTCCACTTGGCAGCGTGAAATCCAGATTTATGAACTCCATTAAACCACATTTCTTTTTCTTTATTAGGGCCCTGCAGCATCTCCCTGGTGTGGCAGAAATGGCGAGGGATTAAAAAAAGTTTAAAAAAAAAAAAAGAAAAAAGAATCTGTTTCAGATAAATTACTGACTGGACTTTTACTTCCACAGTCAGGTGGGCAGCGATGAGACACGCCGACTCCTCCGCCGTTCCACTGCGCCGCTTGACTGCAGGCCAGTGTATGGAACCAGTGGCGACGGCGGCGGTATTTGGGAACAGGTGGCCGCCTCGGCCTGGCACGGGCGGCGGCGGCGGCGGCGCTGGCGCCGGCCTGCGCTCTCAATCTGTCCACTTGAAAACTCCCCAGAATGGCTGGAAACTATTACGGCCCCCGCGGAGGAGATAGCAATTACAATTTCAGATGGGAAAGAGGGAGCCGTATCCACTCCTGGAGCGGGACCAGACTTATGACTGGAACATGTATACAAAGTGGCACCGCGCAATTACTGTCCCCCCAGTAACACCACTAAGCGGGAATGTCTTTCAGTTTGGCGAGTCGGTGCGTTTCATCGGCCGCTGTCCGCGTGCCGCCGGGTGGCGGCACGTTCAAATCCCGGCGCTGAAATGATGAAAAAGCGCCGCGGCCGGTGCCAGCGTTTGATGCAGCGCACCGGGTCCCTGCAAGGTGGATGCCAGCAATCTGCCGGGATTGGATGGAGGGGTGGTGGGGAATTTCTGTTCAAGTGCCGCATTTCTCCACCGTGTGACGGATTGGATTTGGACTGGGAGAAGCCTCCTAACCTCTTGGCCTCCGGTTTGAACTGCTTTGACTCCGGTATGTGTGACTAACCCGTCGAGTGGGACGCCGGTAACACTAGAGCCCACATGTTTTGGCCATTGAGCTCAGCTAGGGGTGTGTGAGATGACCCTATTTCCCTATCCCCCACCCAAAAAAACTGGAAAACTCAAACGCTGAATTTAATCCTGCAAGTAGCTCTGATGGAAAAAAAAATAATACATACAATCTATGAGGGGGGCCAAAGGCAGCAGTGGGGTAGCAATCAATTTTCCAGCTTCAGCTGATCACTTGCTTGTGCTTTGGAAAGCGCTGCCAGATCTTCTTTGTCGTGCCTACCCCCCGTTTGGAGAACGCATTCAAGTCTGCGGGTTCAGCCCGAGGAGTGAATTAGCAATAATCACATGCAAAGGCGCTAAATGACTCCTCGCGTCCCGTGATACCTCCAGCTGACTGCACGGCGGAGCCCAACAAACCTGCTGAGTAGACTACGCGCTCCGCCCGCTGGTGCTTTCTTGACTGGCTGTCAAGAAAATATATGTCTCTGCGGGCCAATAATTGACTTTGGAGCAACACCCGCACAGCCTTCAAAAGGCAGCGGGGGGGTGAGTGCACATTCCAGAGCGGCGTTCCGGTGAAGTGTGCAGGCTTGGAAAACAATGGCGCGTGCACACCTGTTGCCGCTCGGCCGACGACTCGGGAATACAGAGACGGGCGGCTGCCCCCAGGGTGCGCTGCACCTGCACCTGCACGGAGGCCAAGGTCAACGCTGTCGGCGCAGGGAGCGGAGTGACAAGCCCACGGAGCGAGAGGGCCCCTGCATGCACGGCTGCTCTGCACTTATTGAAAATCAATAATAATCTCCCAGTGACAGCGGCAAGACGTATTTGAACAATAGGCCATAGTCAACGGAGAGCGGCCACAATTCTGCGCCGCTTGTCCGTGGATGAAGAGTAAAGGTTGAGGGTTCGCGCCATTCATATTTCATTGAGGTCAATTACGGCACTTTTTAAAACTAACACGCGGTAACTTTCCCAGTGGGGGGCGCCGTAAAACATTGATGATGCTCCAAATGCTTTCAGCCCAAACTAGGAATGGTACGAGGATGATGCATTTAATGTTCTAGTCAATGTGCACAAATGACTAATGTAAAGTAATGGGAACAGATGATTGTGTGTGTGTGTGTGTGTGTGTGTGTGTGTGTGTGTGTGTGTGTGTAAAAATGGGCCAAGCAGCAGGGGGCAGCAAAATAAGAGTTTAAAGGCCTGAAAAGGAAATTGCACAATTATAAGATGCCTCTCTTAAGGCTCACATTCATTTACAGCTAATGGTGGGTTGAAGACTCACCACTCGTGAAAATATAGCTTGGCAGTGTAAAAATACCAAAACAATGTGGGACAAACTAACCAATTACCGCTCAAGTTCAAACTGCAGGCAATATTTCAACCACTGTTACCACTGACGGGTCCATCTGAACCCAATGGAAAAACAGTTTAGTCCAATTCAGGAGTCAGGATTTCACATATTCAAATAGAAACCATGGCCGTTCTTTCGCTGGCAGGGGCAGACACATATTGTTGTCGGAAATCATTTCAGAGGTAAATTATTGAGTAACGTACTAGTAATATAGAACTAGAGTGGATTTAACATGACATGGATCCTTTAAATACACAAAGCTGCGGTAGAAAAGGAGCCTCTGTAACATTAAATACATCCATTGAGTGTATTTCTCCTGCACTTGCAGGTGCAGCTAAAGTCTCCTCCTCCTCCTCCTCCTCCTCCTAGCGGCACTGATATCACTTCTCCTCCTTGTCTTTCTTTTATCAGACGTCACGGGCGATCGTGACGCTTCTGCCACCTTTAGCGGCTTCGAGAAGCAGGGACGCGTAGAACTGTGGCAAACAATGAGTCGGTCCCCTTCTCTCTATTACTGCTGGCAATCTGTCGGGTTTGGGGGTTGGGGGTTGGGGGGTTGGGGGTGGGGGGCAGCCTTCCCCTGCACACATGAGGGGATTTCCAAATGATTACCTTCACAGGACCTGCCTCAAGGTAGAAGTAACAAAACAAAACAAAAAAAAATATTCCGAACCTCCGATAAAGCGTCACAGACAATAGAGTGGCTGAGGAGCGTCCAAGGGCAAGCATAAATATTTGCCAGGCGCCGCCTGTCATGCTCTCCAGATTGCTTACCGTCTCCTCGGCGCTCCTCGGCAGCTCTCCGTCCTTGAGTGGGCGTGGAAGCACCTCGGCTTCGCTCCGCCAGAAAAGCGCTTTCAAACGGATGTTTCCTTTCCGTTCAGCCCCCCTTGTTTGTGCATTCAACAAACTCATGTGTCGACCGAAAGTTTTTGAGTGGGCCAGTCCAAGATATCTCAACAATCCAAGTCCTTGAAAAGTTAAAGTTAAGCAATTAAACAGTTTTCATTCTTTTCAGTTCTGTTTTTTATATGCATGTAAACAGGAGCTTGAGTGGAAAAAATGATCTCAAATCTGTGATGCTGGTACATGCTGACAGGAACATTTTGCACAACAATTCCAGCCAAACTGCCGGGACGCTGAGATAATTCTAATGTGAGAGGCTCGTACCGAACACTGAATCTTGAATTTTTCATGATACGAGTCCAGAATATGCAGACAAAGTGCTGCGGAAGGCTCATCGCCACCTTTGTGCGAGAGGAGGCGACAGTCTGAGCCTCTGCACGCTGCCGGCTGCCCGAGGCCCAGTTGCAGAGAAATTGCACCCCGATCCAGTCCTCTCCTCTGTGTTAGTGTTACACAACAGACTATTGTGTCTGGCATTTGCATTAGGGACCATGAAATTCAGCCCATTGGCTTTCACTTTGTAGCGCGATGAGACAACAGCAGGGGTTGGGGCTTATCGTTGGTTGCCAAGCTACCGCGACGTGACATTTGGGCCACATCTTCAAAGAAAATTCAGTTTTATTGGAAATGCACCGCAACAGGGAGTGTCCGCAGTCAAAAGAGCAACTATCTACTTTTCAGTGCGTTTGGAATTTGACACGGTGCAACTTCCAAAACCCATACAGAAGAAAATCCCTGCGGGGTGGGTGGCATGATTTCCAAACATCCTCTGGATTTGTCTAACAGACATTGTTGGTCTATTGATACGGCAAAATACTCTTCCATTTCAAACAAAACTGACCTCTCTTCCTGTGAAAATATGTGAACTGCAATTGTTTACATCGCGTTGAAGAACTCTGGCTCTCCTCCGTGGTTTCTCCTCGCCGTCGCTGCCCCTCCCGACTTTGACATATTAGCGGCGGGTTGTCTTTGAAATTGACTGAAAGTTTGAGACCCAACTGAAAATGCCATCTGTCTGAGCTCGACAAAATGGATGACTGAGATTGAAACCCGAGGAAAACAAGCTGCCGTTGGGTTTCCACTGGAGGTAGCGACTCGCTTCCCCATCATTCCTATCAAGTTTTTGCCAGTGTTGCAGTTTGAGCAAACATATGTCCGTGTGTAGATAAATGGTCAGACAGCCCGGTCGTCCCTTCATGAATCACAGAGGTGTGTTGCAGTATCTCCACATGCTACTTTCATCCCCTCTTCCAGCGGCCTGTGAGTGATGTTGCACATTTGAAGTGCATTTTATCTGGGGTTCGCACGCCAACATCCCTCCGCGTCGCTCCGCTTCCTTCCCTCGGCTCCCCGCCGTCGGCCCAATCTGCAGCGATCGCCGCTCTGTCAGGTCACGGGCAGCGGGCGGAGGCGGGTCAATCAGCGACTGCATCATACTCATTACAAGAAGGGTAAAATCATTTATGTAAACACCTCGAGGTCCTGGATTCATTCCAAAACTTAATGAGCGTACTTTTGACCTATGTTTGGCTCTCACGCCGAATTTGCAGCAGCAATCATGATAACTAATTTAAGAAATATAATTTTAAAAAAGCTGCGGTTATTTTCGCCGGGAATCTGTTGATAAACGGAGGGCTGCGTGAAAACCGACAGACCGCCCTGGAAAACGCCGCTCTCTCGGCGGAGGTAATTAGAGCGGCCGCCGCCACCCCAGAGACGCTCGGCCAGCGAACTTGAAGGCCGCGGCTGTTCTGCTTGTTTAACGCTGTGGCTATTGTGCGGGCCCATTTTTGAAGTAGTCCTCTGTGTATCCGTCATTATGGGCAGTGAATAAAAAAAGAGAGAGAGAGAGAGAGAGAAGAAAAAGAAAAGCTAGATGGGGCTTTTGAAAGGAGCCCCATGGGAGGGAGGCCTTGTCCTGTCGCTGCTGCGAGGGACGGCCAGATTATAATGGGGACATCATGAGGGCAGGAGATAGGCCTTCCCTTTCAAAAGTGGGAGACGCTGAGAATTTGCAGGATCCCATCGCGACAGGCGCGCGCCACTGATGGGCCCCTGTGCACCCCCCCCCCACCGCCCTCCTCCCCCTGTCTATAAAAAGGGACGCCTTCAACCGCTCTTGTCAAAGAAAACAGATGTCCGTTCCGCTGGCCTCCAGACAAAAAGGGGCCCCATTACGAGAGATGACCGTCCTATTTCAGGAATACCTGGTGTCAGTCGGCACGCTCTGGGAACGTGCAGGTATTTAGCTTTTCGCCGGGGCAACAGGCTCATTTGCATTTTGATGCGGTCTGATTGGGCGCAGTGGCGACTCGCTGTCGATAGCGGCGGGTGAAAACTGATGGAATATTTGGGCTCCTCCGCGAAAGAGGAGCAGCGGTTTCATATTATGACCCAGTTCTTCCAGCAGCTTTCCAGCTAAAACAATCGCTGTTCCAGTTTTTCCGGCACGCTTCACGTTCTTCCGTACGGATCGTCTCCGACGTGGCTTGGCTTTGAGAAACCTCACAGATCGACGACGAGAGACGCGTGCCAAAAATAATGTCACGGTTGACGGTCGACCCGCTGGAGGTCGTGAAAAGTTGCTTCTTTTTTTTTCTTTTTACGAGGCGAAAGCCTCTGAGTTATCAGCACATCTTGCAATTACAAACAACCTGTGCTGTTCTTCTTTGTTCTGTCACTTGAAATAAGGTACAGGCTTTCTCTCTATGCTTTACTCTCAACGGACACATAAGCTGTTTTTCTATAGGGATGGAAAAACAAAACAGAAGCAGTTCCTGGCGAGAACTTTGAGAAAGTTGTCCCTCTTTGAAGAGTGCATTTGAGTTCAGCAACAAACCCCAGCCAATCACGGTTTGGGAGTATGCATTAGAGACACAGCAGCAATTTGTCGAGCGACCACAGCAGGACGGTATTCACGCCGTGCCAGGACGGCCAGGACAATGGTCGGATCCTCAAATGCGTCTCTCGAAAGACAGTGTTGGCGTTGTGTTTTGACCGAGAGCCACAAGCTTGACAAATAAAGCCTCAGGTAGCTCGTAAAGATTTTATTTTGCTCCACGGTAGCCTTTTTGTTTTCGCTTGGCTTTTGGATGTACTTCTGCTTTCATTTGAAAAAGGAAAAGAAATAAAAAAGTTTTTTTTTTGAACAGTTGCTGGAATGTTTTGTAGACTTCTGTTGCAGAAAGCAATTTACAGAATTGTCACTCCTTTACTCTTTCTTTTCTGTTTCCTGAAGAAAGAATAAAGGAATACTGACCCCAATAGCAATCCATGTTTTTTTTTGTTTTTTTTAATATATATTATTTATAGATAGATGAGCATCCATTCATGCAACAAAACAAAGAAATTGAATAGATGGTCAGTTGCTGGCATTTTGACCCGACTCTCCCCCGCAGGGTCATGTTGCCGTCGTGCGGACGCTAAAATCTCATCAGCGGCAGAACTGAAACGTTCCGCCGTCCACCGCCTGCTCCTCGGCTCCATTCTGGCGGCATCAATTACTCAAAGAGAACCCATCCTGACACTGTTATTTCTCCTCTTGTCTGCAGCGAAGCCGATGCCGCAGGGTCCCCCGGGGGGTGTTATTGGGATCCTCGGAGGCGTCGTCGCCATCGGACTCATCATCGGCGTGGCCGTAACTGTTTTCATGGTCCACCGGCGGCAGCACAAGACCCGCACCGAGACGGATAATGACCTGTAAGTACCGACAACCTTGGAGGATAATGTATGGGGCCGGACAGGAGCGGAGATTGGGTGGGCGATCTTGTCAGTTTGAGGCTGGAAGATGCTGGAAAACAGTGGGAGAGAGAGGGGGGGGAAAAAATGGAAGAGCAGGCTGAGAACATCCCTCCTCCTCCTCCTCCTCCTCCTCGTTTATATCCCGAGAGCAGACCATCTCATCTCAGCTCTCATCCCCATATAATTATCTCATTGCTTCCTGACTCATCAAACAGTATATATTGTTGTTTAGTAGCAGGCTGAACTGATGATCAGTGTCGTGGCAGCCACCAAGAGGTTGCTCTCTATTGTTCAGTTTGCTACAGTAAGCCCGTTTCTCATGCAAACACCCGGACGCAGTCCAAGAAAATAAAAAACAAGCGCTGCAGTATTCTTGGAGCCGAGTCGCAGCCCGTTTTAAATCTTCCGCACCGATGCCGAAGTTCACGACTGAACTTTGTAAAAAAATAAAAATAAATAATAATAAATAAAATGTAAGCAACATTAGGGATCAGATACAGGAAAAGGATCCAACAAAGAGTGTTTTTCAAAACACATTTCTACTCATTGTGCCTCCAAAATTCAAAGTGTGTTCAGAGCCTCTCCTTCTGTGACCTAAAAGGTTATTTTTTTTTATTCAGCCAGCTCAGCGAGGGCCGTGACAGTTGTAAGCACAGCTGCTACCCAAATGCAGATGGGGAAAAACAGAAAATTGCTGAAGAAGCAGCTGAGGGAACCAAAATTAACTTTGTTGTGACGCTTCCCAAAAGAAACCAAAAAAATAAAAAATAAATAAAACTTTCAAAGAGATTACAGTCTCTTTGCCGTCTGCTTAAAACGGCAAATGAAAAGTGTCTCTCTTGAAAGCAAAGCGTTGAAGTTGGACCCCGCTAACCGCCTTTGTCCGACAAACACCTGGCGGTGGCAGCCAGTCTGAGGGTTGCCAGGGTTTCCACGACGCCCCGACTGGCTGAATCCAGATACACAGCGAGTCCCGGCGGGAGACGACGCTGCCGTGTGGAGAAAACGAGGGAGCTCAGCTCCTTCTTCTCCTCCTTCCTCCTCCTCCTCCTCCCTGGGGGATTTCAGAGTCGAGCCAGGTCGAGGAGGCCGTGCACGGCTGTGGGTGCACGCGCGGGCCTTTAATTAACCCACACATGATGAGATTGCAATGCTTAATTCTAAAGAGAGGTCCTCCTTCAGACTCGTGTAATTGATTGGACATCCAAAGCGGCGACGAGACTCTTTGCAAGATGTAGGTTTTTTTTTTTTTTTTCTCTGTTTTTTTTTTTTTTCGGCTTCTGAGGCTCCAGCTGCTGCTCGTCTAGGAGGTCTGCAGGTCTGCTGCTGCTTCTGAGCCCACTGAGACTGGAACCACATGGCTCCAACCTCCCAGGGATGCTTCAAAAAATACAGAAAAAAAATGCAATTTAAAAAATAAATATTAAAATAAAATGAAATGGAAAAAAATAATAATAATGATAACAAAACAATGTGAAATAAATTATAAAGAACAATAATAATAATAACAATAATAATAGTAATAATACTGTTATAATATTATAATAATGAAAAGAATAATATTAAAAAATTGGTACATACAATGAACCAAATGAAGCACACAGACTCACCTCACCCGCTGCTATCTGTCTCCCCCTCCCCTCCCCGCTAATCTGTCTCTCTCTCTCTCTCTCTCTCTCTCTCTCTCTCTCTCTTTTTCTGATGCCGAAAGTTAACTGCTCTCTGTCTCCCGCTCCCCTCTCCCTCAGCATCGCTGTTGCCGCTGTGGCTGATAGTTGTGTGACACAGGCTCCAGAGAAGCCAGAGTCCCCCACAAGGAAAGTAGAGGCAACTGACCCCAGTCTGTCCCCCGCTGAACCCTGCCCTCCCGGATCCTCTATTCTGTTGCCTGCATGCAACGGTGGCGTGCAAGTGACGTACTTGAGCACGCCACTGTGAGGGCCGCGAGCGGCGGAAAAACACTCATCGACGAGCGCAACGCTCTTTAGACTGGACTTGACGCCTGCAAAGAGAAAGAACAATCATTGTGATGAGACTCTTTATCATTTTTTGTTTCCTGTTTGGCTTTTAAAAAAAAAAAAAAATTGATTGAAACATGAAATTCAAACAGCTCTGCTTGGTGTGCGACAACGGCGGGAAAGCATCCGTCAAACGGCGCTTTTCACGCGCCTTGTTAAAAACCAATGCGGCTGAAAATTGGGCTCGTGCCAAGACGATCACACAAAATGTCGTTTCCAAAATCTTGAGGGAACGCATTGGGCTTGAAGTTTTATCAGCTCGGACACCACAGAGCACCTGCATCACTAATATCATATGATTTTGTCTCTGAAAGAGAGAGAGAGAGAGAAAAAAAAGCAAAGAAACTCTTGTACATTAAACTGATCACTGATGATGTTAAGAGACCCCTCCCCCCCACCGCACTGTGCCCACCCACCCTCCTCACCCCCCCGCCGACCCCTCCCCCACCCCTCCTCCCTCTACTGTCGCTGTGTACGTGCATGGCTGTCGTCCAATATGCATGATGAGGTTCGTGGTGGTGTTTTGCGTGCCGTCTTGCTGTTGTCACTGTCCTGTAGCTCAGCATGTGGTGACTCTGTGTGACTCGGAGCTCTGCGCCCCGCCCACCCCCCTCTCCCAACACCCCCACGACCCCCCTCGCCCCAGCTGAACATCCCCGTCACCCCGTTGCATCCCGTGTCGTTGTTCAACGTTGTTCAGTGTCTCTATGAAGAACCTGTTTAAGCTTCTTTTGTGCTGCCGTAACAATGTGAATGCAAAGTGGGAATTGCAAAAAAATTATCTATTTGAAGGGAATGTTTTAACGCATAGGGAGGCAATTCATAGTTTTATATGAGTGTTGGGGGAAGAGAGAGGAGGGATGGGATGGGAAGGGATGGGAAGCGTTCCGGTTAGGCTGTTTAATTCTGCATGTTGATAGGCTGTTAATCAAGCCCGGGCATTTGATAGCATGCCTGACTGCACCGCCAGTCACGCCTCTGTTTGCCCTCACAAAGCAGCGCATGATGCGACTCGGAATTGGTCAATCCCAATAAATCACCGGGCCCGATTTTTGTTCTGTTTTTTTCCTTTCCGAAGCTGCAACTGGCACAATAGTAAACTGATTATCAAAATAGATGGGCTCCGTCAAAAGCGATGCTCTCTGAATAATGTGTTCATCGCTCCCGTCTCTCGCCCGAGCGTGATGCATGACCTCAGAAGCGACGCCAGAAAAACTCCCCGAAGCTCGTCCTGCGTCTGCACCCCGCTTCTGGATGACAGGAAAAAAAAAAAAAACACAAAACCCTGACGCGCTCGCTGGAGTTCCTCACGTGCAGCTGGTGTGGACACACTTGCCAACGCTTGATGGCGTAAACAACTGGGCTGCCAACTTCCGAGGCCATTTTCATATCAGAGAGAAATCGCATGCAGAATGTAAAGGGGGCAGTGAAGGGGGGGGGGTTTAAAAAAAAAAAGTGCGGCGCATGGAAACACAGAAACATGGAAACATGTTGATTTCTGTTTAAATGAAACGCGGGGGGGAATGAAAACATATCACGTCCGCGCGGCGCTAGCAGAACCCGCCCCGCTTTTCACCGACTGCAGGCAATAATAGATTCATAAATGTGCGACTTGCTAGCAACCCTGTAATTTATCAAATGGGTTATAAGTGCTTTTCTGCGCCCCCCCCCCCACCCCCTTTGCCACCACTCTTGTTTGGAGATGAATGGAAATGCATTGTTGGAAAGCCCTTCTAGCTTTAAGCTCTGACCAAAGTAGTGTTGTGTCGTGTGTTTTCTTTTTTTCTTCTTCTTCTTCTCTGAGTCATTCTACATGGACTGTCGTTTCAATCATTCACTGTTGTTGTCTATGAGTGAACAAGGTGCTTGGTTCCTCTGTATAGAATGTTGAACATGCAGTATTTGTCCATAGAAAAACTCACATGTTACCATCAGGGTTTGTTTTTTTTTTTCTTGTATGACAATGTATGTAAACTAGTGTCCAGTTTGGATAAAGGTTTTGGTATCTGGCAACGTGTGTGTGGCCTTAGTGTTCTCTGTGCAACTCTGGGCGATGAAAACCCTTTTGTCTGAAATTTTAAATTTTTCTTAAAAGGAGCAATGGGAGGTCGGTTTGTTGCTTTCGTGCTTGTTCCTCGCTGCTCCTGTGAGAAAAGTAATGCAAAGAAAAAGCATTGAGGGGAAAGAAAAGAAAAGGAAAAAAAAAACCAAAACAAAACAAAACAAAACAGAGAAGCTTTGCAAAGTAATTGTTGTCCAGCCTTGGAGGAGATCGGAGCGAGACAAAGCATGAAAGTAATTGCCTCCTAAAAGATCAAATCGCATTCATCCCGTCCTGCAATTAAAAGTATCATTAGCATTTAAATTGGCAAATAAGATTGTGATCAACAGAAATCAATGAGAACGGCGAGGATCAGCTGAAACCCTTCGCATTGTTTGCCGCCGCGGCGGCGCTTTCATCCTGCTGCTTCGGGGTGGGGCGGGTGGGGGGGATGCAACACCTCGCTTTCACTTCACACGCGGCACGCACACAGAAAGACTAGCCTACATTCCAACCAATCGCACGGCGGCGCGGCTCAACCTGCGGTTATCTCCCGCTCGAAACGAAAAATCACCTCGTCGTCGCCGCCGCCGCCGACGACACTTCCAATCAAAAGGTCACGTTCCTTTTTCTCGCCTCTAGATTACTCGTCTTAGTTTGGCGGGGATTAGTTATGTTTTCTCCTCGCTATCCACCTCGCATCTCTCCCTTAAGCTGCCCTGAGCCCCCCGGCGGCCCGGCGGAGCGCGGAGGAGCGGCGGCTCTTCAAGGTGGACGTCTGAGCAGGAAGCCGCGCAGAAGCTTGAGTGTAGCTTCTGCTTTTTCCTTGCCCGCCGCTTTCTTCCCTCCCCACGGGCTTGTGGTGCTTGTCAGCTTTCATTAGCGTCTGCCTCGCTCAAAAGCCTACGCCCACATGCTGCTGCTGCCGCCGCTGCTGCTGCATCGCCTTTGACTCCTAGGAAGCCTCGGCGCAGTCGCACAGCGGTGGTCAAGCTGCGATGAACGCGGCCGAGCTGCACACGGCTAATGACGGACGATGCAAACATCGAGCCTGGAAAGAAAAAGAAAGAGAGGCAGTACACTTTACTTGAAGTGCTGCATACTTAATGATGTGCGGCACGGCAGCGTCTATACCGTAGCCGAGGATGAATATTTTAACGTAGCGCTGCTTTTGTAGCCGGCGTCGAGCCAGACTCAATAGTTGGCTTGATAATAATTTCTTCAGATGAATTTGTATCTTTAGGGTTCACAGCCGGAAATATCAAAGACGCACGTATCGGTCAACTTGCCTTTGATAGGGGGAACTTAATTAGCTGAAACAATGCGGACCGTACGTTTACTGTGAGGGAAAAACGCTCCTCCGATGATTCGCTGCCACTGTGACAGGAATGAAAAATTGAATTTTCATTGAATAATCACAACAATCAAAAGCCTTGCGTCTGTATCCAACACAATTCAGCTGGGCTGCATGAACGCATATGTGTGCGAGTCGCACCACAAGTAGCTCAAAGTCGAACTCTGCTCAACAAAGAGGCCAAATTTGAAAAGAAGCAATTGTGTGGCAGTTTTAGAAAGAAAAAATATTTTGGATTTGTTTCTACTTTGTGGTCTATTTCAAGCCCACAACAATCAGTTTTTGTTGTTTTGTTTTTCAAATGAGTCATTTTTTATCTCGTACACTTCTCACTTGTTTTTCTTTTCCGTTGATGTGTCGCTGTGAGGATTCAGCCGTAAAACAAACCAAATGGGGAAAGTAAAACACAAACACGGCCACGCTCACCTTTTATTTTCAAATCTTTTGTTTGTTGAACAGCCGCAGTTCCTCTCCAAGAGAAACGACAACTCGGCTCCTCCCGTTCACTCCTCTACCTCTGATGATAATACGCTGGAGGAGCTGATAACAGTCTCAAAATTGTGTTCCTTTTTTTTTTAACGGCACATCAGATGAAGAGATGTTACCGCCGTATTAGCAGATATCAGCAAATGCCTTGGCAAGTTCAACAATATCCTTCAGGCGGACTCGCAGACGTCAGCACGCCTGTTCATTTTGCTCGTCGGAGGACAAAATATTCCCACAGTTCCACGCTCAAAGAGATCGGAACAAAATGGCTTCGGCAGCATCTCTGGCTGTTAAAAACAGCCAGTATTAAATCTTTAGGAAAACATTTGGCTTCTAAAAATTAGAAACATTTTTTTTTTTTTTTTTTTTACAATGGCAGAGCGTTTTTATTGGTTACTGCCAGCGCCAGATAGTCAGTCGCTGCAACAATGTCTCGTGTGCAGCAAAGACACACAATGCAAGAAGGATTTGGAACGCGCACACACGCACACATTGCGGCTCGTACTATTTGCACTCCCTCCAACTCACACACGTGCGTGCACGCGCACACACACACACACGTCATCAATAACTGATGCAGCTCTTTGCACAATTTCTTTACCATTGTGTACTTTGAGCTGAGACACACTGGAAGGCCTCCAGAGGCTGCCGTGTACGCTCGAGTGTGCACATGTGCACGCGCGCGCGCGTGTGTGTGTGTGTGTATGCATAACCTGATTTCAAATGGAGCTGAATTCAATCAAGAAGGGGCGGTATGACAGGCAGCCAGTGATTACTGGGGTGCTGAAAGTCGGGAGATGTGGGACTTTCTTTCTGCTCGGTCAAATTAAATAAAGCTGCTCTACATACGGGGGAGGGGTGCGGGGAGAGGGCGGGAAGCCCGCTGCGTGCTTATTTGATATACGTGCGCTACCTATGTACTCAGAACGTTGCAATTATGAATTACTGACTACCCTCCGGCATCGAAAGTGGCCGGAGAAAGCAAGCGGGATCCGAATGCAAACCTCGCACGAGGATTTCTGTCTGTCTATTACGTCACTGGAACCAAAGTTGCACTGCGGTGTTTTTTTTTTAACGCCGTCACCCTCTGCAGCGGCGCAAACGACATTTCTGCCAGTCTCACACTTCTCCGAGGCAAATAACAAGTAATCACGGCTCCGTGATGGAGGAGATGACTGTAGATGAAGGAGCGCCGCTTTGCTCCCCCCCCTCCCCTCCGCCTCCTCCTCCTCATCCTCCTCCTCCTCCACCACCACCGCCCGACTCTCTTCCTGTTTGCCTTTGCTGCGAGCATAGCAACCCCGCGTCTGGAGACAAGGTGATACGGACCGGAAATAATGAGCGTGAAAGGAAGAGTTAAGAGGTGCGCTCATGCACAAATTCTCTGCGCATTAAAAATAAATAAATAAATAAAACGCCGGCTTGGCCTTGCGGAAAGGTCATGTTATTCAATAACGGGACGTGAACCGCCACGAATGGGAGGGGGAGGGGGCAGGGGGAGCCGCTGGATAATGCGTGTAAGGTGCACGACAGCTCGCTGCCAACGCCGGCGCCGCGATTCATTATCGCTGCATCGCTGCCGGTGTCGCGGACGAGGGAGGGGGCGCGGCTCGTCTCTCCGCCGACGACCCCCGTCGCCCCCTCTGGTGCGAATAATTAACGCAGCCGCACTTCAAACATCAAGCTTTCAATTACCGCCGTCTTCCCCTCTTGAGCAGTTTAACGTTCTTTGTGATTATCACATCAGCCGAGAGTCGCGCCGGCCGCCGCCGGAGCTGATTGGAGAACGCGCAGGTGTTCCCGTCGGGCGGGGCTGTTAGTCTTCCCCAGGTGTGTGTGTGTGTGGGGGGGGGGGGGTCGGGTTGAAGCCACGCCCCCCAGGTTACAACATGGCGGCCCGTTCATCTCAATGGAGTCGCTCACCGAGTGCGTTGCCCACCATTTCGAAACGGCTTCTGGGTCACCTCTGCATCATGCCGCCCGCAGCAGTGTCACTTCCCCTCATGCCTCTATAAGTCACGTGATGCATCAGCCAATCAGAACGAGCCGAGAGACAGCACGTACGGTGCCGTGATATCTCGCAGGGAATGAACTCTTTTCTGGGGATTTTTATGGCTTTTTTATTTTGAAAAGTTAAAAGTCCGTGACTTAAAAATATAAAATTTAAAGATTTACGCCGAACCAGGCGTAAATCGGAGGCATTTATTTTTGCATTGTGGTCCATGGGAAAAATTCTTTTTGGGCTTTATGAGATTTTTGGACCTCGAGAACGGGGGACGGGGAGGGATGTTGATAGAAAAAAAAGATAGCTGGCCTTTCTGAACTTCATGAAACTTTATGAATGTTTTAGAAATATCTTTTTAGAAGGTCAATGTCCATAAACTATCCATTAAAGAAAGATTTGTTATGAACCACGTTTCAGGTCAGAGACGTTTTTGTATTGTGGTCTATGGGAAAACTGCTTTTTGGGCCGAATGGGATTTGTGGGTGCAGTACCTCGAGTGGCCTCTGGAAAAAAAGTGCTGTGCCTCCATATTGGCTGTCCGATATCCACTTCTTATAAAACGGCCATGGTTGCAGCGCCTTGGGATTAGCGGGGTGTTTAGGACCAAGGGTTCTGGGCCCGCCGAGCTCCCAGAGTCCCATCACAGGACGACGTGCCGCACAAACGGCCGCTGCACCGGCAGTCACGGCGTTTGTCGGCAGCGTGTCTCTCCGGATGAGGCTCTACTTTCATCCGCCCCCCCCACTACTACCCCCAAACCCTGCCGAGGAACTTCACTCACACATGCCCTTCTCCCCCGCCCTCCCATGCTCCCTCCACCCCCTCACCTCAGTGTCCAATTACAGCCCGCTCTCATTAGCACAGTGTCTCTCCAGCGAGAGCCTTTGAAAGGGCGGGGTTGGATGGCTGCTGCCGCCGCAACAGAGCCGCCAACACCAGATCAATCAAAAACCCGGGGCAAAGAAAGAGTGAAAGACAAGGCAAGTGCAGGCAGGACTTCTCATAATGGAGTGGTGCAGGAGGCGAGGGCACGGGAAGTGGTGGCCGCCGCTCGCCGTGCCGAGTGTCACGTTGTCTCTCTGCTCTCTTAACAGGACCGACCTCCCACCCGCCCACAAGCCGGCCCCGCCCCCGCCCAAAAAGAAGAACAGCGACATGAAGGGACACTTGACGTCGGATGACATTCAGGTGAGGATCCGGCGTCCGTCGCCGAGCGGGAAAACCGAGCTGGGAAAGCCAGGAGTGTTTGTCATAATCACGTCGTGCTGGGAATCAGCCCGCGGTGACGTCACAAAGGGCGCTGACTCCTCCCCTTAGTTGGTGACAACTCCTCAGTCAGCTGTCCTGCCTTGTTTTTTTCTCCTCTTCCTAACATGGAAGGTCCATCATTGGTCAAAACTCAGCAGGAGGCTGTAAACAGAGGGCTAAGTACGCCCTTTCCCTGGAGATCAGCTGTTGAGTTTGGGGAATCATTACTGAGCAAGCAAGAGGAGTGCACTGGAGTGCAGGATTGTAAAAAAATCAGATCAGATATAAAGAATCACCCAATTTTTACGGTCACTGACGAAAAAAAGAAAGCCTTGACATTTTCATTCATTGTAACAAGCAGCAATTTGCAATTTTTCCCTCAGTATTTTAGAGAAGGGTCGGGCTAAGGGTTAACTCGTTTCTGTTTGTATAGTGGTGCATGCAAAGCCGCTCGACTGGAGTCTGAAAAGAGGATTAACAAATATTATATGAATGCCGTTATATGAAAAGAATAACAGCCTGTTTTCTGGCGATGACGGTGGGGAATTGCATTATGTCGCCAGATAACAAATCAATTTGTTCAGCGTTAAACACATAAAGTCCATTCTCGAAATAAATAAAGACTTTATGGCCGAGATCGGGAGTCCTGCCGCCACCAGCGTGAGGCTCGTTGGCTCTTGACTCGAGTAAGCAGCTGAAAATGTCACCGCAGGCAGATTGTTCATTGATTCATCTCTTTATCGCAGGATGCAGAGCCATTATCCGTCACAACAAGATGATTGTTTTGTAATTTCAAGTCAAGACAGTCAAAAAACAAAACAAAACTTAGAGCTGGGGCCATGGCCGCGCTTGTTCTGTGCAAACACAAGACTTCGCCATCCTATTTATTGCTTTTTTCTAAAAAAAAAAAAAAAAAAAAAAAGACCCTTCACCTGACCCTTCCAGATGAGCCACATACATGTTGCTCATCAGCCACATTCCAGCATGAAAAAAGGTCAGCAACAGCAGTTTTGTAAAAATTCCTCATAAAGAAAAAAAAATAAATAAAAATAAAAACGTTTTTTCTGGCACAATCCTCCGACGGGGTTAAAGGTCAAGGATCTTCAATGCGCAAAGTCTTTCCTTGTCTTGACCTGAGCAGTGCCCTGCCCTGGCTTGGCTCGCAGCAGTGAGTCAACTCCAGATATATTTGCTCCTGATTCAGGCCTGATGGCGGAAGCTAAAGATTTTTTTTTTCTTTTCATGAAAACACTCTGCAGAGAAGCCCGACGAGATGCTTGTTCACCGCCCCAGATCCTTTGGTCAATGCAAACATTGGCCAGCTTTTCTGCAAAGGTTGATCTCAAGTTCTGACCTTGAGTCGGGAAGGAAGAGGGAGGTAGACTTGGAATTTATGTGGATAGTATTACCTAAATCTAAACAGAAAGAATACCAGCCAACAAGAAAAAAAACACATTTGGATTTGGTTGCTGTGACCATATATCCTGAAGGCATTTTGTAAAAACTTGATCAATCCTACATTTGAAGTGTGAAATTTGTATAAGAATTGGGACAATCTCCACCGGAAAGTCTAATTGGTGGGCTCTGGGAATGAAATGGGATTAAGCCAAACTTTCTGGTCTTTTTCCTGTCCAATCAGCCAGAATCAGATTTTATTTCTTCACTCACCAGCTTTCCTTTGTTTTATGTTATTCGTATTTATGGAATAATTCATACTTAAAGCTTCATGAATGCTTTTGGTGTTCTGAGGACTAAGAAATCCCCCGACCAAAAAAAAAAAAAAGAGAAAATTTATTGAGGACAAATTGTACTTTTTGAAAAAATGTATTCAGCCCTCGTATCGATAACTCGAGAACAGAAGGACTCGTACTTAGTGTGTCAAAAAACAGAAGAAAGACAAGAGATTCCAACCAACTTTTTGTGTGTGTCTGCTTTTCTCCTCATCCTTGTGCTCACCTGCCAGAGAGGATGAGCGCTACTGTGGCTGGAGAGCCAAACTTAATGGTCAACTTCTGCTAATAAAACCGCGCGGACATCTGCTTGTTAAGAATGCAATAAAAAGGAAAACGTGCCTCGTCCTCCCTTAACTCGCCTAACACGGACCTGATGCTGAAATCGCAGCTGTTTTTTTTTCTTTTTTTAGGAAGATGAGGACATTGTAAACGATTTGATGTGAGATTTCGTCAGCGCAGTCGCTGTGAAACAAGCTACGGACTCAGCAACTTCACATCTGGGGATTGTTAATGCGGGCCGATGGATGCCGCGGAGTGCGGCTCACGCCTCGAGAGTCAACGCATGAACAGTAATCACTAGCATCGCTTACTAATTAGCACAAATGCGTTCACGGTAGCAAGCTAAAGTGCTCTGACGACGTGAACGTTGCGTCTACTGTTGTTTCCATGGCCGCTTAGTTTATTCTGCCGAAGACGTTAAAAGGTAACACACAGTAAACACTTTCCCAACCGTCATTAACTGATGGCTCCTGATGATCCGATCAACACGTAAACTCGGCAGCAATGACAAATTTTGAGCCGTCTTCCGTTCGCAGGTTGTCGACGGCGAACGTGATTGCTGGCAAAAACCGCGGCGTAGACCATCAAAATGTAATCTGAAATTTAGTTTCTCACAAACTGATTGCAACCAACAACAGGGAAATGGAGCAAATGGATTCGGCTGCTCTTTTAAAGGGAGACGGATGAGAAGAAAACAAGAGGTCAATAAGACGATCAGAACTCCAGCAGCTGCAAAACTCTTCATCTTTTAATGTATTATAAATGGAAAAGCTCTCGCCAACAAAGCGCATATTGACTTTCGCTCAACAGCATCTCGGCCTCGTGAAAAAAACGGGGATCAAAGCGGCTTAGCGGGGCTTCTTTTTTTCCCCTGCACCATTCTGAGGGGTGCACAGCGCAGACGTCTCCAAAATTAACCCTACTCTCGTGACGTTGATTGTTTCATTGTTCTGAAAGATTGGATTTTGCTCAATTATTCTTCGCCGCGCAAGGTGCTTTTTCGCTGTCTTTCTTTTCTTCTATTTCATTTGCACCTTGAAGATTTGTTCCGTGAACGCTTCCCTTGGAAAACAACCATTAAAAGTTTCTTTTGCCTGCGTCAGACTCTGGCAGTGGCGTGAACTCGGACTTGTCAATTAGGATCTCGTGGCTTTAGACTGGCAGCATGAGAGAAAACAATAAAGTAGCACTTTGAGGCAGGCGGAGGCTTTGAAATATCACCTAGCCTGCAGCTACAGCCAGCTGCCACGCTGGCGCCGGCCTTGAGCTGAGAAAAATCAAAACAAATGCAAAAAAAAACGCAAAGGTCCTTCTCACGTCATCTTTCACAGCTAAATCAGCATCGAATCATTGCAAAAAAAAAAAAAAAAAAAAAAAGAATGTTCTGAACCAACTCTGTATGTGATATCGTGCTGACTTAAGGGCATCATTTCTGCTCCCAGCTACACTTTCCGTAAACTCACAACCTCCTCTTTGCTCTTTTACCTCTTTGAAAGTATCTTTACTGAAATTTCAGTCTGCATATCTGCCACAAGCAAAAGGTCTTCTTCATTTCGCAGAGCAGCTTTTACTTTTCTTTTTTCTTTTTTTTTTTTGAAGTGTTAAGTTTGAAGCTAACTAAATACTGATTCACAGGTGGGGTTTTTTCAAGCAATCCTTCAAAAGCGTATGTATTGCTGTTGCTGGCTGAGCGCGAAAATTCAGCTCTGAAACATTCAATTGGCAGGAAAAAAAAGAAGTGGGATTTCTAAATCAAACAAGTGAGTCCAGTCTGGCATGTTGCGAAAAAACTGATTCATGCTCATTGGGGGAAAAGGTTAGCGGCGACATTCACGTACGAGGGCGAATTCAGGGAGTGTCCTCCACGCACGGTCGACCTGTGTTTGCACAAACAGTAAATAATCTGCAGGGTATTTGTTTTATAATCGCATGTGACCTTCATGCGTGACTTCGCTCCTGCAGCCCCGTGAATCAGAGCCCCTCCTCCCCCCATTCAGCTTTAAAATGGCTCTGGTGGTTTTTCATTTATTTATCTATCTATTTTTTTTGCGCTCCACAATTTCAAATGTTTGCGTCATAGCATTGTGTGTTGTGAAAAGGATGAAATTGACTTTGATGCGCGTGTGGAGCCGGCGAGAGTGTGCAGAGTTCAAACCGCTGTCAGATATTCCATCTCGTTAAAGCTCGTTAACCGGTGAAAAAAACTCAAATTTGAGCAAATAAAGAGGCAAGACAGAAGTGAAACGGAGGTGGCGAGGTAATGCGACTGCAGCTGGCTGTTTCAGCGACGGGGCTAATTGTCACGATGACCTCGCCGTGGACTGTAGGCCAGCGAGGGAAAGGGGGAGGAGGGAAATAAAAACAAAAGCAGCAAACAGCTGCGTGCTGGTTCTGTTTTTCTTTTTTTCTTGGTGGGGGATTAGCTCGTTACGTCTTGCTGAGCTCTCGGTTGTTTCCTGTGTAGGTGGTTCATCTGGACAAGGACGAGGAAATGCAGAAGCTTCCTCTGCAGCCTCCCTATTACGACATGGCGCCCTCCGAGTCGACCCCCTTCACTGATAAGCCGGTGAGTAGCGACGCCACGGGCCGGGTTCAAAAGAGGAATTCAAAAAAGAAAAAAGAAAAAGAACACAATAAAAGAAACGGGGCCTCTTGTAATTGCCGGTGAAAGGGTGAACTTTTCCCGCTGCCATTACGCTCAGGAGGTGTTTGAGGATGCATTTTCTCCATGAATGTGCTCGGCTGTGATGCTGGCTGAATGTCACCGGGGATCTTTGATGCCTCCGCTAGCGCCGCTAGCGCCGCTTTTTTTCTCCCCTCCTCTCCCCGCTCGTCCGGCATTAAGAGAAGGGTGGCGGCCTTTTTCTAACGAGCTGACCAGTAAATCCACTGGGTGCTTTAAATAAGCTCCTTATCTCATCATTTACATCAGCGCCAGTCACCTTCTGCTTAAACCTGGCCCCCCCGTCCAAGTGTGCGTGCGCGTGTTATGTGTGTGTGTGTGTGTGTGTGTGTGTGTGTCCGTTGCTTCATCTTTCCCGCTCTGAAACCCACCGCCTGCTCTTCCCTCGGCATCAGTCACGTTTCCCTAATCCACAGTATTGACCTGTGGGTTTGCATGGCAACCGTGTGCAGATAAAGTGCAGCCCGATGCGCCGCTGCCGCCCCCAGTGAGCGCAAACTGTCGACTGCTTGGAGTTTTTCACGTCTGTGCATTAGCCGTTCGCCGCTAACCACACCGGGCTTTGCTTCCGGACTGCCGGATTGAAGCTGCTGTTGATTTGCTATTTCTATTGTATGTGTGTGTGTGTGTGTGTGTGAGTGTGAGTGTTCAAGCGGGATAAGAATTCCTCATCCACCTCCACCTCTTTGCTGAATAAAAAAAACAAGGTTAATGAAGGTGGCATTTTGTCTGCGGCTAATGTCGCTAAAACTGGAGAAACGTGAGCAACGGGCTCGTTTTCCCTGAGCGTTTAAAATCAACCTTTGAATTTCGCTTGATTGAGGCTGGCGACGCTCGAGACAATCATCAAGTCTGAACCTATTTCCTAAACCTAGGAGACCACACACGAGCAAGAAATTCACCCATTTTTAAAAAAAAAACAAAAAAACATCCACAACCAGAACACATTAACGCACCTGCTATTTGTAGTAACAGTTATTCAGCAGCAATATCAGAGACATGAGATATAGTAGATACTGCACCAAAACTGGCTGAGGAGACTCAATAGTGGCTGTGAAAAGAGGCAACATCTGGCTTCCGGTTGCTCTTTTCCATTGGCTCTTGCAACATTCTTGTTGGCAGCGGCAGCGGCAGCAGCGTTGAATCATCAAACATCAAACTTTGATATTCGATCAGGAGGGGCGTCTGACTCAAGCAGGAGAAATGAAGAGAATGTTTTGACACCGCACACTTAAGAAAATCTGGACTAAAAGTCTTATGAGTCAGGCTCCGCCCACCAAACCACTACAAGGTGCCAATCAGGCTCACTCTCAGGGCTGATATCATCGAGAGTGGCGCCAGATTTGTTGTTCGCTGTAACGTTGCTGTCGAAACACTTCCTTTATGAGGGAAGAAGCATTTTCTGATTGACAAATGTATGAGTAACAATTTTAAACAATCACACTCTCACTCTGGTGAAATTGCATCTCCGTCGTCATCTGCTGCCAAAAATAGCCCCAAACAAAGCCACTATTCCTGTCTGCTGGAGTCACGCTAGTTAGACAGACACTCTTCCATCTGCACAGAGAAATGATTTATCCCTCTCTCGGAGACGAGGCGTCGGCACGCTTTCTTTTTTTCTTTTCTTTTTTTTGCGAACCTGCTTTGAAAGATCTTTTTTTCCCTTCTCTCTCCTCCCCGTCTTCAGTGAAGCAGGCGGAGAGCCACACGGAGGGAAGTTTGGAGGCATTACATGTTCTCTCGTGTTGTGTTAACGGTTGAGCTCTTATCCTGGGGTTTGTTGACGGCGTCAGAAGAAGAAAAACGTTGAGTATTACAAAGACACCCGCGTATAGACTTGTGTCAAGCCACCGCAGAGGGAGGCGACCTTCCTCTTGGCCTCCATTTTAGGTTAATAAAATAATTACGCTGTGGCAGACTTTGCTTTTTTTTCATGCTCGTTTTATCTGAATTACCTCTTTCAGATGTTTGGAATAAGTCAAAAAGAGAAAGCAGCGGAGCTCACTGAAAACCACCTGAAATGGGAGAAGGAAACTGTATCCGCTATCTGCTGATGTTCTGCGTGAACTCCATCGTTTGTTTCCAGCAGGATACTTAGTGTCGGTGGTTTATGGGAATTTTATGCCTTTCAAATGCCTCGTATTTTCCCACTGCAGCTGCAAGGAAAACTTCATCTGCATTTTCTGGGCTGTTATACATCATCTCCGGCTCAACACGCAATCAAAAAAAAAAAAAAAAAAAACTGCACAAGTTTGATGGCGATTGGACACAGCGGCTGGAGTTCTCAGATTCATGCCGCGTATCTGATAGAATCCCGCTTAAAGTGAACTTTGGCGATGCCGGCGTGATGAATGGCGTATCCTTGAGGTTCGTCGTAACGCCGTTTGCGGCAGACGTGCGTTGAGTGTGGAGCCGTTGAGTGTTACTAATGATAATTCTCGCGGGGCAAAACACTATCTGCCAATTTCCAGTGCGACGTGGCTCTAATTTTCCCCCTGATTGCACTCTGGTCATGACAAATACAGCAGACATCCAAACAGCCAGTCAGCTCAGGCTGGGAGCTGCGGTGGAAACGTGGTCCCCCTGCTGCAGAGGCGGCAAGGGGGATTTTTTTAGTTTAGACTTTAATGTTAAAAAAATACAGAAAGGAAGAAAAAAAAAAATAGCATCAACAACGACGACGTCGACAACAAAAAAAGCTTTTGTCATTTCTTTTCCATCCTGTGTCCAGGCGTTAAATAATTGCACTGATGCAACGTTGGGGCAACAGGTGCCATTCTGCCGCCTTTTATCCCCCCCCCCTCTCCCTCCCCTAACCCCACGCCTCCTCCTCAATGCACTCACCATCCACGCAGCGCGTCAGCAGGTTGACGCCTGGGACAGCTGACATCTTCCGCTGAAAGTGATTTCCTTTCCAGCAAACAGGCAGATTTCAAGGAGGAGCACAAAGTCGCCTTTGACCATGAGGCAGAAATAATATTCAAAATACATTTTAGGCCCACAAAGGAGCTTTTTCCGTTATTTTCTTTTCTACGCTGTCAAAAAAAAACTACACTGTGGAAGAAGTGATACAAGTTTACACAAATTTGAAAGAAGGCTTTTCCACTGAAACCCCAGACGGCCCTGCAACATTTACAATCTATGACACTTCAAAGAGATTATGTGATGTATATACGTTAAAAAAAAAATGTTTTGAAATTTTTATCCCCATAACTATGTTTTTAGTGCCTTTGAATTTCCGCAAGTAAAGCGAAGACATTAAACAAGACAGACATGTTCCCTCAACTTCCAGCAGCAGTGACGAGAATTTTTTATTCTCATCTATTGATTAAGCTCATTAAGGCCATGTGTGCGCTCATCCACTCAGCCTGCTGCTCATCAAGTCAATCAGTCAGTCAGTCACTGCAACCCGCGCTGCCATTCACGTCCCTAAATGTCTTTAAATGTTTCAGCATTCCAGGATTGATTACAGAATTATTTCAAGTCTGCTTGAGAGTTGGCTTTAAACTAATTGGCCTTAATTTGCGGACATGGACACGTTGATCGAGGCTCTGCTTATATTGATCATCCATTTGAAACAATGTTTGTGTGTTAATTGTGATTAGTAAAGCTAACAATCAGACTATTTTTTTTCCCTTTTAATAAAATGATAATAACACATTTAATTTCTACTGATTTTGACTTGATTTGAAACAGTTACAGTAGGTCAGGGTCACGTCTGCCACTCTGTTTTAGTTAGCGTGTCCTTTTCCCCCCCTGTAAGAGAAATGTTGCTTCCAGCTTGCTTGTTTGGAAACTTTCAAAGTGCACTTCTTCCCGAGTGATGTTTGTTCCGCTTTAACACCCATCAGCCCTCAGCCTCCAGCCGGAGAGATGTCGCTCATGTACCGACTTCAGCCTAAATCCAAAGTCGCGGAGCTTCGTCACTGTGTGCATGTAAACAAGCGGCAGCCCCTCCTCCATCGCTCGCCTTTTATTTTCTGCTGTGATTTTCTTTTTATTCTCTGACTTCTTATTTGCTGTGGAACATCTCATCTTGTCCTCCGACGCCTCACATGCGACCTCTTATAAATGTGCTTTCACGTCTTGATTTGTTTTGTTTGTTTTCTCCCTTTTCGCCTCCCACTTCCACCACCGCAGCTCGCACGGCCGAAAAGACGCCCGCCGTGTCCATCAGATCCCCGGATAAATTTATTTTCCTCCCTCCTCATCTGTCTCTGCCACTCTGTCTCAGGCTGTCTCTCCATCTCGCTCACTCTACATTTTTTTTTTTCCATTTTCTTTCCTTTTTGGCTGCCTCACTTCCTCACAAGCATTTCGCCTCTCTTGTCTCCCAGAACTCTGGCAACAAGGACTGTGATGTCCAGTATGCGGAGCTGGATACTGCAGCTTTGGCCTCCTCTCCCAGCCCACGAAGCTCTGCTCACACTGGCCCAGGGGATCTTGTCGAGTATGCAACCATCCAGCCTAGCTCACACTAGCGCATGCCAGTTTAGGGCTTTCCCCCCTCAGACTTTGGCCTCAAGGTACACAGACTGACGCACACCTCTCCTCCCACGTCCACCCTCTTCTCCTTTTTCTCTCTCTCTCTCTCTCTCTCACACACACACACACTCACACTGTTCCCCTTTTGCATTTTATGTTACAGGATTCCCTTGTCTGCCTTTTTTCTCTTCAGTCGTTGCCACTCTCTTTTTTTTTACTTGGAGCGCTTCTTTCTCATGCTGCGTTTGGGTAATAATGTAGCTTGGCACCCGCTGTGGAGATCGAGGTTCCTTCGCAGCAGCAGCAGCAGCAGCAGCAGCTTTAACAAACCCAAATCGAGCCTTTGCAATCTCGGAGGCAGCGGCAAGATTTAGGATCCAAGTGTTAAATGTCAGGAAATGTGACTCACAGACAAAAAAAGAAAGATAATGTGCTCCTTAATTTATTCAACTTCTCATCTTTAAGACTTAACTTGAACACAATTTTGCACCCTATCCTTCCAATCCATCTTACAATGTCAATAGTGTTGGGTTTCTGGATGAGTATGTAAAAAAATAATATCTGCAGAAACAAAGGAACAGCACAGCGTACAGGATGTAAAATGGGGATAGAATCTATTTTCTGAACAACCAGCCTTTGTTTCTGAATTGCTCAAGTCGCTACCCATCGACACTAATTAGCAGGAAAGGAAAAAAAATAAGGTTCCCTTTACATATGTTTCAATTTAAAGAGTTTACATTTTTACCCCCCGCAGCGGTCAAAACATAGCCAGAGCCGTGTGGACCAGGCTGCTGAAGAGGCTGCTTTCTATGATAATTCCTGGGCAGGTAATCCTCCAGGCAATTCAGCAGGTGCCTTTTGAAGCAATTGTTGAGACAACATGAGGCGCGTGGCGGTTATTGAAACAATGTTGTCGATTTTCTTCTCATTTGGAGACAATTTCATCCCGCCAACGTAAATGTAAATGTAAGATACACAATTGCGCAAAAAGCCTCAAGAAATAGAATCTGGAAAGCTGGAACAATTCATTTCTATTATTCAGTTTCCTTTTCTCCCTTCCTGCATATGAGGACAGTGCTGCTTGAAGCTTGACAAGCTGTACACTTATGAAATGTTCTGTCTTGGTGAAATGTTTCCTATCGTATACACATATGATGTCTCTGTACAGGTCCAGACTAACAAACTGTACGCCTGATCGCCACAGATTGAAATTTAATGAGATCCCTCAATATCCACTGAGGATGCACAAGTTATTTTGTGGCAGGATGAACAAGGGCTTAATGTACAGTCACATCAAACCATCAGGATCACGACTGGATTACTCACCAAGGTGTTGTTTAATCTTCAGTCCATTCCTAAAGACAGGAGGTTGGGAGTCTGAGTTGGATTTTAATTCCACCCCAGTCGCTTTCTGAACCATATTCAGGTCAGGTTTAGATCCTATATTTGACTGAATCAATGCGTGTTGAGGATAAGCCTCGAAGCGCAACCTGAAGAGATCCACAAGGGCGTCACAATGCAACGAGCTGGAGGGCATCAGGAAAGGCTTAGCATACTTCATTATGATGGAAATAATGCAGCCGCGGAAATAACAATGTAGGCAAGTGACATTCTGTTCAAAACTGCAGCAGGTCTCTAAATCATTTAGGTGGTTTTTGATAAAGGTGGTTCTCTTAAAGTAGGATTTGTTTAATACTAGAAATATGAGAATTTTATCATCAAACCATTCCACCATTCATTATGTGCTCAAACATCTAAAATCTGGAAGAACAAAACCTTGAAATATATGTGTGTGCGTGTATATATATATATACACACACACATATATATATATATATATATATATATATATATATATATATATATATATATATATACACATATATATATATACACACATATATATATATATATATATATATATACACATGTATATACATATCTACTGATGATTTTATGTGGAAAGAAACAACTGTAGTTTGTCTTCAAGCTTGGCTTTAATTGTGCAGATATGGAGGTTCACCACAGTAGCAGAGAAAATGAGAGGAAGTGATGTGATTTTCGATTATCCATTCTGGCTGCGGCAGAAAGCAACAAAAGGACAGAATCTTCCAGAAAGAACACGGTGCAGGGATAGGTAGGACATGGGAACAATTTCATGGCACTGCTTTTCGGGATAACTTAAAGACCCAACATTCAAATGTATCTTAATATTCTGACAGTGTCCCTGTAATTACTGTGACATAACTGTCGAGCACGAGGAATATATCAAGGCATATAGATATACACATAATCCATACAAACGTGTCCAATCATCAGATTACACTGTTATGAGCCGGAGCAGACTCATCAATGGATATTGATTCAATCCCTCTGTCAGCTTTCACTGTTGTTCAGTCAGCAGCTCTGTAATTGGGACACTGTAGCAGCAGAGGAGTTTTGGCATTAAGGGCCCCACAGGAATTGCCTTTGGATATTGCTTGTTTATAATCTGGCATTACGCCTCCTCTTCACCGACTGCAGTCACGAGGAGACGCGGCTCAATAAAATCTTTGTTTGCTGAGCCAAGATTCAACAAATATTTTGTACCAAACCACACACAATCTTAATTTGACGCCTTAAAGGGATATTGTGATACTTTTGAGGTGTCGCTGAGGGAGTTCCTTATCAGCAGTGAGTAGGAGCCATGGGACCATTCAGCTCTGAGGCTTCAAGGAGATACAGGCTGTTAAAAACAAAAACGGTAGCCACTTGGTAGAGGAGTTAGATAGATAGAACACGTGTGTGTTTACCGCAGACGCCACAAATGCAACTCAATGTTACTGTTGGCAATTAAATACATAAATGAATAAGTAAATAAATATCTGATTTGAGGCTGCCAGTTTTAAAATTGGAACCCATTCCCATTGGCGAGGCATAAGAATTTGTTTTTTAACTGAACGGGCCAAGAAAGAGTTTTTGTTGTTTTTCTTAGTTTCTAAGCCTTAGAAAACCTGACTTCATGTAATTCAAGTAAATTTGACTGTGACAGACATAAATAAGTGATTGACAGTGATAGATGTAATCTGAATAGATGTACAATTTAAAAATGGACATCTAACTGGCAGAAAGAAAAAAACATGACGTAATTGACCTGTTAACCATATGGAAGGAAAAAGGTAATGGGGTAAGAACCTTGTGGGACACCTCAGGTGATTTTTCTAATGAATAATATTGAGCTGCTTGACTGCTGGTACCTTCAACATAGACATTTACAACATTCATGATGAATTACAGGAACTTTCAAGTAAAAAGAAGAAGTCCTCAACAAGATTATATTTTCCAGGACTTCACTTTTTGATAAAGATGAATGTTTTTCCTTTTAGTCTGATATTATATGCACAACATAGATAATGTTCAGTCTGCAGGTGGATTGCCTAATGTGTTGAGACAAACCTTGAAGGACAGTGCCCCAAAACAGTTTATTTAAATTTCGTTCAACATTGTCAAAGTCTTCCAAGAAAGAAAAGAAATTAATAACCTGCAGAGAAAAGGCGACTTTTTGTTCAGCTCCCAGATCAGGTAGTCCTTGATGCAGGAGGTTTTTTTTCCCCCCTTTTCATGCTTTTGTCAGCCTCTCCAGTGAGTGTGTCAGGAGAGGTTTACTTGCATGTCTGCTGCTTCTGGCCTGCTGTGAAATCACCAGCTCACCTTCACACAACATCACCGCTCACCCCTTTTTTCCTTCCTTTGCTTATTTGTCCCTCACCGCGTCCGGTTGAGTTAGATCAGCAGCCAGGCGACTGACTTAACAATTTTATTACCCGGATCGCATGACCGTGGCAGCTTTGCAGCCAATGGGACCAAATGAATGTGCAACTAGAAGGGAGCCTAACTAAAGTTTTAGTTTCTGTTTTGTTCAGACTGTTCATCATTTTGATATCTTGTTTGACACCTCTGTGGGCCGATTAAGTCTGTTTGTGGTTTTGTCGCTCCATCAAAACTATTTCAGAGTTGGGATCATCGTTTTCGTAGATGTAGAGATGCTTGAGGATCCTTCGTAAGTTCCATCTTCACTCTCATCCACTGTGTGAACTTAATGCAAAAAGTGAGGCAACTTGTGTTTGCTAGATTGTTTCTTTGGTGGAACAGAGCCCTTTGGCATTGGGCCTTATAATATGTTTTTTTCCAAAGGCAGTTTTTGCCAATGCCAAACATTCTACCAGCAGTTGTCCCAAGTCAGTCAACATTGTTGTGTTGGTCACTCAAGCACGAACAGCATGTCCAGCTGAACCCTGTGTCCTCCATGGGTTTGGACGGCCGGCGGGCCATTCCATTCTCTCCACTCCCAAATTCTGGACGTAGTCTCTGTTAAAGCTGCTCTGAGTTATGTTGCTATCTTTGGGGTGTACATTTGGCTTCCAGGTTGTGGAGATATGCATAAACTAAAAGTGCAAAGGAAGAGCTAATAGCAAAGCCAGAAATGGCAGAAACGGCTTGGAAAATATTTCTTCGCTGCAAGATAGATACTCAGTTCTGCTGCGCCGCCCACAAATCAGTGTTCCTTACAAATGTGGCCATTTAAAAGAGAAATGAACACGCTCTCCACGTTATTATTGAAGATTTATTTCACCAAGCATTGTGACCAAAATAAATAATTTACCAAACACAAATGCCCTTGCTTTTCTTTGCTAAGTTTATTGTTTATTTATTTATTTTATTTTGCATGTGTTGTTATCATCACTGTCATCAAATCTGTGATAAAACCCTGACGCCTCTCATTTGGAGTTGGAACAATTATGTTTCATTTAAATTGCAATGGGACAATTTAGATTGTCTTTGCCCGAGATTTTCTCACTATACATCTACTGTTAGTAGCTTTATAACATCTGTTACTTTCATGAAGGAGTGCGCCGACAAGAAAACAGATGTCAATAGCATGTGTTCTCAAACGTGAGTTCTAAGTTTGTGGTGATAAGTGAAAAAAAAATCAGAACAAGATTAACACAAATACTAGCCAGCGCTAAAACTTGGTGTATTTGCTTTAAGTTTAGTGCACTGGGAAAAGCTGTCATAAATCCACGTTAGAAATGAAACACTTTGAGAATTACACTTCCTCTTAGTCAAACTGCACATTCACTGAGGCAAACTGAAAAATACTGCCTTTAATTTCATGTGTTCTTGAGAGCGAGGCCATTATTGGATTGGTCCTCATTGGGTGTGTTAAAGGGCCAGTGTGTGCGATTTAGCAGCATCTGGTGATGGGAAAGCATATCGCAAACTGAATAATATGTGATTTCTTTTAAATCTTCTGGATACCATTGTCGAGTAATATTCAAACCTCGCAGTGCAATGATGTGACAATAAGTGAGCATTTTACTGACCCCTAATTCCCACATGAAGCCGAAACAGGCGTAAAAAGTGACTCTGGTTTGACTGACGGTGCGACCTGCCACCAGCTGCATGCATTAGTGAAGTGACCTGCAGCGAAAGGCACCAACACGTAATTCTTTATTACGCAACAGCAATCATAAATAAAGTAGACTAAAAAGTAGGCCAGAATGAATATGTTTCATTTGAGGTTGCTTGACTGTTCACAGCAACATTACTCTTGCCACAGGTTAGTCAACTAGGTAGGAAGAAGCTCCATGTTTTCTCAGAATTTACTGTCTTTTTAATTTGATATTCAAGAAAATAGTAAAGGAAGGAACAGGTGAGAATCAAAATATGAGATCCCAGACATTGTGTTTCTTTTGGAACTAAATATTTAAAATTCACAGACTGACGCAAAGTGGGAGCTACAGCTTCATGGAATTCCATTGACTAGAATGGAAAGCAGTTAGCATAGCGGCTGTTTCGCAGCGTCGAGGCTTCGTGTGGAAATCGGGTGGGTAGCTGAAGGGAACCCCCGGTGAGCCGACACTGTCACTGTCTTTCTTCTCCCTCCTTTTCACCTTCTTGTTCCCCACCTTCCTCACAGGACTCTGGGAGGCGTCCAGAGGGGGTGTTGAACCCGGCTGAGTACATGAGCTATCAGCGCGTCGCCAACATGGAACCCTTCCCCGAGTCCCAGCCTGCTCCGGCCCACCCTCCTGTCACCTTCCTGCCGCAGCACCCCTATCAGCAGCCGCCCGCCAACGAGCCCATGTACACCAACACCAGCTTCCAGCAGGCCCCGGGCCCACGGGCCCAGTTCTCCTTCCCCAAGGAGCAGTCTGTGTAACGTGACCCCTCCCCAGCCACCCCAACCCCGTAACTTTGCAACACAACATCGCCACAACAACGGCGCCGCGAAACGCTTTGTGGGAAAAAAAAAAAATACTAAATGCTCTGTCGAACGGATGTGCGCTTGTTCTCGCTTCGCTTTGTTTGATAGAAACGTTTTCTGTCTCACCCGCAGCTTGTGGCCTGGCCTCCCTCCCTGCCTCCCCTCTGTGCATTGTGCTCCGCTTGCCCAGCTGGGGCTGGAGGACCCAGTCGCACGCCTTGTGATGTTACCCTCCCTCCACCTACCTCCACCTCCCCGTCACTCTACCAGTTAACCACGCCCTCCAGCACACGTCCGCACGTCCCTTTTGCTTCGACTGTCTCCCCCACCTTCTACTATTTTACGTTCTTGTGCAAGGCATCAGAATTGTGTACAGAATCGTCGCTCAAGATGTTTCTTTTTTATTTGTTTTCTTCTTTTCGTTTTTTTTTTTTTGCTTCGGTTCCCGAAATTATGTTGTCCCACCGTGATTGGTAGTGTCCCCCTTTTTCTAGCAATGTGCTTCTTTCGTTTGTTTGGTTTGTCCGTCGATCATCTGCTTGCCTCTTTGACATTCGTGTAATATACTGTATGTGTGACGGTGTGTATTGGTGAAAAACAAGAGAAAAAAAAAAACGACACGTGATATTGGGAAACTAATTGTGATGACATGGACTACCCCTTTAATGACGGTTAACGACAGGGTTGTTATTCGCCAAGATGTGAATCGGCGGTCTCTCAACTGAATCGCTCATTATTCCTCATAATGGCTCAGCTGTCACGGAGGTCGGCTTGAAAATTTTGGACTATTAGATGCGAATGTTGTCCTCATTAGCTAAGAAGAAAAAAAAAACAAAGGGCTCGAAATCTGACAGTATTCACGTTCTATCATAACAATTCATCCTATTATTGCTATTATTTATTATTACTGTTATATGGATCGTATTGCATTTCTGTTGTTTTCACGCCAACATTTTCCTTTTCCGCATCAGAATCGTGGAATGGCAGCGCGCTAGCCACTCCCAAGTTTACATCAGCGATTGCCACACACTGCATTTTCCATATCTGTAAGCGAACGATAAAACGGGGTTCCTGATGATGATGAAGGTCGCTTTTAGCCCCGTAGCCGCATTCTGGGTCTGCTTGTGCTTATGCAAAGTTATCAACCAGCAGGAGCGTTGTGTTTCAATGCAGGTGCACTATAGGTGAAGACAATCACACACACACACACTGGGGTTGTCCTGGGAAGGATGTTTTTAAAGACAAAAGTTACTGTCAAGGGAAAAAAAAAAAGCTTTCTTCAAGGGCAGCCCACACGTTTAACATATTTAAGTATTTTTTAATATGATTTTTACTACTATAGACAAAAGAGTTTAAAATCTGTCAAAGAAACACTAGAGATATATACGCTTGCTGTATTTTTTTAAAGAGAATGCTTAGTTATATATGATAGCGCACCACTTATTTTCAGAGTCCTTTTTTGTTGAATGAGGAAAAGAAAACCCACTGTGACTGTTGTTTTACTACCGTGCATAAGCTAAATGTGCTTGACAGGCCAACTTTTCTGGATGCCTCCGACACACAAGCCCTGCAGAGACGCAAACATTTCATCTGAAGATTCACTTTTTGTCTTTTTTTGTTTTTGCCATGTCGGGTGTATGTTTTGGGGAAAGGAAAAAAAAAGGAAACTATTAGTGTTCGTGCTTAATGTGAAAAAAAAAATCTTGCAATGTTGAAAGTACTTTCTAGTGTTTACTACTGAATGGTGGTTGTATATGGAGTAGAGTAAAATTGTGAGACTTTCTCCTGTGCTCACCTTGTTGTCTTGCAATGGCTCGATTATTGTGTGCTAGCATTTAGATTAAGCAGTGAGTCGCTGAAGGAGCTTGATAGCCTGTTAATGTACCTGCTGTGTGAACAAAAAAAAAAAAAACACTGAAACACAACTTTGTCTTTTGTGACACACTCACTATTTATAATATTCATTATTATTATGATTATTATTATTATTACTACTACTATTATAGAACTTACTTGACTGTACGGTCGATTGCATTTTCATTATGTATTTTTTCTAACATGAAACCCTCATGTTTTCAGTCACATTTCATTATTTTTGAATGTCCTGAAGATAGTTGCCATGCGTGTTCCGCCCTCGACCAATCCTTGTTCTGTTTCGTTAGACAGCTACATTGTAGAAGGAGAAGAAGAAGGAGAAGGTTTACTGCCTGAATACACAGTCGGCTTACCAGCTCTTTCTGTTGCTGTCTGGTTGAAGGAGGTTTAAAAAATATTACGTGGAAACGCTTCAACCTCTTTTTGTATTTTTCTTTTTTTTTTCTTTTTTCGTTTTGTTATGTTTTGCATTGGATTTTGGACTTATGTTTGATGTAAATATTTACAGTGTACCTGATGTGTGAAAAAACAAGTAATGCAGTTTAACATTAAACTTCACACACTTACCCTATGGTCTGTTTTCTCTATGCTAGTTCTGTATTTTTTTTTTTGTTCTCTGCTGAAAGGTGCAAAGGACTTGGGAATTTGAAAAACCAGCAAAAATGAACGAATGTAACGAACCAACTTCAACTCTCATTTTCAGTGACATTTACTCAGAGTGGACACAGGCTGTGTCGTTTGTCCAAATCTGACCTGAACCCAGCCTGAATCCAACAGTCTGTCTGTTTAATGTCTGAACCCAAGCCTCAGGCAACAAATAGGAAGGAGGTGAGAATTTTACTCTGCATTGGTCAAAACAAGTCCAAACCAGAACTGTTCCGACCCACACCGACGAATCAGCCAACACTCGGGATGTTTCAGGTATGAGGACCCTCGTTAATGTACATTAGTTTGTTTGTTTTAATTAGTTCCCATAATAGATATTCAGGGCTTACTTTCATTTAACTTTAGCTTTTAGATTTTAACCAACTCCTGAATAGTTGAAGAATCCAGCGTCCACTGAGTCCTCGGGGAATTGGTAGGTTTATCAGCTTTTCCTCTCGCACAACTACTTTTGTCGGGGGATGAGCCAGATGAGAGCAAAGTTAGTGGAGTGGAAAAGCAGCGCAATTAGACCCCAAGACTAAAATCCTCCGTTGCACAAAAGCGCCGAGTTAGAGATAATTTATGAAGAGCACTTCCTGTTTTAAGGAAACAGAAATAGACTGATTCAGCCTCAAGGGCAAAAAAAGAAGTAGCTCATAAGTACTGTATAATTCCAATGTGCACTACGCAACAAAAACTGAGTAGTAAATAGCTCTGTGCTGCCTGCTCTGTGCTTGAGAACAGTCACAGATGTGCAGCTTGTACAGGTTGACAGTCAAGACCTTTTCTGTCTTGAATGTCCCAGTCAGTCAAGATGACGGGGCGCTAAAGGTTGGAATGGAGAACATGCAGCTTTAGAAGGGGAGGAGCAACAGGTGAGAACTGCTGCTGATGTTCAGGGTTGTTTATTGTTGGGCAGCGCAGAGCAAGAAAACATAAAAATGTCCCTGGCACTCAAACTGTTAAATGTGATTGCTGTTCACTTTGAGAGGTGCTTTCGGAGGGAACCTGCTGGATTATCCCATTATCTTTGATAAAATAATCTATGCAATTTTAGGATCAAATGAATAAACACTGCAAATAAAAAATAAAAAAAACAACTTGACCTTTCAAACAACCTTGAAAAAAAAAACAAGTCACTGTAAAAAACACTTTAGTGATGAATTTTTTTCCATTTATTTTACCAATTCATTTGACATTTCCTTACCAAAACTGTTTGTTTTCTTGTTTTTACACCCAAGGTACCACAATTCATTTACATATAAATGTCTTTCGTTCTCTTATTACTGGCACATAAAAAAATTTGTCTGACTGTCGAAAAAATATGAAAGTTGTGACGGTGTTTACTTAAGATTTCTTCCGGGACACACTGGTCGTCCACAGCTCAACAAAACACAAGATCAGAGAGCACAGAAAGGGTCACAAATGCTCTCAAAAGTGGATAATCACCAAGTAATATGCAAACATCAGGCTGGGATCACAGTGTTACCAAGAGCACAAAGGCTCCTACCTATTCTCACTCCACTGTGCGGATCAGGTTGAGCACAGGGTATAATTACCTCTTATATTTTAAATGAATCGTCTGAAAGGATTCACTGAAGGCCTAGGATGTAATTTGAATTTTGTGTAAATGTTTTGACGGTTTTCAGGGTCGAAGTTTCAGAGGGATGAATACATGGCTTCAAATTGGAGAGATTATTCCAATTCAACAAATAGAAAGTCTCCCTGCATTCAAAATCACACTGGTTGTCAGAGGTCAGTACAAACTGTTTCATCATCACCTTTAACTAACATCATCATCATCATCATCATCACTACAGTCCTTCAAGACCTTAGGGAAATTATTGACCACTAAACTGCTAATGTTTTTATGCATTTTTTTTTTCAATATTTGTCTTTGATAAAGTCTGGAATCACAGATAACATGCATGTGAATTTCAAGCAAAATGTTCCAGTAAGATACAAAAAAAAAAAAATCAAAAAAATGTTTGTTTGTTTTTTTCAGTGGCTCGTCTTAAAAGCCTGCAGTGGATCGGAGGCAACACAAACACACACACACACACACACACACACACACACCTGATTAGGAGATTGAAGGCACCTGTGTTGATCTCACCCAGCTGGACCTCATCAGCCTGGCTGCCGCATAAAGGAGGCTGGTGGCTGCAGCGCACACGCACATGCGCGTGTGAACGAAAGCCAACAGGTCTCCCTGCTGGTTTGTGTGTGGGGGGCAGTTTTCTTTTTGTTTGTTTTTTAATTTATTTATTATTTTTATTATTTTGTTTTTTGTTTTGTATTGAAGTTTTCCTGCTCTCTTTAGTTTTGAAGCCTCACTCTTCACTGCTTTACTCTGTAGCTCTGTGCCCCCCAAACCCTGCCTTCCCCAGCAGTGACTCCCCACTTTTGTTGCTTTTCCATTACTTTTTTTTTTTTTTTTAATTTATCATATTTATGTATTCATTCAATTAAAAAAATCCTTCTAGCCTCAGCCTGAAGCCACTCAAGCCTGTCTTGGCTCTGTGCTCGCACAAGGGCCTCCTGCTCGAAACCGAGAGGGAGTCTACATCAGTGCAGTTGATATCGCAGCATGCAGCTCCGCATCTTTTGATAATTCACAATTACTCAACGGGGGCCCCGTACGAACACTCATTCTTCGGCCTGACCTGACTGATGAGAATCCCAGCTGTTTCCCACATGTGCACGCTGTTGGGAGAGAGTGTGATCGGCGCAAGATGAATAAGACCAGCGGTTTCCAAAAATGTGATAAATTCATGCGACCTTTGAAAAGTGGCCCGCGTGAGCTGTGGGAATGCGTCATTGCGCAAAAGCATTTTTACTGGAGCGAATGAAGCCACTAGGCCCGGAGTGTGGAATGATTGAATGACATGAAAAGCAGCTTCCATCAGATCCTCTGTCCTCATCATACCAATCGCTGTATTTAAAAGCAGGTGGGAGTCTGCTTTTGAATAAGATCCATCTCTCTGAACATATCTTCATTTTAGGAGCACTCGGGGTGTAAAATGAGCAACATTTGTTTTGGTTGGGAGGGTACGAAAGTGGGTCGGTCCTTATCTTCCAGGGAAAATGTTCAACTAGAGTTGAACACATCATCAAACTAAGGGAAAAGACACGTACGCCTCAGCTTTGGAAATGTGCGGGTCTCTAGTGAAGTCAGGACAGAAATCTTTGGGCAGGGAATTCAGTCTGAGTCCTGCTTTGGCAGAAACATTGCAGGTGTCCAAGACCTTATCCATGTCAAAGCAGCGTCACGCGTGTGCTTCGCCATTACCCAGCACGCACAAAATCACATGGCGCTCCTTTTGCATTCATTGCACTTTGTGCGGGACACCTGCCTGACAGCAGCTCCCTGTGGAGCTACAGGTGTAGGAACAGCAGCAGCAGTCTGCCCTCCTGCTCCAGTGGCACCGCTGTCACCGCTAACTGGGTCTGCCAGCCAGAAAATAACGATGGACACGGGTCCCCTCTGGCCAGAGTTGTGGGCTGTACGTGTCAGCAATTTTATCCCACTTGGCAGCAACTTAAAAAAAAAAAAAAAAGTCGACCACAGATTTTTCCATCCATCCATCCATTTTCAATACCCGCTTCTTCCTGAGCTCAAGGTCGCGGGGAGCCTCTCCCAGCTGTCATTGGGCGAAAGCAGGGGGAGACACCCTGGACAAGTCGCCAGTTCATCGCAGGGCCACATGGAGACAAACAACCATTTGCACTCACATACACACCTATGGACAATTTAGAGTTTCCTTTTCACCTTGCATGCATGTTTTTGGACTGTGGGAGGAAGTGAAGAGTGCAAAATGTTCCAATTTAATTACATTTTTTCCTCCCTCTAGTTTCTCAGATAATCAGTGTCAGCGCAAAGATCAAGGGAAATCCTGCTAACAGACTACCAAGACCAACCAACTGTAGTTTCAACCACTGGAACATGTCCACTCCCAATTATTCCACTTTCTCTTTGGCTCCGACTCTGAAAGAACTCGAGTGCCACCAAAGTTGCAGCTGCACGGCCACTTTTTCCGGCCTCTGAGGCTCGTGATTAGCAGCTCACAGCCTCGACTGGTGACAGACGAGTGCAGTCTGCCGGTACCTGTATGTCTCAGTCCTGAGAGGCTGAAAAACAAGCCGCCTTCCGCAGACAACCGGCTGAACATCCCAGGCTACACTTCTCCTCCTTCTTGGAATACGAGCCGGTAGCCCCTCCAGCAGACAAGGCCACAGTTGCCTCCATCATATTTGCTTTAAAGGAAACACATACTGTATCTTTGAGACTGAAGAACAGTTGGTTTCATTTTTACCTGAAGCAGAGAAAAAAATTAAGTCAAATCCAATTAAAAATGACCCTAACTGAACCAATGTATGGCACAATGAAATGAAAAGCAAACACTGAAGTTGCCAAAACAATATATATATATATATTTTTTTTTTTTTTTTAATGCAATGCCACTTGTCACCGTCAACATGTGCAGCACTGAGAAAAATCTGTACAACACTTGACATTCAGTAATGACAAAACCCCTAAGGGAGAAAAAAAGAATCAAAGTACCTTGAAGGCCCATTATCGTCGTGGCCCGTATAGCTGTGGGCGGAGCAGTGGACAAAAAACAGCGTCCTTCTTGTTATACGTCAATAAAGAAAAACCCTCTTATTACCGAACTGAAGGACAGAATCGTTCCACGGCTTCAGCCCCGCCCCTTCTGTTTTCAACACAGAACCCAAGAACGCCTCCTTGAGTCCATCACTGGAACAGAGTTTTTGCGGTAGATTAACCATGCTGTGTTTCAGAGGGGGGGGCCCTGGGGACGTGTCTGCACACAAGAGAAGGGTCTCTAATTTTAAATTCCCCAGCGAGCTGAGCTCCGAGCAGCGCAGGTGGCTCGCACGCTTTTCAAAAGAAACGACTGAACACAATGGCACGAGCACGTTTCCAGATTGCGCAGTTTGATACGAGACCACAAACTGCAGCTTGGGAGTGAAGTGAGGAGCAGATAAACACTTTGATTAAACAAGACGAGGACAAAACAGTGCATGTAGCAAGTGTGGGGGAAAAACAGCAAATGACTTTTTTTGCTTGTTAGTTGCTGACAGATACGCGTTGCAATATGTAGTACATGAACATCTCTGTCTCTAAAATAAAATGCGTGATAGAACTTGATAGAAAAACACAACTGTGTGTGTGTGTGTGTGTGTGTGTGTGTGTGTGTGTGTGTAGAACATTTTTTTGTTTTGTTTTTGTTTTTTTACTTTGCCGTTTTGCAGCCGGATTTAATTCTGCAACGCCAATGTTGCCCGGTGGTATGATTGGGAGGTGAACGGGAGGCAACGCACCCACGGACACACTCCTGATTAGGATGGTGAAGGCCACCTGTGTTGAGCTTGCCCAGCTGGACCTCATCAGCCTTGGCTGCTGTTTAAAACCAGGCTGGTGGCTGCGGCACATTTGTGTGGTTGACACCAGAGGGGACGACACCATCAGTTGTCTCTCCTGGTTTTGTTGTTTTTTTGGTGCATGAGTGTGTGGGCAGATTTTTTTTATTTTATTTTATTTTTTTTTATTTTTTTTGTAGTTAGCAAGCTCTTTGTTTTTGAAGTATACTCACTCTTAGCATCATCAGCAGTGACTAACAACTTTTTTTTCCACTCTTCATCTCATTTTAAATGTTTTGGCGTCTTTTCACATCCAGTTGACTCGGTTATATTTGTGTTTTAAGGAGAAACAAAATGCTCACTGAAAAGAGCTTACAAGTGTTTAGGCACAACTGAATAACGTCCTGTAAGAAAGCACTTTTGAAATAATCAATCAGCCCTCGCTGGTTTTCCACTGCGTTCATTATTCCCTTATTTATTTATTGAGAGAGCGTCTTGGGCAATGGCCTACTGCTCAGTCCAGTTGCTACACTCTTGGCTCTCACATGCTGTAAAAACAGTCCGAGCATGGCTGACGTGTCCATGTCAAATTGCATTTGATTGCACTCAGTGTGTGAGATCCATGTTGTGTAGGCTCTTGTGGCTTTTTTTTTTTTTCTCACTCAGCGTTTGCAGTCAAATTAAATTCCGCTCGGCTGCAAATGGACTGAAGTGGCTGTGACTCACGTGGCCAAATGCAAACGTGAACATTCAGGGTCGATGCGACTCATCGTATCGACCCACATCAATCCTCTCGCATTTGTCGCTTTAATACTTTCAAACCTAGGGGGACAGTCGAAGGAATGAGTCGCGGTTGAGAGAGACTCGCAACCAACAGTCACGTCGACCGCTGCAAACGTTCCGCACGGCGATCCATCCATTCTGACCTGACCTCCTAGCCCCCCTCCCTCGCCTGGCCACTCCTGGTCACTGCTGTGGACACGAGGGCTGCAGATATACGCCGGCCCAGTGAGCTTCTGATCGCAACTCGGTGCTACTGGGATCGTCGGAGGGGCGGCGGGGGCGGGAATTGCTTGGACAGAGAAAGTCGGAAACTAATTTACACAAGATCAAAAGCATGAAAGAGCACTTCTGTGGGGAGACGATAAGCCTTCAAGGCCACTGCGCGAGCCCCAGGACAGTGCCGCGCGGACACTTTCCTCTGACCACCTGTGTCCGTCAGCGCTCCCGAGACGAGCCGCTGGGATCCGCCGACGGGGAAGCCGGAGCGGCCGATAAATGGAGAGGAACGGCCGCAGATAAACAAAACGCAGGGCCAAGGAGATAAGGGGCTGTGGGATGTGGGCGCGCCGCGATGTCACGCAGGAAGTAATTTTTCAAATATTACACTTCAAAAGGTCGCAGCAATATTTTTGCCTCTGCGTGCGTGCGTTTGAAAAGGAGGGACGGCAGAGAAGGAGAGAGAAAGTGGCGGCGCGGCCGACATGGAGCTATTTTGAGACGATGTCACACTTGAATTAAAAGGGTTGATGACTCGCTGTGTGAAACTGTTCCATACATGAGGTCAGATGGATATAGGTGCTTTTCAATTAACTATGAAATGATGCAGTAATTTTTTTACTTGCATGAATTGAAATACAAGGCCAAACAAAATCACAACCTTTTAAATTGTGACTCTTGTGCCATAAGCTCAGGTGCTATTCAGCGGCAGTTGGTTCTGATTGTTTAATACTCTGCAACTGGCTTCATGAAAGTTGATTGATAGACTATTTCTGAATACTTTTATGAAATAATTTTGACTGTCACAAGTCATTCAATAATGTCTGGAAAACCCAGCATGCCATTCACCTGACCTGGTTGTAAAACTACAGGAACAAAATGAGAAATGTTCCGCTTAGAGTTGCTTTCAGCCCTGCACTACATTTCAATTAACTTTTCCAGACCAATATAATGTGCTAATAAAAGGCAGAACGGTGTCATTATAATGAATAACTACTATTATCCAGCTGTGGATAACTGCCATTAACAATTTCATGTCATGGTGCAATTCTTTCTACATCTAATTTAGCTAATCTAGTTCCATTTCATTTGATTTTTGAGTGTCCCTTTTTTTTTCACCCTCACAGCTTTTCACGTTCACTTATGAACTCTCCAGAGCTACATTTATTTGAAAATGGCACTGGGAGAGCAGCCCCAGGCTACAGAGCTGTTGAACCTGTCTTTTGACTGCAAGTTTAGCTTCTGACACTCAAGACAGAAAATCCATGAAGTGGGATGAGAGAGGCTGATCTCTCTCGTGATAGCTTTTCATAAGACCACGAAGGTGCCCTAGAGCACACGACTTTAAGATTAAAAAGTGGAGCTCATCAGGTGGAAGACGCAAAGAACGCTGAGGTAGCGGCGAGGAAGGGAACATACATTACACAATTGTTTTCTTGGACAAATATTACATGTTCTTATAATGGGAATTATTCAGATCTCTGGAAGACAAGAGACTGTAGTGGGTGTTGGCAATGCACTGCTCCTAACTCGTGATGATCCGCTATGCATGATAGAACGTGCTCATGAGCGCGCACACGCGCACACACACACACACACACACACACACACACACACACACACACACACACACATTCGAGCGCCATTACCGTCAGTCACTGAGGAAAAGCTCAGTGTGACCAGACCAACCTTGGATCAGCACCGTGGACAGCGCTCATGGAGCAAGCCACTTCATTCCAGCTCGCTTTGAAATCCTCATACATGGTTAGATAGCCATTGACGGTCATGCCACAAGAACACCATCTGCTACTGTAACTTTTCCTTTTAAAAATGTTGGTCTTAAAAAGACGAGTGTTGCTAAGGAAGACTTCAAATTTTAGGGTAATTCATAAAAATGTACCACCAAGTCTTTCACAATTTTTCAGCGCGTAAACACCCACTTTGTCTGTGAAATACCGGTTAAAGGAAAGTCGTCACATTGTACAACACCTTTTTGTTTTTGACAATGAAAATGTTCAAGGTTATGAAATAAAGTTCCCTGTTAACTGGTGAAAGAGACACAAAAGACCATGTTGCTATCCGTACAGAATGAGTTGCTGCGCTGTTTAGACTTGACCAAGTATATAAGAACTGGCAGAACACGCCAAACGTCTCCTTTTAAGTAATAAACTTTAAATTACTGCTGAGCTCCCAAATGTTTTTTCCTCTTGGCTCACCGCTCTAGAGCGATGGATGAGCCCAAGTCTGTGTGCAGCGATAAATGTACAATCTGTATTCACCGAGTTGCCGAAAGTGTCAAATTTCTCGGCGTTCATTGAAAATCTCATTTTAAGAGGCAGGCATACGGGTGCGATTTGTGACATTAAAAATGGTTTGGAAGCTGCGTCTGATAAAATATTCAGCGTGGACGAGCATGATGTGGAACTCTGAGGCCTGGAGTGCATAAACGCATTTAAAAAGGGGCTTTGAAGCAGGAGCCGTCGTGTCCAGTCGCTCAAGTTTAACTCGTATGCAAAAAAAATATATGTATATAAAAATGTCTGGAGATGTTTTAATGAGGGTTAGGAAATAAAATGTGTTTTATTTAAGTTTTAAATTTAAAGTCTTTTTATGTGCATCTTCAGAATAAGTTTTGTGCACGCTGGGGGCTGAGGGGGGACATGCATTATTCAAAACATGTTTTAACTCACAGCACTAATGTTGGCTGAACATTACGCCGAGCATTTTCAAGTAACATTCATTTATTAATGAACGCTATCTCTGACAAACTGGTTGCACAATATGAGATGGCCATTTATGACCGTTTGTGATGAAAAATATCGTTATGTCCAGTACTTCATGAGTCTCCATCCCTTAAAAAATAAATTTAAAAAAAGTAAATCTGGCAGCTGACCATGACAAACCTTTTTGGTGGACAACAAAGGCGACCCCTCAGCTCTGTGACAGCGGCCTTCTGCCGATCTAATCAGTCATGATCCCATTAATACAGCTAATAAATTAAGCCAATTATGTTGGTGCCGGCCCATTTCCAATTTGTGCCATCTGATGGATGACGTGAGAGAGCGACAATACACAAATAAGAAGCCACTTCCACAAATTAAAAGCTGCATGATGCATCTTACCGGGGGAGTGATGACAAAAATGATATGACAACGGAGTCATGGCGTCGTTTTGTGACGCATGCAGACAACAAACGTCTAAACATCCAAAGAGAGACGTGTCGATGTGCGCCGCAATCATGTACACAGTGCTTTCAATTGTGTACCAATCTATAGCGGGTCATGTTACAGCGGCGAAAAAAACAACCCCTACTGCTCACAGAAGGTATGAGCGGGTTTCTCCAGAGTTCAAACGGCGCAGCGCTGACAGAGGTGAAGATCTCGTGTCAGTCAGGGGTCAGTAATTGCTGTAGGGGTTCGAAACACATCAGCCGTCTCCATTTACTGCCATTCAATGAGGTGGACCAGGCCGGCGTGGAATCCGGTGTAGTTCATGGTAAACAATGTCTTGTCTGTAGGGCTCAGTTTGCAAGGGAAAGTAGATTTCATGTCAGTTTTTAAAATATTATTATGAGTTAAAATATAAAACACGGAATGCACTTTTCTGAGCTAGGTATTAATTTTGACAGCAGGTACACCAGGTTGGCTTTAAAGGAGTCTTTGTCTGCACTGTTTAGGGAATTGGGGAAATAACATTTTAACAAACGGTATGTATTAGCCTCTGTTTTGACTGGTACACCTGTCTGCATAAGAAAGTTTTTTTTTTTCCCTTCTTTTTAATTCTGTTTAAAAGCGCTGCCACAACACATTATTTTTTTTTCTTCCTGTCCAAATTCCAAGGTTACAGATTTAGGCATATTTAATCCTGACTTTAATGCCGCTGGATGTTCCACTGAGTGTTGCAGAAACAGAATTGTGCTCAATCTACAAGTGAGTAAATTTGATTCGAGCTCGCTGCTGTCGCCGATGTTGGACATGAGATCTGCAAAAATAACCCCCCAAAAAAAACACTTTCCCACCGCAAAGCCACCCTATTCACAGGCTACGTCATTGAAGGTAAGCACGTATCATGGCAACGGAGAAGCATTTGTCCTTCCACACCTGCGTCACCACTGTTTACAAATCTGTACAAAGAAACCACGAAACTGAGCGCTGCAATCATTTTTCATTAAAGCCTATTGGCCCTGTTGGAGCTCTGGCCATCAGTAAGTGTCCTTCCAGGTCCCTTTGCCAGGTACTTGATGGCCTTCCCTTCTATTTCTTCCCCTGGAGGTTCCAGGTCCTGCGCTTGTCTGATGTTTGTCGCCTGGCTTCCTCAAAGTGCGACCATCGCGTCAGACGTCCTCTTTGTTCAGAAGTTGTTTGGTTCTCTCCCATTACTACCGTGTCAGTCCAAGTGGAGGAAGTACGGCAGGCAACCCCAGTAGAAGGCTGGGAGGAAAAGGAAGTGACTAAGGCGTTCTAGGCTGCACCTTAATGGGTTTGCATAAACTGCAGTTTTCTAAGAATCTGACTGCATTTTAACATAAAAAAAAAAAAAAAGGAAAACATATAAACAAGGAAACTTTAAATTTATGGGAAACATCTCGTCTTTCAAATCAGTGAGGCAAAACAGAGCTGGAGTGTCTTCTGCCCAGCAGGGCATTGCACTTTCTTATCCTAACTTCCATACCTGTTGAGTTTATGACAGTTGCACCTCTTGGCCCCAACTGGTGGCTCAGAAACAAACAACACAATAATGTGCCCGGGCTCCTCTGCGCCTCAGGTTAATGTAGTTTATCTCAGGTTGAGCACTGCAGCTCTGGCTTTATTCAACAGGCCAGACAGCCTCGGAATAAATCTCCTGACGTTTCCAGAATATCGCAGCTGCCATAGGACCCTCAACTTTATTTTCCTTTTTCTCAACGTAGGGAGGTATTTAGTTGAACTGCTCTTGCAATTAGGTGCAATACCAGAGTGTCAATGGTGGTGGTACTCAACAGGTTCCTGCCATTATACCGCCTATCAAATATGAGAGGTGCATGAAAAACTAAAATTATTAGTGTAACATAGTGTTTCTCAAAGTGGGTGGCGTGCCCCCCCCCCCCCCGGGAGGCGCAGAAAGACCGGGCGGGAGGGAGACGGGGCGCCCGGGGGAACTAATGTTTTCACGTCGGAAATTTTTCCATGGTGGAACAATACAATTAACAAAAAGTGTTCAGTAGGTTGTAGCAAAGAAAAACGCTGCTCAGGGACACAGGATGGACAAATATTTGACAGGGAGGAAAAGAAGAATTCAGGAGTCTGGCGGTGGCCAGTGTTCTTTGTTGTTGGCCACTTTTGGCCACTTTTGGCTGTACGTGATCGACGCCGCAACTGGCGCGATATTATGACTTAGCGCACGCCACGCTCAACGTCATCCCGTGTGGCAGGTAGAAAATGTGATGTTGTCGCATGACTGATGTTGATGTGGTCAATTTCATCAAAACAAGACCCCTGAAAGTACGGCTATTCTCTGCACTTTGTGAGGAGATGGGAGCACAACATAACTGTGTTGTTTCACAGCGAGGCCAGGATGATGGATGTTACAAAAGTGGTTTGCCAAAAAAAGTTTTTTGCACAGCAGAAAAGTGAAAGGAGTATTCTTGTTTAAAAAGTAATGTTCAGGATTTGATGTCACAAAGAGTGACTTGCTAAAGTTGTTTATTTGTACAAAATAAATGATTTCGTAAATGAAGAGAAAAGTGAAATGAATGTTCATGATAAAAAAAGAATGTTGGTTTTGATATCACAAAAAGCGGTGTGCCAAAGGTAAAACATTATTCGAACATTTATGTCGTTTCAGTGAATTTGAAAAAAAAACTATTTTGTCACCATTTTAGCTTTTGGGTTGGAGGGAGGGGCCTGAATTTTTTTTTTCCTCCAAGGTGGGGCGTGACAGAGAAAGTTTGAGAACCACTGCCCTAATGCCATGCAAGTCTATGTGGTCAAAAGTCAACTTTGTCCTAGAGACATGGGACCGCTTGCAGGTTCACTGGGATCCCTCAAGACACAGCCACATCAAATGGCGCCCCAATGGCTCCATTGGGGCTCCAATGGCTCCACATCAAATGGTGTGGGAGGTGGGGCATGAAAAATGTTCTTCCTCCAAGGTGGGGCGTGACAGAAAGTTTGAGAACCACTGGTCTAACAGAACAATATACAAACCAGACTAATGACAGTGTTTACATTTTCACTCAACACATTGCACTTGTTCAACATCAGGGTTGCTGCTGCTGCTGCTTTTTATTGGATATTTGTGAGAGTCAAAGGGAGAAACGACCTCTTTTACAGCAAGATGCAAATGCTTTCAGCTGTAAATATTTGATCAAATTTGTCTTTAAACCCTTATTTTAATTATGCTAACAGCCAGTTGTGGTTTTATCCATGTTCAGAACTATGTCCTGCTGCAAAATACTAGTTTCGTAGCCTATAAATATACATTTATTTATTTATTTATTTAAAAATGACAGGGACAGTTTAATCTTTTAACACTCAAGCACAAAATGGATTTTCCACCTATACTCTAGCAACGGGGCCACAGACACATCCCAAATAAATATTTTACACTTATAAATAATTCTATTTGTTTCTTCTGCCTGTGAGGAGCTGGCACTGCCCGCCTTACGAGCTCTGCAGACCCCAGTCACACGTCCTGAATATAAGCACCTCCGATTGCATTTCCAGCTCCGAGTGCAAAGTTGACAACAAGCAAACAGACGGCCTATTTTGCACTAAAACGGTGGAATATGAAACAACCCAAGGGCGTTTGGTGTTGTTTATTTTGCCCCGGTTCTCATAATGTGCCCATTATGGCCGTTCATCATGACGAATAGTCACTTAAATGGCAGGAGAGTCAACGCCGTAATGCTGTATGGCCATGAAAAGCATATTTCCGTGCTGTTTCTGAATTAATTAGGAAAGGTAATGCATTATTGACGAATGGGGAAGGAGGTTAGAAAGTGTTCTATTGTTTCTGCTGCATTACGAGGGAGGTTTTTTTCTTCTTCCCTGCAGATCAGCGTCATTCACAATGTTTCGACTGGAGAATTATCCTGAAGACACAGTTTGTGCACTGTACAATTTGTTTTCAGACATCTAATCAGGTCATCTGATTAGATGATTTGTTTTGCCATGTTTCTCAGTTTGTATTTTCCATCTATTCATCTTTTGCCACTTCATCCGGAGTCGGGTCGCCCAGACTTCCCCTGGCCCCAGTCACCTCGTTCAGCTTATCTGGCAGGACCCCAAGTCGTTTCCAGGCCAGCCGAGAGAGACACTCGTCTGAAAACCACCGTAGCGCACAATGGAGGTCCTGGCTCAATGAAGCCAACATGACTACATCATCTGCAAAGGGCAGAGACGCAATCCTGTGGTTCCCAAACCGGACCCCCTCCAGCCTGCGCCTAGAAATTCAGTCCATGAAAATAATGAACAGAACCAGTGACAAATTAACAGAGGGCCCTAGAGCCCATAGTCCTGGAGCCACCCCCACTAGATATGTTAAGGGACATGGTCAAACGCCTTCTCCAAATCCACAAAGCACATGTGGACTGGTTGGGCGAACTCCCATGAACCCTCGAACATCCGGTGGAGAGTGTGGAGCTGGTCCAGCGTTCCACGACCCGGTCAGATTCAGGTTCTTCCTGAATGTGAGGTTTGACCATCGGTCGTGTCCTCCTCTCCACCACCCTGGAGTAGGCTTGCCCAGGGAGGCCTTCTCCTGCACTCCCTGGAGTGCTGTTTCACTTTGTGGCCCTGTGACAAACCCCTGGGAGAAGCCACCATCCACACTCACCCCTGCAGACAATTTCGACTTCTCAATAAACCAAATGTGCTCATGAGCCTTTTGGACTGTAGGAGGAAGCCAGAGGACCTGCATGGACAGAACACGAGAACTCCACACAGACGGGACCAATTTGGGAATCAAACCCGCAACCTCCTTGCTGTGAGGCGGCACTTTGCAACTTCACCAGCTGTGCCGTGTCAAACCCATTCACGCTTGTGTTTGTACGTGTGCCATGAGATGATCTGTTGAGGGCACCAGCTGAGATGGTTGAGGAATTTGAGCTGCCAAGGTCTCCTGCAGCCAGCGCCAGTGAGAAGACCTTGAGGACGCTGTTCACATCAAGCTCCGCCGCTTGAATGGCACCGGCGACTGAGACGATTTCCGCCTTTGCAAAGTCCCCGTGTCAAAGCGGCGGGGCTATCAATCGGTCCAGACACAAGAACAGGAGGAGGAGACGGAGGCCAGAATCTTTACAGCCAGCTGTCTGCACTTTGCCGTGCCTGCAGCGAGCTGCTAATGTTTTGTTGAGATTCCTCCTGGTCCTCCGCCCAGTTTTATTCAATAACGGGCTGCGTCAGAGGGAGGTTGCAGAGCGCATGAGCGTCGATCTGCAGCTAAACAGATTGGTGTCACGTGTCTGTGCAGCAGTGCTTTTACAGTAAGGTTCTTTTATTAAACCCATTTTCAGATCTTTCTCGCTCCCTTTTTTTTCGATCTGGATGCCAGTGGAGAAGACTTGCAAAAATAATTTCACCACAAAAAAAAAAAAAATCAGGTCTATAGATCTCCAGAAAATGGTGTGAAGGAAAAATGAATTGGGTGTGGATTCTTGCTGAAACTGATGTTTTGTTTGACCTTCACGTTTTAAGAGACAAAGAGAAAGCAGTGACACATTATTGTAAAAAAAAAAAACACAACTCTAAAATGCTGCTTTGGTCCTAAAATGAGAGCATGAAACAGGGACTTTGGTGTAAAACAGGTTGGAGTGAATGTAGTATATGTGATAATGGCGAATTGATTCTCTCTCCTTTTGAATGGCAGGTTATTCTGTGTCTTTGAAGAAAGATGGTAGACGATGAACTCAAGAACAAATTAACACGAACATGTTCTGCTTGTGTGTCTTCAGAGATGATTTGTCTGGCAGAAGTCACGACTACAATTTAACTGAGTCTCCCAACGAGCGTGACATCTCTGGAGCCTTCATGTTCTGCTAACTTTGTCTCCACAGCCAAGAGCCTCTGCTCTGACTCTGAATATAAAAAAAAACAGCCCACAAAGAAAAAACAAAAACAAAAAAACAAGCACACTTCAGTTGTTTTCTACTCAAGATGTAAGAAAATGGAGCTGTAAACGATTTTGCTGTGGTGCTGTGAATAGATCATCAGTGATGTTCTGCTACAGTGTTAATGGTACAGCATATGTGTGTATTGAGCCTTGAATGTGAAATTCAGCATCGCCTCGCAGAAAATGAAATGCTCTTGCTAGACCATCATAGCAGGTGACACACTTGCATTGTGAAATGTCAGCGGCGCCGCCACCCGTCGCCGTTCTGTGATCGGAGACGCGAGGTGGGAAAACTCAGCACAGGCGCCTTGGTTTGGTTTTTATTTTAGCTTTGATTTCGACTCAAGGTTCCTCACGTGCAGATTCTCGGCCTATGGGGCATCTAAAAGATGAAAGGGAATGTTGCTTTGTAATGCATCTGAAGTGGATCACAAAGTGCACTGGAAAGCCGTCTCTTTGCACCGAAAAGGCTGGATTTGCAGCCTGAGCCCAAGTCGTGCCTTCCTTTCTTGTATTCACACTCACCTTCTCACCTAAAAGTGAGAAGGAAATTCACAGACGCTACTCTCCCCGCCGTTTGCGACAGCTCATTTTCACAGATTGCACTTAAGACGGTCCCAGGCAGTAAATGGAGTCTTTGCACAGCGACATCTCGCAGGAGGTGGCAGGACGGCTGCAAACTTCATGCCATGCTATGGGCTGCTATGGGGTCAAAAGTCAACTTTGTCCTAGAGACATGGGGTCACTTGCAGATTCATCGGGATCCCTCAAGACACAGCCACGTCAAATCAGGGGCTTAGCCCCAAATTTGGGGGGGGGGCATGAAAAATATTCTTCCTCCAAGGTGGGGTTTGACAGAGAAAGTTTGAGAACCACTTAGTTAAGCATTATGCAGTGAATTTATTAAACAGTCAATGACACACAAAAACAACAACATCCCTATTGCTCACTTGAATGAATACATGGTCTGTTTTATTTTTTTTCCCCAACTGAGTGAATAATTTAGTTGTATTAAAAATGCTTGTTTGCTAGATCAATGCCTGCAGTGTTAATTGGAGGGCAGCGCTGCCAACAGCATAGATGGACAGACTGCATACATGCAAGGGCGCTGTTCTTTATTTTTAATTGTAATGGCCATCTGCAAACCCTGCATCCATAAGCCTGCCTGTAACCTAGAGGCATGCAAATGTGGGTTTTAAATTGAAGGCTAGTTAATGAAGTGTTAGCATGCCCAGTGCCGCACTGTAGACTGAAAAATATTCAAATTTGCAGTGGCATATATTCTTTCTTTATTTTATATATAAATGATGGGCAAAGAAAACCGCAGAAAGTCAGCTTGAAAGAAAACCTCCTCCACTCCTACTTTGTGAGAGGCTTTTAGAGAGAAGTGCAGCAACTCACAAGTCCAGGAAGCGGCTGAACTGTGACAAGCATCAAGAAAAATGAACCTGGAGAAAGAGGAAGTGCCGTTCCAGCACTGAACCAAAAGGGGGGGAAAGCAGTGAAAGAGCACTAGGTAAAGCCTCCTCTATATCAAATGCGATACACCTTCCATTAAATTAACATTAACATGCTAATACTCTCACGTGCACTCGCTCTTCAGACTTTGTTGCTTCAGCGCCAACGTGAATAATGGCATCATGACGGTAACACGACAGCACAGCGCCCCCTTCATGTAGCTTTTATCTTAATCAGCGTGTTGTCCTCTCATCCTGTTAACACCCCTCACCCCTCCACCCCCCCCACCGCAGAGGGAATCCGTGCGAAAGTTGTGCCGTGTCTTCGGCCTGGAGAGCCATTATTCTAACCGTTGATAATGGCCTTACCGCCCGCCTGGCTGAGGACTGTCATTAGCAAACTCATTATATTGTCATGCTCTGATGCTCCTCTACTTCCCATCTGCGGAAACACACCAACAAACGTAACGGGAAGACGTGGAGGGGGAGGCGGGGGAGCGGCGGCTGGCTGATGCTCCTCACTGCGGCCGAGAGGGAGGAGCTCAGCGAAATCCAGAGCGAACGACCCGCCGGAGAGACGACATCCTGTCGTAAACATCTCCCCCTAAATAGCGTAGGAACAAATAACTCAAAGCAAAATGGCAAAAACTCAGGGTCGGGCCACTTCAGAACTCATACAATGGCTGCTGTTCACACCCGCCACCACTCCACTCGCGCCCATTCTTTTCCACTTTCTCCCCGTTTCCAGCTGCACGGCGCTCAACACGGACAGTGAGGATGCTTCTCTCGCGAGCGCAGTTTGTGGTGACTAACGCTGTGTTGTTGTTTTTTTTTGTGTGTGTGTGTGTGCTGGTCTGTCGCCACTCAGTGAACACTTGTCACCTTTTGCTGCATAATGATGAAAATAGTGCATGTGTGTTGGTGTTGATGTGTGTAAAAATGTTTCAGCTTTCTTTGCTTTTTCATGTGCAATTGTTAGGCTTAAAGCTTTTAGCAGTCCTCTACAGAGAATAGAAGAATGCAAGTCTGGATTGTGGGCCGCGTGTGGCTGCTTCGTCCGCAAGAATATATTGACGTCATTTTATTTCTCAAGTCTTTTTTTTTTTTTTTCATTATTAATGCATATCTTAAGCAAAATATCCAATCGTTTTTTGGGTTTTTTTTGTGGGTACACCAAAACAGTAAATACTGTGACCACATTTCTTTGTGGCTGAGCAGCTCAACTGTGCCCAAATATTCCCAAATACAATGGAGGAGGAGTGAAATGGTTCGGATTCATGTGAGCTGAGTTTGCGGCAATGTTTTTTTTTACCGGTGATTTGTTGGCGACACGTCGTCGTAACACAGGAAAACACTCTCAGGAGAGTCTGGGGGAAATATGTTGTCAAACCCCGGGACACTCTGCACCCGGCCCGTTTGCGACAAGACGAGGTTGACCAGCTCAGTTTAATGGAGTGTTGATATAGTTGCGTTTTATTGGAGACAATTTATATTTGAAGCCTTCATGGAGGACTTATTTTTGCACGATGCCGCTGACTCGTCAAAGCTGTTAAATGCTGCTGCTGCTGCTGGCCGTGTGAGTCACCTCTCACTGCTCTGTTTCTGTTGTTTGGCCTTTCTTTTTTTTTTGTTCTGTTTCTCACAGATTAACCTCTTCAAAAATGTGTTTGATGTGTATTTGATTCATCCCGTTTGTTGTTTTTGCTGAATTACAAAGCGAACAAACATCTTGCTTGTAATGTTGGCAGGTACAAACGGCTTATTTTCTTTATTATTTGCGGTGGAAGCTGTGAAAATGTTGACTTGAAATATGAAGTTGAAAAAGGTCTCAGATTCGGCAAATGGAAGTTATGCCATTTTACTCACAGCTTTCTCGAAGAGGACCTCTGGACCAACAGCTTTACACAAGAGTGTGAAGTCAATCATGCCGGTTGTTGAACTTCAAAGTTGTGTGCGAGTTGTTATGTTTGTGCTGAACGGACTGTGAACTGGTCCGACGAAAACTCTTCATCGCACAGGAGTGCAGCACTCCTATGGAAATGTGACATTTGCTTTGTTTCCCGCTATCTAATGAGCCAGTTAACATTCAGTTGTTCGCCCTAATTGGCTCTTACGCTAACCGGATGGAGGCACAGGACTCCAAATAATTACTCTCTTTATGAGCCAATGTCTAATGAATTTAAGTGGCGTATTTGCCAGGCGGCTGATTCTGGGTGGATGGGATGGAACAAAGAGGTGTGTGTGTGTGTGTGTGTGCTTTTTAGCGTCCTTCAGGGCACATTATAAGTTGTGCTACATGAAAAGAATTTGGACATTTTGGGGTCAATGGCAACTTGAGAGTTTTTGTCTCAAGCATCAAAAGGGTCTATGAACAAACATACATTTAGATGTTTCTTAAAAGTTTGCAGTATTGATGATGTCAGACGATGCAACGTGATTTCCTATGCCTGGGTATGATTAAATGAGTCAATGGAGCGAAAACGGGTTTAATTTAATGAAAGAAGAGTTTCCTGGTACATGGTTGAACCAGTTCTCACCCACTTAGCATTAGTGTGGATGGACAGATGGATGGACGGACAGACGGAAGTACGTCATCTCAAGTTGTCTGGCTCTATTTAAATTTTTGCGAGTTGTCTTGGTTGAATGAAGATGAGTGAAATGTTTGTATTAACTGAATGTATTTGCCCTCGTATTCTCTGCGCCATAATTAGCCGTCAGCCTTATCAAAGTTGTTTTTTGATCGAATTTAAAGTACCAACATTTATCCACCAGGCCCATTAAACAAGCTGTTTCGTCCGTGCTTCAGATAAATTAAAGGCTGTGTTGTTTCCCTTGGATGACTTTATCAAACCTATTACAGTAGGAAATTGGATTTCACAAACCCATGCTGATTGTGAAAAAAACAAAAAAAACAATTAAGATTTTTTTATGCTCACTCAGGTTGATAAGGAAAAGTCATAATCATTCTCTCACCAAACAGGATCTAACAAAGCCAACGCTATATCTGGCTGCTGCTAATTACAATCATTTATTCAATTTATCGTGGATATGTGCTTCCTACCTCCACACAAACAATAATCATGCCGTGGGTGTTTTGCTCCACCAACACAGTCTTCTCTCAACACTGCAGAGAGCAAAAGAGTGGTTCTGCGCTTTATTTGCCTTTTGAACACGGCGTACAATGGGAGCAGCCATTAATATTTGCCCACCCTGAGGATCTGATATCTACTTTGGAGACCGGCCCAGATTCTAACACAAGCCGCATAATAAAACATTATTTTCACCAAGCCCGCGAACGTTGGAGCTCCTTGGCATTCAGGGAAGATGGTGAACCGACCATGGTGTGACTCGAACCCTTGAGTGGACGAATATAAATGCCACTTTTAAAAAGGAATGAATGGCAAACACTGAAAGGATGAATGTACTAAGCCAAGAGGGGACGCAAAGAGCTACCTGTGAAAACATGCCAAGTCTCTGCACTGATGAAGTGTCGTTGGGCAAAAGATAAAAGGATGTGAAACACCCTCACAAGAAAACATTTAGCAAAACCAGCCAAAACTTGAGTGTCAACAAATGAATTTCAGTGCAATTGAAAGGCATTTATTTAATTATTTATTTATTTATTTATTCTTTACCAACAATGTTCTTCTCTCTGACGTTCCTCTGCTCTGGAAGGGAAACAACCCTTTATCTACACAGTTTCAAGTTATCTCTTTTACCTCAAAACCACTCTGTAAGCTAAAGCTTTATTCCAAAAGTTAAAAAAAAAAAAAAATTAAAGTCTGCAGACTGACTATAAAAAAAGGAGGGAAAAAGAAATGAATGAGCTTCAAAAATAAACATAGGAATCTCCTCGGTACGCATGATAAAAAACATCACTGAGGTAAAAGCTGCTTAACTTTCAACACCTGGACAGACCACAGAGGTGGTGCAAACATCAGAACGACTTCGATAAATTTGAGGAAATATCTGGGCTGGGGCATCTCGATGGCCCCGCACACCTGGCAGCGCTGAGCCGGTGAAATTTTGGATGAGCAGCTTTAAGCATATCAGATAGTCCCATACGTGTAGGACCTGCTGATATATATATATATTTATTATTTTTTTATTTTTTTCAGCCAAAGTGCAGTCGGCGTGCAACAGACAGCAGATTATTATCTTCTCCGAGGTCTCCTCATACTAATGACTCCGCCAGGACGACTTACCCCCGTAATGTGTTGTATCATCATTCAGAGGTTAATGCTGCTTAGTTAAGTTCACATCCAAGACAAGCGGAGGTCCTGTGGTGAAAATGATGATGAAAAGCACCAACCGAAGGCCCATTAGCTTGATCTACCATGAACTGATGTGAATTTAATGTCACCCCAACCATACAAGGGCGTGTTTTCCATAAAGAGGGCTGATGCTGATGATACAAGAGGAATTCCACAACCGCGATCCGTCATTTGACACGGTTTACTGAGGTGTTTATACAATAGCCCCATGTGATCAATCAACATTTTGCCTGCCATGCTGTTAATCAGCAATAGTAATTCTATTTTCAAATTCATTTTATCTAATCTTTCTTTTAACATTCCATTTTCTGACATTAATTTTTTAATCTCACAACCAACTGTGGCTGTTGGTTTTCCTATAGAGCAGATGTTTCTGTGATGCTACATAATTAGCTAATTTTAGACGCTTTTTTTTTTATCATAGAATGCAGATAATGGGGAATTACTGGTTTATTTGTATGTATTTATTTATTCATTAATAATTTGCCCATGAATGGCATTTCCTTAAAATCCAGCATGAAACCCACTTCCTGGCATTTATTTTCGAGAGAAGATTCCAGATTCTCATCCAAAAATAAAACTTTTAACAATCCCATTAAAGAGCGTGTTTAGCCCTCTGTTTACTGCCTCCTGTCAAAAAGCTCAGTTTTATCTTCATACTAAAAGTCATGCTGGAAGGCAGCCATTAAG